>NC_056740.1:538032870-538332870 GCF_019279795.1 Protopterus annectens
GAACCATCTAGGTTGAATCTGCAGATCATAGTATCTATAGTTCCAAAGGCTTCTTTGAGTGCACCAACTCAGAGTGTGTTGTAGCCTGACCACTCTCGAAACAGAAGCGTCTTTCTCAGGTCTGAGGTGTTGAAGTAGACTCAAGTTGTTGGAGCTATCTGTGCCCCTTGGAGCTTCAGCATTGGATAGTGTGGCACCAACCTCTGCCTCAGGTGGACTGCATTTTTTGGCAGGGGGAGCCGATGGGTTGGAAGCGTGGTTTTTCACCTCCATCAACTTTTCTCCCCAGAGCATTCCACTTTTGAGATGGTGGAGAGAGTGTTTTCTGCTTCTGCAGGGCGGATGGTTCCTCCCTGCTCAGATCTCTCTTCTGGATCTAGATGTCTCTGTGTTTTGAGCCTTATCACTCTACGCCACAGGGGTAGCCAGCCCAAAGTCTCCAGGCAACCCAGCAGGGTATTACTATTTCTTCCAATACTTCTCTGGAACATCCCACTAAAGAAATCCCTAGGAAGAGGAAGTGCAAGAGGATATTAGAAAATACTTGTCAGAGGAGGCACTTGCATTGCTGTCGGGAGTTGGTCACTGAAGATACTATTGATGAGGGGGAGGATCCCCAAAATCACCACCTGATGACGTCTCATTTGTAGACATTCTAGAGATCCTTAATCAGAGGGGTGGTTGGTCTGCTGATAACCCTTCGCAAGAGGGTTCGGGAATCCTGGAAGCCTTTGGGTCTGGCCCATCTGTCTCCTGGGTGACTCTGCCCACTGACAATCTCACTGACTTGATTTCTAGGTAGTAGTTGAATGAACCAGACACATTTGAGCCGATCCACAAGAGACCAGACCGGATTTTGGCATCACCTAAAGGAAAGGAATTTTGGAACAAGGGAGTACCTGTACATGCCAAGGTCATGACAGCGGCCTCCAGTAAGGAACTTGCAGAACAGAGTTCTTCTGTCCATCACCCTAATAGTGAATCAAGGGCATTGGCCTTAATTTGGATAGCAAGTTTATGCTTCAGCAACATTTGCACTCAGATCGCTGAATTATTTGGCACATTTCACTTGATTCCATAGGGAGTTGATTAAGGAACTTTCCAAATCCCACTCTGGGACCAGTACTTCTGAAGCTCTGATTTCCTGTGGCCTCTCAGTCTGCTACCCTGCAATCAATCACTAATTAGCCCATGAGGCTCATTTCACATGCGGCTGAAGGTACCTCAAGGGAAGCGGGTTCAGGCATTTCCATTCAGAGGTATGCCTGGTTGTGCTTGTGTGACTTTGCAGAGCCCGTTAAGTCCTCTTTCATCAATGCATTCTTTAACAGAATCTTTATTCAGCACAAAGATAAAGGGCACACTATCCAAGTATGATCAAGATGAAAAGACCCTCTCTGCAGAAGGAATATGTTTGTCAATCCCTTAAAGGATCTTTTCTAGGGATCAATGCGGAGGTTGAAAATGTGGTTTAGAAAGTCCCTGGGTCCTTTCCAAGATCCACATGGCGATAGTTACTCCAGGGGCAGAGGGGGGAACTCGAATAGAAGATGTCCGCCTGGCAGAGGAAGCCTGCAGAATCAAGGGTCTTAGACACTCCTTCTCTGACAAACCCTACTAGTGCTCCTAAAAGGAGGCTGATGGTCCACGTCTGTAGGCGGTCGGGGGTCATTTATCCCTGCACGAGAGAGCCTGGCTAGACCTTAAAAGATACGCTGGTGCAGAGGATAATTTCCAGAGGTTATACAATTCCTTTTTCCGTACCACCTTCCACCTGTATGCAAAATTCCCAATGTTCCACCCAGTCAGAGGAAAGCAGCTGCACTAGAAATAGAAAAGCTGCTAGAAAGAGTCATCGAAGAGGTCCCACAAGACCAGATAGAGTCCAGAACTTACTAAAGATTCTTTTTAGTTCCAAAGAAAACAGGGGACTGGTGACTCATTTTGGATCTCAGCAGTTTGAACAAATCAGTTCAGCACGCCAAGTTCAGGATGGTCACAGTTCAGTAAATTCTGCCCTTTTTGTACAAGGATGACTGGATGTGCTCATTAGACCTTTAGGATTCATATCACAGAAAAATGAACAGACAGTCCAGAAGGTACTTGCACTTCCGGCTGGGAGACATTCATTACCAGTTCAGGGTACTGCCCTTTGGCTTCACCACAGCCCCCAGGCAGTTCACCAAATGTTCGGCAATGGTAGTAGCTCACTTGAGACTGCAGGGATTCCGAGTGTTTCTGTACTTGGACGACTGGCTCATAACTGCTCCAACTAAGCATCTGCTGATAAGAATTCAAGATCAGGTACTCCGGACTTGCTCCCTTCTGGGGATTATCATAGATTACAAGAAATCTCAGAAGCGTGTCAGACATTGGAATTCGTAGGAGTACTTTTCAACACAGTATCCATAACAACCTGTCCTCCTCTCTCAAGAGTACAGACTGTCCAATTCCAGGTCAGAAAGATAATTCAGAATTCCTCAATTTCAGCCCAATTGATTCTACAAGCCTTGGGATCAGTGTCTGGAGTGATCGTTCTAGTTCCCCTAGCAAGATTTTATGTTAGGATTCTTCAGTGGATGTTAGCGATTCAATGGCAGATACGGTTCTCCAAGGCTGTCCCTCCATTTTTCCTCAACTCAGGACCATAGTGACCATGGATGCATCCCAGACGTGGTGGGGGGGCACTTTCTTTGAAAAGCAATCCAAGGCACGTAGTTCCCCGAAGACGGCAATACACATATCAGTGTCCTGGAAGTGAGAGCATTGCTCTTAGTGTTACAGGTCTTCCAAAACACACTCCCTTTTGGGCCAGTTGTGATTCAGACAGACAATATGTCTGTGGTTTGGTACAACAACAAACAAGGAGGAACCAGATCTTACCCCTTGTATTAAGAAGCTTTCAAAGTTTGGCAACAGGTGATCTTATTCAACCAACTTCTGATACCAATGCACATTCCGGGGAAATCCAGTGTGATAGGGAACAAGTTGAGCAGGTCCATTCTACTACCTCATGAGTGGCCTCTCAACCAGAAAGTGCTGGAAACTGTTTTTCACCAATGGGGCAAGCCATGCTGTGACCTCTTTGCATCTCCCCTAGACAAGTGCAGCAGGTTATTTGCCCTAATCTTCCCACCAGGGGAATCACTGAGAGACTTTACTACATGATTGGCTCACCAGTCTCCTCTTTGCATATCTCTCAACCCCCTTAATCCCCAAATTTCAACAGGAAGCATCCTGGTTGAAGTGCAAAGGCATCCTCATTTGCCCCTTAATGGTCTTGACAAATTTGATTCCCCTTTCTTTGGCCGCATCTAGTCTACTCTCCTTGGATTCTGGATCCAATTCCAGACCTTCTTTCTCACCAAACAGGCATGATTCACCCAGATATTTCAAACCTAAAACAAGCTGCATTGATGTTCTTCATTCCACATTGCTGCAGTCCTAACTATTGGGTAGTCCGCTGTCCAGTCGGCCCGAATACCAAAGTATATGGCTGACGTCGGTCAGGGCGCATTAGACTGACGTCACTATGTCAGGGTACTAATGCGCATGACCGACGTCATATCCTCAGTCTTTTTTGCCGCATGGTCCGATGCAGAAGCAATTTTGCGAGTGCAGGTTGGCGTTCTGAAAATTTCTGAAGTCAGAGTTTCAGACCGAATCAAAGTTGGCTAAGTACCCCGTTGGGGAATATTTTGGTTTTTTCTTGCCTCAGTATTTAACCGGATGTCAGAAAAAGTGAATAACTGTATTTCTTGTGGGAAACAGATACCTCATAGGGATTACCATACTTTGTGTATACCTTGTTTAGGGCCTGAGCACGACGTTGTTGGATGCCGTTCTTGTGCTAGATTTAACAAACGCACTATTAAGAGACGGTTAGACTGTGCCAGGTTAGTGTTTGGGAAGCGTTGTAACTATAAAATGCCGTCGGATGCTCCGACGCCAGCTTCGGCTAAAAAACGCAAGGACAAAACAGCAAAGCCTAGAGGGGAAGAACCGACAGTCCCAGACGTCGGCTCTTTAGAGGGCTCAGTGGAGCCGGAGGTTTTGCCAGGTGTTTCTTTGGAGTCTCAGGGAGAGACTTTACTGTTACAGGATGTTTCCACTCAGGAAGTAGGCCATGCTGAGGGGGCCTCTCAGGTGGCTGTTCTTCCCTCACTTCCTAAGGTGGTTAGGGCCTCCCCTTCTGTTTCCAAGGCTTCTTTAAGGGGCAGGCCAAGTTTTGCTTCAGTGGGGGTTTCTCCTAGTGCTTCAGGGTCTTTGCCTAAGAAACATATGCTTAAAATGGCAGAAGATTTGATTACTATGATAAGGGGTTCTATGCCCCCTCCTGATAAGAGGCCTAGGGTGGAACCTGAGCTTGAGAGTTTTGAGCTATGCTCGGAGGCTTCTGAGTCTTCGGCTGAAGACTTGCAGGAGTTCCCTACTTATTCTGATTCTGATGTGGATGATTCTACTCCTTCAGCTTCTCCTCCTGAGGATTTTTCATTTTCAGAGACTTTGCATTCCATGAGGGAGCATTTTAAATGGGAAGGCCAAGATTTCTCTGATTCCAGGAAAAGGCTTAGGGAGTTCTTGTTTTTACCCCAGCATAGGCCTTTAGCTATACCTCCTGTTTTGAATGTGGTGGAAGATGTTTTGCAGAGGCTTCCTAAATCCTGATTCTTTGCCTCCTGCCCCAGTTAAACCGGATAGGTATTATAGGGTGCCTGAAGCTCATAAGTATCTTTTAAGAGTCCTAGGGCAGACCCGAAACTGTCTCTCAGGGGCCTAAAGGTGTAAAGGCCTCAGTTGTTAAAAATCCTGTCCCTCCTGATAAAGAGGCAAGGGCTTTGGATAGATGGGGAAAGAAAGTGTATACTTCTTCCACTTTAGCCATGAGGGCGTTGAATTGTCAGTTTCACATGTTAAAATATCAGAATTATCTTCTTTCACAGTTGAAATCTAAGGTGGATGCTCTGGCGGAAGGTATTGACTGTAAAGAGTTGCAGGATTTAGTTCATGTGTCTGAACAGGTGGGTAAACATTCCTTGCAATGTGGTTTTGATGCTGTGCAGGCCTCCTCCAGGGTGGCTGCCACTGGTTCTGTTCTTCGTAGGCACGCCTGGTTGAGAGATCAGAACTTAGCTGAGCATGTTAAGACAAGGATTTTGGATGCTCCTTTGCAGTCTGATGTGTTGTTTGGTTCGCCTGTGGAAGCAGTTTTGAAGAAAATGGAGGACAAGGCTAAATCTATGCAAACTGTTAAAGATTTTTACAGGTGCAGCCTCCGAGTTTAGTAGAAATTGGCCTGCTAAGGGTTGGACTTTTCCTGCTTATGATTCCCAGTCTAGGGGTAGGTCTAGACGTGGTAGGGGCAGAGCTCAGGGTTCTTTTAGGCCTAGGACAGGAGTTCCCCTGCTCAGACTTCTGGGGAGGGCAGGGGTCAGTCCTTTCGTAAGCAGACCCAATGACCTGCCTTTTCAGCTGCCAGTTCATTCTCGCCTGGCAGCACCGTTGGGAGGAAGGCTGTCTCTTTTCAAAGAAAATTGGGATTTAATTACCCAAGACAGATGGGTTCTGGATATCATTCACCACGGTTACAGGTTTTATTTCCATACCTTGCCTCCTTTCAAAGGCATGCCAGACATTCCTCCTCTACAAAGACAAGAGGCTCACAAGCAAATTTCTCTGTTACTCCAAATAGGGGCCATTCAGCCGGTTCCTGTGCCAGAAAGGGGCATAGGATTTTATTCTCGCCTGTTCCTAGTACCAAAAAAGGGGAACACGTGGAGACCAATTTTGGATTTATCTATCCTCAACACTTATCTGGACATTCCCAAGTTCAAGATGTTGACGTTACAACAGCTTTTACCTCTGCTGGGCAAAGATCACTGGATGGTAACTTTAGATCTCAAGGAGGCTTACCTTCATGTGCCTATAAGACTAAGTTGCAGAAAGTATCTGCGTTTTCGAGCTGGAAATTCTCATTATCAGTTCTCTGCATTGCCCTTTGGCTTATCTACTGCCCAGAGTATTCACAAAGGTTCTGGCTCCAGTGATAGCTTACTTCAGGCTAAAAGGAATTCAAATCTATCCTTACTTGGACGATTGCCTGATTCTGGCTCAAGAAAAGGAAGACCTTCTACAGCATTTGGAATATGTCATAGCAGTGCTAAGATGCCTAGGGTATTCTGTGAACGAAATAAAGTCCAGTCTAGTACCCTCTCAAGACATGTGCTTTCTGGGTGTGAGACTGAATACAGCAGCCCAGATGGCCTTTTTAACCCCGGACAAACAAAAGAATCTATCCAGTTACTTCCATCAACTATCTCTTCAGTCCGGGCTGACTGCAAGGACAGTCCTTCAAGCATTAGGGTTCATGGCATCTTGTATTCTGGTGCTTCCCAATGCCAAACTGCATATGAGGAAGCTACAATGGTATCTCAAAATGTATGGACACAGCACTGCCAGGATTTGGACACTGTCATTCAAATAATACCTTGCATTCAAAAGGAATTTTTGTGGTGGGCTCAGGAATGTCACCTAAACAAGGGACTCTCTGTGACCCGGCCAGAGGCGAGTCAGATTCTAACGACAGATGCCTCAGACATTGCTTGGGGAGCTCATCTAAATGGAAAGTGGATACAAGAGAAGTGGCCTGCCAGACTACAGCATCTACATATCAACATGAAGGAGATGTTAGCAGTCCAATTTGCATTAATGGCTTTCAAGGAGTTACTTCTTCCAGGGCAGGTGTTGATTCTAACAGACAACACAACTGTCATGTGGTACATCAACAAACAAGGGGAACACATTCTTACCCATTGTGCAGGCAAGCAATGATTTTATGGGAGACTGCGCTCAGCTTGCAACTAACTCTTCAGGCAAGGTTTCTGCCGGGAGCACAGAACTCCTTAGCAGATGTGTTAAGCAGACAAATCATGGATCCCCACGAGTGGAAACTGGATCTTCATGTATTTCAAAAGTTGACAGTGTCCTGGGGAACTCCAGACATAGATCTGTTCGCTTCTCCACTAAACCACCAGCTGCCAAAGTTTTGCACAAAGAGGTTTCATCACACAGCTTGGAAGGTGGATGCTCTTTCTTTCAGTTGGAAAAATCTTCATGTGTATGCATTTCCACCTCTGCCTCTTCTTCCAAAGGTGCTTCTAAAGGTCAGACAAGACAAGCCAAGGATGATTTTAATAGCTCCAGATTGGCCTCGGCAGCACTGGTACCCATTACTGAGGAGTCTGGTAAAGAAGCCTCCATGGCCTTTACCCTTGATTCCACACCTGTTGTCTCAGAGAGACGGTCATCTGCTCAATGTCAAGCTTCTCTCTCTTCATCTAACAGCCTGGCATATTCTGTTTTGAAAGACAGCAGGTCTCAACTTCCTCAACAAGTTTTAAATGTGATTATGGAAGCCAGGAGACCTAGTACAAGGAAAGTGTACGCAGAAAAATGGAAGAGATTTTTATTTTGGAGTGCAGCAAACAATTTGGAGATTTCGGAGCCAAATCTGAGTGTGGCTCTTCAATATCTTACTGAGTTATTGGACAAAGGTTTGTCTTTCTCTTCCATTAAGATTCATGCTGCAGCAATTTCAGCTCACTATGATTGTGACCCACCATTGTTTTCGCATCCTTTGTTCAAGCAATTTCTTAGAGGGGCAAAGAATATAAGACCCCACGTGAGCTCCTACTCCTGCTTGGGACCTCAATTTTGTGTTGGAGAAACTTACTCTACAACCTTTTGAGCCTGCGGCTACTGCTGACTTGAAATACTTGTCATGGAAGACTGCTTTTTTGTTGGCCATTACTTTTGCAAGAAGGGTTTCTGAGTTGCAGGCCCTTATGGCAGTGGAGCCTTTTTTGATTTTTCATAAGGATAGGGTATCTTTACGTACTAATCCTTCCTTTATGCCTAAGGTGGTTTCTAGTGTGGCTTTAAACCAAACCATTCATTTGCCTACTTTTTATGCAGATCCCCAAAATAAAGGGGAAAAGATTTTGCACACTTTAGATGTACACAGGCAATTGCGTTATTATTTGAGCAGGACTAAAGATTTTAGGCAGTCTCAGCAGTTGTTTATTTCTTTTGCTTTGAGTTCTCAGGGCAAGCCTGTGTCAAAACAAACTATTTCTAGATGGATTGGGTGTTGCATTACATTTTGTTATTCCCATCATGGCAAGGAGATTCCAGCTGGGATTAGGCCTCATTCCACTAGGGCTACTGCCACTTCAACAGCATTTCTAAGGGGGGTGGCAACTAAGGATATTTTGGAGGCAGCTACTTGGAGTTCAGTGCATACTTTCTCTAAGCATTATCACCTTCCTCTCTACTCTAAGTCTAGGGCTGGTTTTGCCACAGCTATTTTGCAAGGCATGTTGTCAGTTCCTGCTTCCTTATGATTTGCCAGCCTCCCTTACCTCTGCTTTGGGATTCTACCCAATAGTTAGGACTGCAGCAATGTGGAATGAAGAACATAGTACAGTTTTGTACCTACCATAAATGTAGATGTTCGAGGATCCACATTGCTGCAGTCCAATTTACCCTCCCTCCTTCCCCTCTGTGTTTAGGGGTGGTTGTGTAGGTGAGGTTATAATCTGCTAATTTTGTAAATTTTGTATATATATATTTTGGTGCAGGTATGTTGGCAGTGTTTGGTTTTGGGCCTTATCTTTTCAGGGTCTTCTGACATCTGGGGCAAGAAAAGACTGAGGATATGACGTCGGTCATGCGCATTAGTACCCTGACGTACTGACGTCAGTCTAATGCGCCCTGACCGACGTCAGCCATATACTTTGGTATTCGGGCCGACTGGACAGCGGACTACCCAATAGTTAGGACTGCAGCAATGTGGATCCTCGAACATCTACATTTATGGTAGGTACAAAACTGTACTTTTCTCTACTTCCATTGATAGCCAGACAGCATATTCTGTCTTCCCTGTTCATCATATACATTTGTCTTCCCACAAAGCTTCCAGAAGAAAATTTTACAGAAGTAAATGGAAAAGATTTGGTTTTTGGGTGCAGCAAAAATGTATTGATCCTTTTTCAGAACCAGTGCATAGTGTCCTTGAATATTTAGCAACAGTTTTCAACGAAGGTGCCAACTCCTCAGCTGTTAAGATTACAACTGTCTGCCATCTCTAATTTTCACATAGGGATTGAAAACGCCTCTTTGGCCTCATCAAAACTTTGTAAGGCCTTTTTGAAAGGTACCCTTCTTTTGAGACCTCCTTATCGGTATCCAACTTTGCCATAGTATTACAGGCCCTAGCTTTAGGACAGAGATAGCCTGGGGCAGTAGGGGTGGCTGGTAAACCTGACCTGAAAGAATGAAGCAAAAGGGGAACCAAAAAGAACGGTCACAGAACCAGTTTTCATACTTCTAATAAAATTGCAGTTTTTCAGTAGTATATGTTATGTTTTACTTAGTAAATGCAAACTATTGCAAATATGTAAGCGGTTCTGTGACAGTGGAGTAGGCATATTGACTGCATACTACAAACAGCAGCAGGTAAAAACATAGTGCAGTTGGTAATTAGAGGAGATGTACCAAAGTCAAACAAAAACAACCACTGGTCTTCAGATATGACATTTGTTACATCTTATGGAAAATCAGGCAGAGAGGGGAGGCAGGTATGAGTGACAAAGGTAGAGAGTATGCCAGAAAAGTGTCTTTTTTTAGAAGGGCAGAGGAACAGTGGGGCTTAAGGACTCATTAAGAAATAAGGATGCTGAGTACGAGGAGGGGAAAAGGATGCAAGTGTACTGTAAGAGGAAGGCCAGGGTTAATGGATAAGAAGTTTAAGGTGAATGTGAACTTGAAAAGATGAGGGGTGCGTAACTCTGCAGAATGTGATGTGTGTGTGTACTGAAAGAGCAGAGGGAAGCATGTGATCTGGTAGGTTTACAGTGTTGCCATTAACCAGTTTGTGCAACTTCTTGGTTTTCTCTCTGATGCAGAGAGCAAAGTAAAATTTGCATTTCACACACCTTAAACATACATAGACATTTGAAGTGCTTTATACAAAGGACTTAAAGGAAAAAGAGATAGTTATTTGTCCTTCAGTGAAAAGAAAGATGGGCAAATAATTTTGTAAGCAGTTTGGCAACACTGCGGACTTGTTTTATGACAACCTCCAGAAGGTCCCTTCTAGGGCATCTACATCTACTACTGTAGACATGTTAGGAATGTCTATGAAGCACTCCATGGATTTCAGTACATTCTGTTTCCCAAACACTACAAACTTCCAGTTTGTAGCTAGATAAGGATGAATTTTCTGCAGGGCATGCTTCAGAATTTCTATTCCCAAGGTCCTTAACCACTATGCTCTACCTACTGCATTGAAAACCTTAGAGTATCTTAGAAGTCATAGGTCATTGCTGCAGTGTGCAGTCCTGTATACTTTACCTGTTTGAGTTGATGCATTCCATCTGGATTGTGAGCCCTTGCCCTCAAGTCTAGGAAGCCGATGGGGTCCATGTAGATCCGAAAGCATCGAGAGTCAGTGTGCTGCAGTAATGATAGGACTTGGAGCCTTTCTGTAAGGAGGTGCCATTGGTTCTATGCACACACTTTTTCCACTGTAGCACTGGCTTCGTACTTAGTGGGCTTTCCTCTAGCTAGTTATCTTACTTCTGTTTCTTGTAGGAATGTTACTGAAAAGAATACAGGATAGCCCAGGATGTATACCCTCATTATGTTCTTTTGACTGCCGAGGGATGCAGGTTCCTCACTGTGCACAGATGGATATCTGATGGCTTGGGAAAATGTGGCTGATACTGGAAGGCTGCTCATTCATATTGTTGCTGTCACTCCAAGGCCTTAGAAGTTGAAGCTGTCCTTTTATAGTAAATACCTCACACACAGTATTCTTTCCTCACTGTCATTTTCATCTTTTTCTCTTTGTGTATTGATGATTGCATTTTTGCCTTCTCCTTTGCCTTTTTTCCTCTCCAGAAGGTGTGAACATCCAGTGTAATTGCATCCCCTTATCCCCCCGGTGCTTTTGCAGACCTGGGATGCTCTTTAGTCCATTTGTGGCCTGTGTGTGATGCAAAAGCAGATCAGACTTGAAGACACCATGGTTAATGCACCTTATTCCTGATTAGCCTCACTTACTCATGCCTAGTGTGAGAATTCCCTTGCTGTCCAGAGGTTACTGTTAAAAGCTGTGGCACACAGCCATGGAAATCGTGGTGTACTTACACTGGAGCCTGCCTCTAATGCTTAGATGCCTCATATCAGACTTGTTAACATGATCGCTCTAGATTTTTCTGGTTCGTACAAGTTGTTTTAGCAAGCTTTTCATTGCATCTCATTGTAAGACTTTTCTTTTACTTGTTTTGTGTTTAGCACCTGAGTTTTTGGATTTCACTAATCATTTTCTTTGGAAAGATTCCCCTGCTTGTTCATATACTTGTAATTCTCAGCAGAACCATGTCATATGTGATATGCTGCTTCAGGATTTCTCCTAAAGTAAGGTAGTGCAGTTATGAGCATTATTCAGGTTACCATGAAACATTTTGAGTGGAGTTTCTGCAGCACTTATGTTATGTAACCCCCCCACCCCCACCCCCACAGTTTCTCACTCAGGAAAGTTGTTTACGTTTTCTGGATTTTTCTTGTGTGTGGCTACAAAAAAATTGGTGCGCAGGATATGTGGGCATCTCATCTAAGCCTGCATGAATGGTAAGCCATTCCTTATTTGGAGAAGCAACATCCTTCTTTATATGCATGTTTTAGGAAATGTTGGGGATGGTAACCAAAGTGCAGGTCCACTGAATTTGATGCTGCATCTTTAGTAGGAGTCTTGTTAATCCAGTGTTGCATTCTTTTTTAGTAAGACTTCATTACTGGCCTTTAAAAATGTTGAACCAGTAAATGCATTTATTAATATTTAATGTGGCAGTTGGTTTGTCATGATGGTTGTTAGAAGTGATTTAAGTTTAAAATGATATTAACACTGTTTTGTGACTTTCAGCTTGTAATACTCTAGCTTAAACTTCTGATAATAATTTTGTAGGCTTAGGAAATCTCATCCCTCTTGATAGAGAAGTTATAAGTACAGTGTTGTGTAGTGTATTCTTTCCTTTCTAATGAGCTCTGTAGAAGGTACTTTCACAGCTTAGGGACTGGAGGATGCTCAGCGATGCCGTTTGCTTCTCAGATTGATGATATTATCAAGGAGATTTCAGTACAGCTCCCTTTGGGAAGCTTCTGTGAGTAATAGTTGGTAGTTTATGCACTGCAAGAGCTGCTCTTTTGATTAAATAACTTTACTTTCCTATTCAGCAAAAAGCTTAAGTAAGCTATTTTAATAGGTAGAACTGTTTGGTATCAAATTTGTGGTCTGGCACTTAAGGTCATATTTCTTTTACACAGCATTTGTTTAAGGAAGCTGAAGCAGCAGAACGCAAAACTGAAAAATGGTCCATGCCTCTAAGAGGGAACATTATGAAAGATAAAATTAACAGGGCTGAGAGCTAAGGCTCTTACCGTTAGTTAAACAAAGTTTTTTTGTAATTGCAGCCATTTTAATTTTCATTACGTACACTTAGAAACTAACGTGTGGGTAGAGAAGTGCTAGTAATTTATCTTGTAAGGGTCTGCTAACAAATGCTTGCTGTCAGATTTTGGAAAGGTATATGTTCTTGCTTTAGTTGCTGTGGTCTTTATAGTAGGCTATAGCTACTCATAGCTCAGGTGCCTATCAAAAACTTTTATTTTGGGTAACAACTGCTTACCATGTTGTTGATCTGCATTACAATTTTGTGTGTGTATAAATGTGTCTTCTAGTTTGATGTTGCATTAACTGAGCTAATCACACCAAGTCAAAGGCACATAATCCTGTTTTTTTTTTTTTAGTGTGTATGTAAAGATGTGTATACATTTTTAGTTGTAGGTCTATCTTTTTTTTTTTTTTTTTTAATAGTAGCCAGTCACCTTAAGCAGCACATCTTAATTCAGTAGTAGTCTTAAAAATATTTGTGTGTTTGTGTAATATAGAGGATTATGGCAGTGTATCAGATGATAATCAATTTGAGTCAAGAGGTGCATCTTGCCATCCATGCTGAAAACACGTCAATGGTTATGCTTGGAGTTACTGTCGAGTGTAAGAGCATAAAGCGTTTTACATCTCAGAGCTTCGAAACACTTAAGGCAACCACACAGACAGTGAATAGCAGCAAGTCATCCATTTCACGGATGACTGTCTTTAAAACCTGTCAGACACCTCAGTCCATCTCACTGCTATGGTGACCATTATTATACTGTAGTGCAAGATTAGAATTTAACAGAATTGGCACTTTTGAGCACTGTAAGAACTGTTGGCATCAAATTTGTGGTCTGGCACTTAAGGCCATATTTGTTTTACACAGCATTTGTTTAAAGAAGCTGAAGCAGCAGAACGCAAAACTGAAAAATGGTCCATGCCTTTAAGAGGGAATATTATGAAATATAAAATTAACAGGGCTGAGAGCTAAGGCTCTTACCGTTAAAGTTTTTTGTAATTGCAGCCATTTTAATTTTCATTACATACACTTAGAAACTAACATGTGGGTAGAGAAGTGCTAGTAATTTATCTTGTAAGGGTCTGCTAACAAATGCTTGCTGTCAGATTTTGGAAAGGTATATATTCTTGCTTTAGTTGCTGTGGTCTTTATAGTAGGCCAGTTTCATATGTTAAAGTATGAGCAGCATATTATTGGACTACATAAACAAAAAAAATATGTTGATTCGTGACTGTGCTGAAAATAAAGAATTACAGGATTTAATGCATTCTACTGAACAAGTTGTTAAACATACTTTGCAATGTGGTTTTGACTCTTTAGAAGCATCTTGCAGGGCTGCTGTCACTGGGTCTGTTCTTAGAAGGCATGCTTGGCTTAAGGAGCAAAATTTGCCAGATCATGTTAAAGCTAAATTACTTGATGCTCCCTTAAACCATAACTGCCTGTTTGGCATCAAAGCAGAAGAAGTACTTAAAAGGATGGAGGAAAAAGCTAAATCTATGCAAACTGTTAAAGATTTCCTGCAAGTACAGCCTCCCAGATTTAGTAGACATTGGCCTTCTAAGAATTGGTCCTTTCCTGTCTCTTCCAGGCCTTCTCAGTCCAAACCCAGGAACAGCAGACCACCTAGGCTACAGTCTCAAGGTACTCACAGGCCGAAGCAGTGGGGGGCTCCCACTTCCAAAGCTGGAAGTAGTAAGACACCCCCCTGTGGTAAATTATCACAATGACGTAACCCTAAACCTGCCAAGCCCTGCTCAACTGTCTGCCCACTTAGGGGGAAAAATTGCCCTGCATGCAAAATACTGGGAACTCATTACCCAAGACAAATGGGTTTTAAATATAGTTTTCCAAGGATACTGATTCCACTTCCACTCCTTACCAACACCAAACGGTTGGCCAGACCTACCCCCAAATCAGTGGGCAGAAGCTCAACAGCAGGTTCTCTCTTTTCTAAGTATCAGGGCTATTCATCCTGTCCCAGCAGAGGAATGGGGGGGGGGGGGCAAGGTTTTTACTCAAGACTTTTCCTGGTACCCAGAAAAGACCACTCCTGGCATCCTATCCTGAACCTGTCTATTCTAAACACATTTTTGGTAATCCCAAAATTCAAAGTGCTAACTCTTCATCAGCTGCTTCCCATGCTAGGCAAAAATGTCTGGTTGGCAACACTGGACTTAAAGGAAGCTTACCTGTACATCCCAATAAGGGAATCCTGCAGAAAATACCTATGCTTCAGAGCAGGCTACATGCACTATCAGTTCTTTGCACTGCCCTTTGGCTTATCTACTGCGCCCAGGGTATTCACAAAGTGCCTAGCTCCAGTCATTGCATTCTGCAGGCAAATAAATATTCAAATATACCCATACCTTGACGATTGTCTAATTCAGGCAGAAAGCCAGGACATACTATTAAGTCATCTGGCATTTGTAAAGAAACTGATAACCTCACTGGGGTACACCATAAATGAAAAGAAATCTCACCTAGTACCCTGCCAACTAATTGTATTCCTGGGAGCAAGCTTGAACACAACTTCCCAGATGGCCTACCTCATTTAAAGTTTATTTAACAGCTTGCTTCAAACTACTGGCCACAAAGACCCAGCTATCTGCAAGGAAAATACTGCAAGCCCTGGGGTTCATGGTCTCTTGCATTCTTACTAATTCCATATGCAAGACTGCATATGAGGAAACTACAATGATATCTAAAAAGTCTATGGTGTCAACATTCTCAGGACCTGGAATCAATGATCCCTATCATTCCTTGTACAAAGACAGAGTTCCTTTGGTGGGCAGAGGCCTGCTACCACAACAAGGGACTGCCATTCACTCTACCCCCTGCTGCCCAAACCCTAAGAACAGACGCATCAGACTATGCTTGGGGAGCTCACTTGGCAGGGAAGTGCATTCAGGGCAAATGGAACCAGAGTCAAATGCACCTGCATATCAGTCATAAAGGAATGTTAGCTGTACAGAATTCTGTGACAGCCTTCAAGGACCATATTCTTCCAGGACATTTATTGGTAACGACAGACAACACCACTGTTATGTGGTACATAAACAAGCAGGGGGGAACCCACTTGTACCTCTCTACAGACTAGCCATGGCTCTGTGGAACACAGCCTTGAGCTACCAAGTGCACCTACAAGCTCAATACCTGCCAGGCAAGCTAAATTCACTAGCAGACGACCTAAGCAGAAATGTCATGGATCCACACGAGTGGAAACTGGAACCAAAGTTATTCAACACTTTGAGAAACAAATGGGGGCGCCCAAAGATAGACTGGTTTGCCTCCCCTCAAAACTACCAATTGGACAAATTCTGCACAAGGACTCCCCACAGACAAGCTTGGAAAGTGGATGCCCTGTCCTTCACCTGGGAAAGATTTTCAGTTTATGCCTTTCCCCTCTGCCTCTCCTCTTGAAAGTTCTGCTAAAGATCAAACAGGACAAGCCAAGGACAATTCTCATTGCACCAGACTGGCCACGCCAACACAGGTACCCCCTCTTGAGCAGTATGCCACTGCTGGAACCATGGTACCTGCCTCATACCCCTTCCCTGCTGTCCCAGCAGGAGGGACAGAGTCTGCACCCACAGCTTCAAACCCTGAACCTTGCAGCCTGGCTAATTAGCTGAACTCTCCAATACCCTCCCTCAATAAGCAAGTGCTGGATATCATTCTGGAAGCAAGGAGGCCTAGTACTAGAAAATCCTATGCTGAAAAGTGGAAAAGATATTGTTCCTGGAGCAAGACTCAGGGGATGGGCACAACAGTGCCCAGCTTACCGCATATTCTTCAATACTTAACAGAGATGCTCCACAAGGGCCTTTCCTTCTCATCTATTACAATTCATGCCTCAGCCATTTCAGCACTTTACAATACTGAGCCACCTCTCTTCTCTCACCCCCTGCTGAGGCAATTCCTCAGAGGGGCCAAAAATTTCAGACCACCTAGGAGAGCCCCTACTCCAGCCTGGGACCTTAAACTTTGTATTGGAAAAGCTCACTCTACCTCCTTTTGAGCCAGTGGCAACTGCAGAGTTGAAATTCCTTTCTTGGAAAACAGCCTTCCTTCTAGCCATCACATCAGCAAGAAGAGTGTCTGAATTACAGGCACTCATGGCAGTGGAGCCCTTCATCATCTTCCATGCAGACAGGGTGTCCCTCAGGTCCAATCCTTCCTTTATGCCTAATGTAGTATCCAGTGTAGCCCTTAATCAGTCCATTCATTTGCCAACCATCTTTGATAATCCACAGAACAAAGGAGAACAAATACTGCACTCTTTGGACATGCACAGACAACTTAGATTTTATTTGGACAGGACTAAGCCTATCAGGAAAACTGAACAGCTGCTAGTTGCCTTTGCTGCAGGGGCAGAGGTGAAGGCCATTTCAAAGCAAGCCAGTTCTAAGTGGATAGGCCATTGCATTCATTTCTGCTATAAGCACCATGGAAAACCTACCCCACAGGGGATAAGATCACATTCCGCCAGGGCTGCATCTACTTCAACAGCCTTTCTCAGAGGTGTTCCTACCAAGGACATCCTAGAAGCTGCTACCTGGAGCTCTGTACATACCTTCACCAAGCATTACCACTTGCCTATTTTTTCTAAATCCAGAGCTGGTTTTACCACTGCCGTCTTGCAGGGCTTAATAGCTGGTCCTAATGCTCTCTAACTGCCTCCTCCCTTCCTTAGCTTTGGGAATCTACCCAAATGTAGTGACTGCAACAGTGAAACATGAAGAATATAGTACAGTTGTGTACACTTACCATAAATGTAGATGTTCGAGTGTATTCACTGTTGCAGTCCTGGTTCCCCTCCCTACAGCCCCCCTGACATCTATTGGCTATACCTTTCTTCTTGTTTACTGTATTTAAGCTTTCTGGTGTATTTGCTTTTTGTTGAAGGTGTAACCTTGTATATAATTGCTTCCCATTATGGGGGCACCTGACATCTGGGGCAAGAAAAACTGATGTAATGGTGTCGGCTGCATGCTTTATACCCCTGACTACTTGACGTCATAAAAGAAGAGACAACATCTGACGCAGGACCCAGGAATTTGATAATCAGGCTGACTGAGGGCTACCTGCAGGCAGATAACCCAAGTGTAATGACTGCAACAGTGAATGCACTCTTAACATGTACATTTATGGTAAGTGTACTCAACTGTACTTACTTTCATGTTGAGAATATTCTTTTGAACTATCTGGTTTATACATATGTTCTTACACACAGTCATGTGTGTAAATAGTTGTCTTGATAGCTGTTAATATTCAGTGTTTCTGCTGTGCTAGGTTTTACCGTTCTTTAATTCAATGCAGAAGTTTCTTGGGTATCAAACTTTTGAGGTAAAAATATATGAAGAGGATCACCAAAGGAACACTGCAGCACTAAATCCAGAAAATGTATTGAAAAATAACTTTTTTCAATAAATGTTCTGGATTTAGTGCTGCAGTGTTCCTTTGGTGATCTTCTTCATATATTTTTACTTGGTTTTGGTATTCATTGTTTCTAAGATACTTTTGAGGTAGCTAATTGTGGATGTCTGACCCCAGTGTCCATAGGGCTTGTTTCCAGGTCAGACTTATCTTGTCAAGAACATGAAGTTAAACTGTGAACTAAGGAAGTCTTGGCATGTATTCCTGTGCCATGTACAAGTTGGCATTCTGTTAAAGGTTTAAAAGTGACCCTCTTTAACATTAATAGTAGAGTGCAAGAGTCAATTTGTAGGCATTGACATGGGCTGTTTCAAGAGCTCTATCAAAAATGTATTCAATAGTTTCAGATGTTGGGACAATCATAACTTCTCTGCTGTTGTACAGTGTCATGGTTGTAAATAAGTTGATGTTTGTGTATGAGCATATCTTCCTTGCTGCCACCATGGTTTTTCACCATTCTTGCTAAAGCACTTGAGATGTGGGAGTAGAATTAAGTCACCATGGAAAAGCTCCACCATATTTTGTTAATTTTATCTAGTTATTTTTTTTTCTGTGTATAATATCACTTGGACAATTTAGTGCTCAGGAAGTGTTCAGCACCTTTCATTTTTAAATTTCCTCTTGTTTCTATGCCACAGATCACAAAGATCACAACATTTTTTCCATATTCAAGTCACACATTATTAAAGAAAGGAATGTGTCTTTTCTTGTATGACCTAGGCTAGACATTAGATATTTTTTTCAAGTTGCTTACTACCCACAAATTTTCGTTAAGTAGGCTGTAGTGTAAAATTTAAAAGGGGTAGTGCCACTGATGCTTAAACTGAACCAGAATCAGCAACTTCAACTTCAACTTACAGTACAAAATTCTGTCGGTTAAGATGTATATATTTGTTTACCTGGGTAGTGCACTGATCATTATTAACCATTTTCAATCTCAGCTTGGGTGAAATGCAAATTGTAAGTAATAACAGAACTGTTCAGACTAATTGCATAGAAAAAATGTGTATATACATTCCGGTGAACAAGCACAGTGCACTGTACAATCAGGCAGAGTGATCTTCATAGGTAGGTACTAGGCTATTGGCCCTAGGGCCTATATAAGCCTAGCCAAAGGTACTCTGGCTTTCGCTACCCAAGAAAATTATTTTCCTGTGCCACTGTCGAGCAGAGTCACAGAAGTGATCACCGGGGTGAATTTCCTATATCCCATCCAATTATCAAGATTTTTCTTGAGCAGTGCTAATGAGGAGCTTTGTTTGATATAGATAGGTAGTTTGTTCCAGAGTATGGGAAGTCTCTGGGACAGGAATCTATCCCTCCAGCATGTTCTATTTATTGTGGTGACGAGGTTTAGGTCCCTAGTGCGTGTAGCTCGTAGGGATTGGGATTTCTTTAAGTGGAGCATGTCTAAAAGCTCTGGGTTTGACATAGCTTTGTGTGTTAGGCAGAGATCGCCTCTGAGTAGGCGATATGCAACGGAGTAAAGCTGCAGTTTTTTGAGACGGTCTGCATAGGGCATCTCTTTGAGGCCAGTAATCCTCTTTGTGAGGTATTTCTGTGGCCTTTCCAGTTGTTGTAGATGTCTTGAGGTACATACCAAAAGGGGCATTGTACTCTATAATGGGTCTAATGAGTGACAAGTAGAGGGGAACAATGACCTCTTTTTTCCTGGATGAGAAACCTTTTGTGATGAGGTGTGCCACATTGAAGGATTTCCTGACTACTGTGGCAATGTGATTATCAAAGGAGAGACTACTGTCAACCTGTGTCCCAAGGTCTCATTACATTTCCTGTGTTAAGTAGACTACTACCTATGTGGTAGTTCATGGGTACCGAGTTTTTACCAAAAGGAATGACAATGCACTTTTTGGCATTGAGCTTGAGGCCATGGCTTTGACACCAGGCATCTGTCTCAGCAAGGCCCTTTTGTAAGATGTCCACATCTTTTGGAGTTTTGATTATGGCTCCTAGTTTGCAGTCATCTGCAAACTTTGTTAGCCAAAGACCTTCTGTGTTGGTCTGTACTTCAGAGAAGTAGATACCAAACAGGAAAGGACCCAGGACTGAACCCTGTGGTACTCCACTTGTCACTGGTCTGAAGCTGGATTTGGAGTCTGCTACTTTCACAGTGTGGGTTCTGTCAGTGAGCCAGTTGGCAACCCATCTTGTGACATAGGGATTTATACCTAGTTTAGTGAGTTTATCTATAATTCCAGAGTGGGGGATGGTGTCAAAAGCCTCGGCGAGATCTAGATAGGCTGTGTGAACCACCTTACCCCCATCTACGGCTTTGGTGACTGCTTCAAAGAAGTCTGTCAGGTTTAGGAGACATGATCTGCCTTTTACAAACCTGAACTGGGTGGGGTCCTGAGTTTGGAGATTACCAATGTCATTGTTTATAAGTTCCATGATGATACGCTCCATAGCCTTGCAGACCAGGCTCGTTAGGCTAATGGGGGCGGTAGTTTCCGGGGTCTGTGGTGACTCCCCCTTTGTGGGGTGGGATAACTGTCGCTGTGCGCCATCCAGTGGGCACATAGCCTAAGGTGAGGCTATGATTGAACATGGTACTTGGGTGGGGTGCCAGTATGTTCTGTAGTTCATGTAGAACACAGCCTGGGATGTCTTTGGATAGTGTGTTTTTTACCTGTGCAGCTGTGATTACAGGAACTTTGCATTCTTCTGGTATAGAGATGGGCCCTTTAGGGGATGACAGAGGGGTAAAGTTAGCACTGAACCTATCTGCCAGGATGTTGGCAATATCTGTTGGTTCTGTATATTTAGTGCCATTGTGCTGTAACTCAGAGCAGATTTGAGTGTTGCCATTGAGATTCTTGACATAGCTATAGAATGCTTTGTGGTTGTCTTTAGAGTCAGTGGCGATTTTGTTTTCATAACTAGCTTTGGAGGATTTTATGAGGGATCTCAGCTTCTTACTGAAGCTGACAAGGGAGTTTCTCCAATCATGGGATTTTACTCTTTTTTGCAACAGTTTCTTTCTTCTGTTGTAGAGTTTGTAAAGTATATACATTACTTTCTAAGAATATTGAGAGAGGAAAAGAGACTTGGAAAGGAGATGGTTGAAGCAGGAGTATTTGGCTGGATGAAGAAGTGCTTTTTGAGTTGCATTCTGAATTTCCTTAATGTCGATGGGGAGAGCTTGCCAAAGAGTAGGTACCTGTGAGGCGAATGCATGTGCAGTGCTGTGGAGTTTAGTTCTAGGGGTAATTAGAATTGGTATGGCTTGTGAGTAGTGTCTGGGGTTGTATGAGAAGTTTTTTGTGACGTCTAGCTGCAAGTGGAGTAAATGTGTGGCATTGAAGTAGTTTGTAGAGTTGAGGTTCTAAAAGTAGTTTAGATTTTGGTTTTATGGGTAGCCATTTGGCTTTTTCCTAGGGTGATACCGTGATGCTAATAAGAGAGTTGAGTTTGTAATGAATTGGCAGATGCTGTTAGAGAAAGTCTGAAGTGTGGCAACATTTTTCTTGGCGGCAGAAGCAAAAATTGGGAGCCCACATTCAAGTTGAGGAAGGAGAACTCCTTTGCCATTGGCTTCTCTGGCTGGTTGTGATAGAAATGGGGAAATCTTTTTGGGCAGAAGTGGGTGGAGTTTATTTTGGCTATCACTTTGTGTGGAAATGGAAGTGTAGTCATTGATCAAGCCATAGTCCTAGGTATTTGAAGGTGGAAGTTGTCTCACTGGAAAAGCCCTCGCTTGTGCTTGGATAATTTTCTGTAGAGTTCCTAAAAGCATACGTTTGGTCTTGGGGTTAAGTAGTTTGATCTGTGAACCATCAGTGGAACTCGGGTAAGTCTCACTGGAGTTGGCATTGAATGTTGGGTGTGACATGTTGAAATTCAGCTTCGATCTATCAATCCAATGTCTATTTTTGTCTGATTTAGTGTGTGAGTTGTCGGATCCAGTCAGATCTGACCAGTACGCCTTGTACCATAGTATTGGATCCAGGAGCACTGACGCCTCCCCTACCCACAATTCACCTCTCCTGCTTAAATTACCCCAGATCTGACTTCTCCATCCTGTTTTCCCGATAAGTAAGGTTTTTATACCCCTTTAGCTCATAGATAGAATATTTTTACAGGTAAAATAGGGTATTAGTGTTGTTTAGTGACTAGGGAAGTTTATAGTGTTAATATAGAATTTTCTAGTAATTTTGCAGTTTGTAGTGTGTTAGTTTCAGATTTAGGGTTAGATATGTAGGTATATTTACAGATGTAGCTTTCTCGTCTTTCTTTTACAGTATAGATGCTACCTTTTTTTTTGCTATTTTGATTTTAAATTAAAAAAATGATGCAAGTCTATGGGCTTTAAAAAGTGTTCTTCATGTAAGCCCAAGGCCCACTTGCTCTTTGTGTACTACTTAGAGCCTTCCCACTTGCAGGATACCTGCAGTGTTTGTGCTGCCTTCAGCACAAGGGCTCTCTAGAGAAGAAGAGAGAAACTTGGTCTGAAAGGGGTCCTTCCCCCTCAGACACGGCCCAAAATGTCTTCGGATCCAAAGGCACCCTCTACCTGTCCTTCCACTGACAAGAAAAGAGAAGAAGAAAAAAATTGAAGGAAAAAGAGAGGAAGAGCGAGACAAACCAAGGTTAAAACAGATTGAAAAAAGACAAGAAGAGTGTGTTGACAAACCTAAAAATAGTCTCCAGATGTGTCTGCTATTCCAGGTCCAGCACCTAAGATAGAGACAATCTTTTCCTGCTGCATCCAGGATCCAAATTCATTCCCTGAAAACGTTCTTTTCTCTGGAGCCAATTAGCTGTAGTCTTCACTCCCTGATTCTTCAGAAGTTTCCATCAAGGCCTATATCGATAACTTGTTCCTCAAAGTCTGTTTGGTCCACTAGAAGTCTTACTGAATTGGATGTCAGCCATATGATGAGGAAGTTTTTGAGGCACAGATTGTAGTGGGAGTCCACCCGCCCATATCCCTGTGGAGAGGACTGTGATAAGACTGTTCAACACTGGCTATACTACTACAGATGCCATCTCCCTTTTTGGAGTTGATTCGTATTGGATCCAACACCAACACCCCTCCCCCATTCAGATCTGGTAGAGTCTCAGAGTCAGAGCATAGGAGTTGGGGCCCTGATGGTGGAGTTGACTCCGAAGTTTTCTGAGCCCTCCCTACCACTCGGGGCTTTAGCCCTAGGTAGCTTATTTCCAAGATCCTCCTCAGAGCCATCTGCCTTTAGAATCAAAAAGGCTACTGATTCTGCTGTAATGGGTGGTTCTTACTCTGTTCCATTAGCTGAGTCAACTTTTGAAGCTGTGGAGATGGCCTTGACTGGACCTAGATGATTAGTGCATGCACAGAGTTTGGATCCATACCAACTCCTGCTGGAGCCTGTACCACCTTCCTCTCATTCTGGTCGACAGGGATAGACGTTTCCAATTAGCTTCAAGGCTGCTCTCTGTTAAAGCTCCACATCTGACCATGAGGTGTCTCCTTCAGAAGCCCTGAGGCACATCTCCCAGAAGAAGACTGGAAGCGGAAACATGTTGACTCCTTTCCTGAGTCCGTCACTGAGGACACTGACTTAGATGATGGAGAAGACTCCCCAACGTAGCCCCCCCCCAGAAGACTCCTCCTTTGGAGACATTCTAGAATTGGTGAAAAAGAGAGAGGTGTGATCCACCGAAACTCCACCTGATTAGGCAGTGTTTCATGAAGCTTTTGGTTCTGGTGGTTCCACCTCCTGATGCCTTGATTAATGTTGTTGCTCAGAAGGCTTGGAAGAAACATGATGTGGCAGTGCCTATCCTGAAAAAGCCAGATAAGATTCTAGTTGTTCCCAAAGATAGAAAACATTGGGCTAAGGGTCCCCCAGTAGATGCCATGGTGGTAGCAGCAGCCACAGAAAAGGAATTGTCCAAAGAAAGTTCCTGTGTCCATTCCCCAAACAGGGAGTTGGACAGACTGGGGAAAAGGGCATAGTTCAGCACTCGGAGTGGAAATGGAAATGTTGCTAAAGCATATCTAGCACACCTGATATGATTCCAAAGGGACTTGATTAAATCCCTGTCAGGTACCAAATGTCTATCCTCCAGTCATTCTCGAATGTGGCCATGAGACTGTTATCTAAAGCAGCACATGGTACAGCAAGGGCAGCCAGCAGAGCGATTACTATGCAACATCATGCCTGGATGCAGCTTTGTGATTTTGTGGAAAACTTTAAGACATCCTTTATAAATGCCCCCCTATGATGGTTCTACCTTATTTGGATCAAAAGTAAAGGAAACTCTTACCTGTAGTTAACAGGACAGTAAGACTGTCTGTCATAGAGATAAATTTTTCTGCTCCTCAAAGATACTTTTTCTAGAATTCAAAGAGGTGGAAGAAAAATGTGGTTCAAGAAATCCCAAGGTTTTCACCAGGACACTTCTGAAGACTGGCCTGTCAGAGGCAGAAGAGGAAGCAACTCCACAGGACGGTGCCTGCAAGGCAGAGGCAGTCTACAAAGTCAGTTTCCTTGGGCCATTCAAAGTGAAACCTTATCAACATTCCTGAATGTCGTCCCCCCATCCCCCCCCCCCCCCGAGTGCTGCACTCTGTAGGCAGGTCATTTCTCCTTTCACCCACTAGTCTGACAATAACTTCTGATTCTTGGGTACTAAGGATGATCATCAGAGGTTATGCAATACCCATTTTTAGAATCTCCCAAAGCAAGACCAAGAATTCCCGATATTCCACTCAAATCA
Organism: Protopterus annectens; assembly: GCF_019279795.1. Classification (NCBI taxonomy): domain Eukaryota; kingdom Metazoa; phylum Chordata; order Ceratodontiformes; family Protopteridae; genus Protopterus; species Protopterus annectens. Next base: position 538,057,548 of record NC_056740.1, read on the forward strand.
GTTGGAATTTGCAGCGACATAGGTTTCAAAGTTGCTATACAAGAGAGTCGTCCATCTAGTCCCCCCCAAACCATCTAGGATCCGGAGTCAATACCAGGTTCTTTTTAGTTCCAGCAAAGACAGGGGACTCGGACCAAAAGAGGATCTCAACAGTAAATCAGTGTGTAAAACAGACAAAATGACAGATGGTCACAGTACAGTCCATTCTACCTCTGTTGAGGTGGGACGATTGGATGTGCTCTATTGATGATCTGGATCCCTACTATGATATCAGTATACAGAAACAATCCAGGAGTTTCCTCCATTTTCATCTGGAAGCCAGTCACTATCACTTCAGGGTGCTGCCAGTCAATTTCACCACAGCCCCCAGGATGTTAGCCAACATTATGGCAGTTGTAAAAACTCATCTCCAGCTACAAGGAATCCAGGTCTTCCCATGTTTAGATGATTGGCTTCTAACTGCTACCTCCAAGAATCTACTGTTTCAACACCAGTCAATCCTTTTACTCCTGACAGCTCACATGGGAGTATCAGTAAACTTCAAAGGCTAGGTATCCTTTTCGCAGATCATAGAATGCCACATAGATGCAGTGCTTCAGATAGCACCCCCCCCCCCGACAAGAGTTAAGTTTTTAAGGCCTGTAGACCTCCAAGTGCTGAAACGCCCTACAGCCATTGTCCACTGTAGAACTCCCATATATTTGACTAAAGGAACCAGAGCTATACAGGAGGCTATTAGTCCTAAGAGTCGCAGGGCTAGGCCCGTTTAAGTTAGAGGACCTTGTCCTCTCTTCCTGGTTATCCTCTAGATTTGTATTTTGTGATTGTTGTTGTGACAGTATGTCTAAGGAGTCTAAAGATCACAAACCTTTGGGTTTCAAAAAATGTCTTAAATGTTCACAAAAAATGTCCCTGACTGATGGGCGCATAGTATTTGTGTTTATTGTTTGGGAGCCATACATCTTCAGGAGACATGTACCTTTTGCCACTGTCTTAGTTCCCGGGTCCTCCAGGAAAGGAAGAACAAACTGATCTTGAAAGGTCTCCTTAAACCTTCCTTTGAGGAGGATTTAGCCAGTTCTTCCTCCTCTCATTCCAGGTCTCCCTCTTCTAAAAAAGAGAAGGTCAAGTCGGTGAAAAGACAGTCTCCTACGCCAACTGTTAAATCAGGACCTCCAGAAAAAATTGCTAAACTGGACAAACTTTCTACATCTTCGGCTCCTTTGCCTTTGGAGCCAGTCGAGGTTATTGACATCGACATTCCAGTTTTGGCCCCAAGTTTTTCAGAGCCGACTACTGAACCTATACCTCAGAGCCGGTCTAGAGGTTTATTACCGGTGTCCCTGACACACAGATCTCCTATTTTGCAGATGTCTCGATCCCCTACTTTGTCTTCCAGATTCTCCAAGAGCCTTTCTGAGGTGGATGTCGAGAGAGTTGTGCTTAGACCCTTGAAGTCATCGCCGCTAGCAAATTTGTTGTCTGCTCCGACCCAGTCTGTTCCGGAGCTGTCTAAGGCCATATTACCTGCTTCTGTTCCTCCTCCGAGCCATGTCGGTCTTTCCGAGCCAGAGCTATCAATGCCGTTTCCAGCACCCCGACTGTCTGTCTTGGAGCAGAGTTCCACTCCGACACCTTCGGTGCTGCCCCTGGTGTCTAGGTGCCGAAGCTTACCAGTCAGCCCCCATGGGGATGCTCGGACCCGAACTTCTTCGGTTCCTAGCCTATCTCTCTGTGCATCGACTTGGCTGAGCTCTGATCCTACATCCGTCTCAGAGCCGGTTGCTCTGGAGCCGAGTGCCACTTCCGCTTCCTTGGAACCGGTGGTGTCCTCTGAGCCGGAGAGACCTGCCTTCGAGATGATGAGCGTGCTGTCTAGATCTTCAGCTCCACACAAGGGTACCAATGCTCTTCCCCCTCAAGCTCCGACATCTGTCTCAGCACCATCTCTCTGTCTTGACAGCAGAGACCCGCAGCATCAGGAGCCCCCATTGGGTGGCCCTCAGTCTTCTGAGACCTCCCCAGAATACTATTCTGAGGAGCCTCCTCAGAAGAGAACTTGCAAGAGGAAGTACATAGATTCCCCTGATGAGTCCAGCACCTCTGACACTGACCTCGAGGAGTCAGAAGGATCCCCTAGGTCATCCTCTGATATTGTAGAGATCCTGAAACAGAGAGGCGGCTGGCCCACAGTCACCTCTTCTGATGAAAAGTCAATGTACCTTAAGGCTTTCGGGTCTCAACCTTCAGCCTTTTGGGTGTCTCCACTTTTCGATGAGCTGTTAGATTTGGTGAGTCGAGAGGTGTGGGAAACTCCTGACACGGTGGATTCAGTCCTCAGATGGCCAAACAAATTTCTTTCAGCTCCTACAGAAAAAGAGTTCTTGACCAAAGGTGTGCCTGTAGATGCCATGGTGGTGCCGGCAGCCACTAAGAAGGAACTAGCAGAAACTTCCTCATCTGTCCACCCACCGAACAAAGGGTCTTGAACGATGGACAGATACGGGAAGCGTATTTTTTCTTCAATGGCTTTTACACTCAGATCGCTGAATTACTGCACCCATTTCACTAGGCTTTAAAGAGATCTCCAAAAAGAGCTAGGAGATGCTCTCCAATGTACGTTAACTGAAGGAGTCCCTGAGAGGGTTACTGCTCAGTTGTTCACCTTAACCTCTGTTGTTAACTCCTCCATGAGGCTGATATCTTATGCATCAGATGGAGTGAGCAGGGCAGTGGGTACAGGCGATGTTCATCGTGTTTCACTGTTGCAGTCATAACTGTAGGGTGCTCCTGCCGGCAGGCAGCCCGAGGTCGGCCAGAATCCCAAAGTTTGGGTCCGGCGTTGGCTGTACAAGCTAGTACCCTGACGTCAGTACGCCCTGGTACAGAGCCCTCAGCCAACGCCATCTTCTCCAGTCTTTCTTGCCGTGCGGTGGAAAGCAGCTCGCAAGTCGTTGGTTGGCGATTTTCGAACAGCGTTTTTTGGTTGTTGTCAGTCCGAAGTTCTTACTTCTCTTCTCAAAGCTAAGTACCCCGTTGGGGAATCTTTTTCTTGTTCCTCCGATGTCAGAAAAAGTTAATAATTGTATTACGTGTGGGAAACAAATACCTCATAAAGATTTCCACTCTTACTGTCTACCTTGCTTAGGCCCTGACCACGACGTTTCTTGTTGTCGGTTCTGTGCCAGGTTTAATTCTCGTACTATCAAACGCAGGTACGACTGGGCTCTGAATTACTTTGGCAGACGCTTCAATTATAGAATGTCGTCGGATGCTACCGGAATTCAAAAGAAGCGCAAAGACAAGGACAGGCCTCCGAGGTCCAAACAGGACTCGTTGCAGCTGGAGCCGGCGTCCGGTTTGGCTGTCGTCAGTGAGGCGCTTTTGCAGCCCCTGTCATCCGCCACTTCTGAACCGATGGCCGATACGGACTCCCATGGGGAGCCATCAAGGCCTTCTATTTTATCTGTTGCAGGACCTTCGGACGTCGCTCCCTCGGATGGGTCCGGAACCGCTGTGCAGGTACCGGCTTCTGAGGGGGTATTCAGGCCCACTCGCATCACTATTTCAAAGGCAAAGGCAAAGACAAAGACTCCTGTTAAGTCCAAAGCTCCTGCTCATGCTACTTCTGAATCTCCTTCCAGGACACAGAAGCAATTGTTAAGGATGGCTGAAGATTTGCTTACTATGATTAGGGGTTCTCACCCCCCCCCCCCTGAGAAAAGGCCTCAACAGGATGTTCCCATGGATTCCTCTGACCAGGCTTCTATATCTTCTGTCTCTTCCTCTGATCAGGAATATTCTTTTCCTCCTTATGAGGATTCGGATGCTGAGGACTCCTTACCCTCTGCCTCTCCGCCTGAAGATTTTTCTTTTGGGGAAACCTTACATGAGATGAGGGAACATTTTCATTGGGAAGGTCAGGATTATTCTGCTTCCAAGAAGAGGCTTAGAGAATTCCTTCTTCTTCCTCAATATAGGCCTTTGGCTATCCCTCCTGTTCTTGACATTGTGGATGATGCTTTTTCCGAGGCTAATTTGAATCCTGACTCCATGCCTCCTGCACCCTCTAAGCCTGATAGGTTTTATAGGGTTCCTGAGTCTCATTTGTTCTTAAGAATCCTTCTGCAGATCCTGAAACTATATCTCAGGGCTCTAAGGCTGCTAAAGTTGCTTCTTCTAAGAATCCTATTCCCTCTGAGAAGGATTCTCGTGCCTTAGACAGGTGAGGTAAAAAGGTATATACTTCTGCTACCCTTTCTGTTAGGGCTTTAAATTGCCAGTTTCATATGTTTAAGTATCAGCAATTTCTTTTGTCTGTTTTAAAGCAAAAGCTTGCCTCCCTTCCTGCATGTGCAGAAGATAAGGAACTACAGGATGTATTGCATGCAACTGAACAACTGAACAAACATAGCTTGCATTGTGGTTTTGATGCTTTGGATGCTTCTTGCAGGGCCGCAGCCTCTGGTACTGTTATCAGGAGACATGCTTGGCTTCGTGAGCAAAGTTTACCTGAACAGGTTAAGGCTAAATTATTAGATGCCCCTGTTCAGCATGATGTTCTTTTTGGATCTAAGGCTGAGGAGGTTATTAAAAAGATGGAAGAAAAGGCAAAATCTATGCAAACTGTGAAAGATTTCTTGCAAGTTCAGCCTCCTAGATTTTCCAGGAATTGGCCCTCCAAAAATTGGTCCTTTCCCACGTCTGACAGGCCTCAAAGGGGAAGATATAGACGCTCCGGAGGTCGTGGACAAGCTCAGGCCTCCTACAGATCGAGACAATGGACTGCTTCTTCACCTAGAATGGGAGAAGACAGATCCCAATCTCAAAGGAAGCAAACTCAATGACTCTCTCGGTTGGGCTACAGGACCTCTTTACCTGGATGCCCCTCTCGGAGGAAAACTTTCTCTTTTTTATAAAAATTGGACTCGTATTACCCAGGACAAATGGGTATTGGACGTGATTTTAAAAGGCTACAAATTCCACTTTCATACCTTGCCAAGGGCTTTCGGTTGGCCAGATCTGCCAAAACATCAATGGTCAGAGGCCTTAAATCAAGTGGATGCTCTTCTGGCCATGAGAGCCATAGAGCCTGTTCCACTCTCAGAGATGGGAAAAGGGTTTTATTCAAGACTATTTCTGGTTCCAAGAAAGCAAAGCTCATGGAGACCTATTCTGGACCTTTCTGTGTTAAACACCTTTTTGGAAATTCCAAAATTCAAGATGCTTACTCTGCAGCAGCTGATTCCAGTGCTCTCTCAGGACGCCTGGATGGTGACATTGGATCTAAAGGAAGCTTATTTACACATTCCCATCAGGCAGGAACGCAGGAAATTCCTCAGGTTCAAGGCAGGTCCGAGACACTTTCAATTCTCTGTACTGCCCTTTGGTTTATCTACTGCGCCCAGAGTCTTTACCAAGTGCCTGGCACCAGTAGTGGCTTATTGCAGACTCCGGGGATTCAGATTTACCCCTATTTGGACGACTGCCTTATTCAGGCAGACAGCAAGGATCTTTTACTCCAACATCTGGATTTTGTTCAACGTCTTCTCCTCCTTCTGGGATTTTCAGTGAACACAAAAAAGTCACATTTGATCCCTTCTCAACAAATGATATTTCTGGGAGCCTTCTTAAATACAACCTTACAAAGGGCCTTCCTCACTACAGAAAAGCAAATACAGCTGGCTTCAATTTTCAAAACTTTGGCAACTCTACCTCAGCTCACTGCAAGGAAATTCCTGCAGGCACTGGGCTACATGGCTTCCTGCATTCTGTTGATTCCAAATGCAAGGCTTCATATGAGAAAGCTTCAATGGTATCTGAAAAGTGTATGGTCGCAGCATTACCACGATCTGGACACTCTGATTCCTCTGATCCCCTGCCTCCAGAAGGAGTTCCTTTGGTGGTCCAGGGTGTGTGCGTTAAACGAAGGAAAGCCTTTCCGTCTTCCTCAACCTTCACAAATCATAACCACGGACGCCTCGGATTATGCTTGGGGAGCACATTTTCTAGGCAATTGCCAGCAGGGAACCTGGACAAAGGATCATCTTCACTGGCACATCAATCTGAAGGAAATGTTGGCAGTTCAAAATGCTCTTCTAGCCTTCAAGAACCTTTTGCATCCAGGACCTCTTTTGATTTGCACAGACAACACCACAGTCATGTGGTACATAAACAAGCAGGGGGGTTCTCATTCGTACCCCCTTTGCAGACTAGCTATGGCTTTATGGGACACAGCTCTAAATCTGAATCTAAATCTCCAGGCCCAATTCATACCAGGAGAACAGAATCTCTTAGCGGACAGCCTGAGCAGGAGCATTTTAGATCCTCACGAATGGATGCTAGACACCAACTTATTCAACCGGATTACTGCAGTTTGGGGATGCCCCCAGATAGATCTGTTTGCATCCCATCTCAACCATCTCAATCATCAGCTGCCTCTCTTTTGCACCAGGTCATTCCACAAAACAGCTTGGAAAGTGGATGCCCTGTCCTTCAGCTGGAGAAACCTTTCGGGATATGCCTTCCCTCCTCTTCCTCTTCTTCCTCGGATTTTACTAAAGATAAAACAGGACAAGCCCAAGTTCCTCATCTTGATTGCTCCAAATTGGCCTCGACAGTTTTGGTATCCAACTTTAAAGCACCTGTTCTTGGAGCCTCCTTGGATTCTCCCTCTGCACCCTTCTCTTCTGTCCCAGCATCAGGGTCAGTTGCTACATTCCAATCTCAAGACCCTTTGTCTGGCAGCTTGACTCTTCAAAGGAATTTGATCTCTTCTAGCCTTCCCAAACAAGTTTTGGATGTTCTTTTAGAAGCTAGGCGACCTAGCACTAGGAAATCCTATGCCTCTAAATGGAAGAGATTTTGCATTTGGATGCAGGACCGAGGCTTGGACCCTCTGGTTACCTGATCTCTCTTCTATTTTGCTTTACCTTTCGGATCTTTTGTCTAATGGACTTTCCTTTTCTTCCATTAAGATTCATGCTTCTGCTATTTCTGCTCATTTCAATACTGATCCCCCTGTTTTTTCTCAACCTTTGGTGAGACAATTCTTGAGAGGGGCTAAGAATTTAAGGCCTCCTAGAACCCCTCCTGTTCCTGCTTGGGATCTTAATTATGTTTTAGAAAAACTTACTTTGCCTCCTTTTGAGCCTGCTGCATCTTCAGATATTAAGTTTTTATCTTGGAAGATGGTTCTTTTGTTCGCTTTGACTTCTGCCAGAAGGGTCTCAGAGTTGCAAGCTCTCATGGCTGTGGAACCATACCTTATTTTCCACCAGGACAGAGTATCCTTGAGGACCAACCCTACTTTCATGCCTAAGGTGATTTTGAAAGTGGCTTTGAATCAAACAATTCACCTTCCTACCTTCTTTCCTAATCCTCAGAATAAAGGGGAAAGGATTTTGCATTCCTTGGACGTGCACAGACAGTTACGATTTTATTTGGACAAGACTAAAGAGTTCAGAAAATCTAACCAATTGTTTGTTTCTTTTGCCTCCAGTTCTCTTGGAAAGGCTATTTCCAAACAAACTATTTCCAAATGGATTTCTTATGGAATAAGATTTTGTTACACTCATCATGGGAAACAATTTCCAGGTACTGTGAGAAGTCATTCTACCAGAGCAGCTGCTACTTCTACAGCTTTTCTCAGGGAGTTCCTACCAAGGATATCTTGGAAGCTGCCACTTGGAGTTCTGTGCATACTTTTCCAAGCACTACAATCTCCCTTTGTATTCTAAGACCAGGGCAGGCTTTGCCTCTGCTGTTTTGCAGGGTCTTCTTGCTGCCCCTTCTTCTGTCTAAACCTCCCCCTTTTTCACTGCTTTGGGATTCCACCCTACAGTTATGACTGCAACAGTGAAACACGATGAACATAGTACAGTTGTGTACACCTACCATAAATGTAGATGTTCGAGTGTCTTCACTGTTGCAGTTGGTGTTTCCCTCCCTCCTATCCCCTCTTTTTCTCTTTTTTGTGGTGTATTTGTGTTTCCTAGTGGGATTCATTTATGATTTATTGGGGACTTCTGACATCTAGGGCAAGAAAGGCTGGAGAAGATGGCGTCGGCTGAGGGCTATGTACCAGAGTGTACTGACGTCAGGGTACTAGCTTGTACAGCCGACGCCGGACCCAGACTTTGGGATTCTGGCCGACCTCGGGCTGCCTGCCGGCAGGAGCACCCTACAGTTATGACTGCAACAGTGAAGACACTCGAACATCTACATTTATGGTAGGTGTACACAACTGTACTTTTCCCTTACGAGACACTCCTGGATGTGCTTATGTAACTTTGCGAAGCCCTTCAAATCTACATTTACCAACGCCCCCTTTGACAGTTCCTCTCTGTTTGGACCAAAGTTAAAAGACACACTCACTTCGATACAATACCCCACTCGGGCATTATAGATAAGCTCACCAGCTTAAATATAAACCCCTATGTCACTAGATGGGTTGCAAACTGGCTCAAGGACAGAACCCACATGGTTAGAATTGCTGGAGTCATGTCAGACTCCAAACCAGTTACAAGTGGCATCCCACAAGGCTCAGTCTTGGGACCTCTCTTGCTCGGAGGTACAGGCCAACACGGAAGGACTGTGGCTGACCAAGTTCGCAGATGACTGCAAACTGGGTGCCATAATCGACTCTCCAGCCGACACAAGCATCCTCCAAAAGGGCCTCATCGAAACAGACAACTGGTTCCAGAGCCATGGCCTCAAGCTAAATGCCAAAAAGTGTATAGTCATCCCCTTTGGCAAAAACAAAGTGCCCACAAATTACCACATAGGTGGTAATCCATTAAGTACAGAAGAAGTAATTAGGGACCTGGGGACCCAAGTTGATAGCAATCTCTCATTTGACAACCACGTGGCCAAAGTGGTTAGAAAAACATTTTATATAGCCCACCTAATCATGAAGGGATTCGCATCTAGATCAGGGGAGGTCATCGTGCCTCTTTACTCATCCCTCATCAGGCCCATAATTGAGTACAATGCCCCTTTTGGGATGCACCTTACCAGACACCTGCAGCAACTGGAAAGACCCCAAAAGTACCTCACCAAGAGGATCAAAGGGCTCAAACAGATGCCATATGCTGCCCGGTTAAAGAAACTCCAGCTCTACTCAGTGGCATACCGCCTGCTCAGAGGCGATCTGTGCCTGACGTATAAAGCCATGTCCAACCCGGAATTAATGGACATGCTGCACCTCAGAAAATCCAAATCCCATCGAGCTACGCGCCCGAGAGACTTGAACCTCAGCACTGAAATAAACAGAACATGCTGGAGGGACAGATTCATAACCCAGAGGCTCCCTTCACTCTGGAATAAAATCCCAGTCCAGGTTAAGCAAAGTCCCTCATTGACTCTCTTCAAGAGGAATCTTGATGAGTGGATGGGAGATCGTAGGTTTACCCCCGGGTATCACTTCTGTGTCACTGTTAGACAGAGGCACAGTATACTAACCTCGAAAAAGGGCATAGCAAAATTAATTTAAAATGGGTGGCGAAAGCCAAACACATTCTGGCTAGGTTTATAAATGCCCTAGGGCAGATAGCCTAGTATGAACCTATGAACTGTATGCGAGCAGGAAGGGAAAACTCTCTCTGCCATGGGAGTACGTTTTTCTGTCCCTTCTAGATCCTACCCTAAAGGTCAGAGAGGCGGAAAAATGTGGTTCAAGAAGTCTCACAAATTTTTCCCAGACGCACAAGGTGATTCCTTCTCCAGAGGCAGAGGAGAAAGAAATAATGGTAGACGTCACCCTAGAGGTGGGGGGGTCCGCAAAACCAGGGTGGCCGCGATTCTTTTCGTGGACGTCCCTATTAGCGCTCCTGAAGTGGGGTCCGACTGCGCTTCTCTGGAGCCAGTTGTGGGTCGCTTATCTTTGTACCCAGAAGCCTGGCGCGACATCACACAAGACAAGTGGGTACAAAGAATAATTTCCAGAGGATACTTCATGCCCTTCTCTTTTCCGCCCCGTCTAGCCAAAAAAATCCTAGATGTTTCACCCAATCACAGGGATCAACCAACTATAGAAGTCCAAAAGTTACTTCAAAAGAGAGTCATCCAAACTGTCCCTGCAGACCAGATAGAATTTGGAACTTACTCTAGATTCTTCTTGGAAGCCAAAACGAACAGGGTACTGAAGGCCCATTTTGGATCTCAGCAAGTTCAACGAATCAGTGAAGAAGTCCGAGTTACGAATGTTAAGACTGCAGTCTGTAATCCCTCTGTTAGGAAAAGACAATTGGATGTGCTCCGTAGACCTCTAAGATGCATACTACCACATAAAATTGGACAGAGCATCGAGGAGTCATTTACACTTCCAGCTGGGAGCCAGTCATTACCAATTTCGTGCTCTGCCCTTTGGTCTCACCATAACCCCCAGGGTGTTCATGAAATGCATGGTGGTAGGAACGGCTCACTTGAGACGTCTTGGATTCCAAGTGTTTCCGTACCTGAACGGCAGGCTTCTGACTGCCACCACCAGACACCTACTTATACAAGCCAGGGATTCAACCATCTGAGACTGCACACAGCTAGGCATTACTGTAAATTGGGAAAAGTCTGCCTTGTCGCCCTCTCAATATGTGACTTTTATAGGCGCAGAAATAGACATAGTCGCAATGATGGCTCGTCTTCCTTCCGACAGAGTGCAAAATCTAAGACAACAAATATGCAGCCTGCTTCCCCAACACAAGGTCAAAGCGAAGACAGTGCTCAAATTTCTAGGAACTATGGACTCTACTATAACTCTAGATGTTGTTCGTGTTTCACTGTTGCAGTCATTACATTTGGGTAATCTGCTGGAAGGTAGTGCTCAGTCGGCCTGATTAACAAAGTCTTGGGTCCTGCGTCGATTGCTGTCCCTTCTTCCATGATGTCAGGTCTTCAAGGGTATAAAACATGCAGCCGACGCCATTACATCAGTCTTTCTTGCCATACGGTGCCCAAAGCAGAAGCAGTTTGCAAGTGCCGGTCGGCCGATTCCTGAAATTTACGTTTTCGAGTTTCAGAACCAAAGTCTTCAACTTAAAGCTAAATACCCTGTTGGGGAAACTTTTTCTTGCTCCTTACCGATGTCAGTAAAAGTTAATAATTGCATTACTTGTGAAAGCAAATACCTTATAAAGATTTTCATTTGTACTGTACTCCTTGCCTAGGCCCTGACCACGACGTACCTTGCTGTCGGTTTTGTGCTTTATTTAATCAACGCACTATCCATCATCGGTACAATTTTTGCCTCTAAATATTTTGGTTCTCGGTTTAATTATCCGGAAATGATGTCGGTTAGCCATCCGATTACCGGGATTCTGAAAAAAACACAAAGATAAAGACAGAGACAGGCAGTCGAGGTCCAAAACTGCCGATGACGCTTCTCCTAAGCCAGTCGCCAGTTCGCCGGTACTCAGTGAGGTGCTTTCGTAGCCCCTCATACCTGCTACTACTGACTCACAGGCCTCTACTGAGACCCATTTGGAGTCCGGTATGCCGCGAGATACTTCAACTATGGAACCTGCGGATATCTCTACCTTGGATGGGTCCTGAGCCGCTGTGCAGGGCACAGGCTTCTGATGGTGTATTCAGGCATTCAGACTTGCATATTAAACCGGCTCCTTCTATACTAAGGCCTAAATCTCGATCTATGTCTAAAAAAAGACGACGCCCAGGCCACATGTTCAGGCCCCTATGCCTAAAAAACAAATGATCAAAACTCTAATCAGGGGTAGTCAAACCCCCCCCCCCCCTTCTAAGAGGCCTCGGGCTGAGCTTGGCTATGAATCTTCTGATCAGGACTCTGTTTCTTCTGATTCTTCTAATGACCTGGATTTGTCCATACCTACTTATGAGGATTCTGATGCAGAGGATTCCTTTCCCTCTGCCCCCCCCCCCCCCCCCCCCCCAAGGACTTTTCTTTTCGGGAAACTTTACATACCTTAAGGGAGCATTTCCACTGGGAAAGTTGCAAATTTTCTTAATCAGAAAAGAGGCTTAGGGATTTCCTCCTTCTGCCTCAGCATAGACCTTTCGCTATACCTCCTGTACTAGACATTGTTGATGATGTGTTTTCGGAATCCAGTATGGCCCCTGATTCCTTGCCTCTGGCTCCTAGTAAACCTGACAGATACTACAGGGTTCCTGAGTCCCACAAGTTTCTTTTCAAAAATCCAGTTGCGGATCCAAAAACCATTTCTCAGGGACCCAAGGGCATTAGGGTTTCTGCTGCTAAAAATCCTACCCCTTCTGATAGAGATTCCAGGGCACTGGATAGATGGGGTAAAAAGGTTTATACTTCTGCAACCTTGGCAATCAGGGCTTTAAACTGCCAATTTCATATGTTAAAATATCAACAGCATATTATTGGACTGCTTAAACAGAAAATTTTGTTGATCTCTGTGTGGAAAATAAAGATTTACAGGATTTATTGCATTCTGCTGAAGAAGTTGGAAAACATACTTTGCAGTGTGGTTTTGATTCTTTCGAGGCGTCTTGCGGGGCTGCTGTTACTGGGTCTGTGCTTAAAAGGCATGCTTGGCTTAAGGAGCAATCTCTGCCTGACCATGTTAAAGCACAATTGTTGGATGCTTCTTTAAATCATGACCGCCTGTTTGGCAATAAGGCTGAAGAAGTTCTAAAAAAGATGGAAGATAAAGCTAAATCTATGCAAACTGTAAAAGATTTCTTGCAAGTGCAACCTCCTAGATTTAGTAGGCACTGGCCTACTAAGAACTGGTCCTTTCCAGCTCCTTCCAGATCCTCTTAAGCCAAACCCAGACACACCAGAAGCACCAGGTTTCAGTCCCAGGGACTCTCATAACTAAGCAATGGGGGGCCTCCAAATCAGGAAATAAGACACCCCCTATGGTAAACAGTCTCAATGACTTTCCTTTAAAATTACCAAGCACTTACCGTTTAGCAGCCCCTTTGGGGGAAAAGATTGCTCTTCATGCAAAAAACTGGGAACTCATAACCCAGGACAAATGGGTTTTAAATATAGTGTCCCAGGGATACAGATTTCATTTCCACACGTTGCCAACACCAAACGGGTGGCCAGACCTGCCCCCAAATCAGTGGGCAGAGGCCCCAAAAACAACTGCTTTCCCTCTTAAACATGGGGGCTTTTCAACCGGTACCAGAAGAAGTAAAGGGACAAGGTTTCTATTCCAGGCTTTTCCTGGTACTCAGAAAAGACAAATTATAGTGTCCAATTCTGGACCTGTCTACTCTAAACACCTTTCTGGACATTCCAAAATTCAAGATGCTGACTCTTCACCAGTTACTTCCTATGCTAGGCAAAGATGCCTTGTTGGCAACTCTAGATTTAAAAGAAGCTTACCTGCATATCCCAATCAGGGAATCTTGCAGAAAATACCTACGCTTTAAAGCAGGCTACTTGCATTATCAGTTCTCTGCACTGCCGTTTTGCTTGTCTACTGTGCCCAGAGTATTCACAAAGTGCCTGGCTCCAGTAATTGCATTTTGCAGGCAAAGAAATATTCAAATATATCCATACCCGGATGATTGTCTAATTCAGGCAGAAAACCAGGCCACACTTCTAAATCATCTGGTGTTTGTAAAAAAATGGTCTAACTTGTCTGGGGTACACCATAAACGAAAAGAAATTGCAACTGGTACCCTCTCAACAGATTACATTCCTGGGTGGAAGCTTAAATACAACTGCCCAGATGGCTTTCCTCGTGCCAGAAAAGCAAATTCATTTGGTAACTTACTTCAAACAAATGGCCACAAAAACCCTGCTATCTGCAAGACAAATACTGCAAGCTTTGGGGTTCATGGCCTCCTGCATTCTTCTAATTCCATATGCAAGACTGCATATGAGGAAACCTCAGTGGTACTTAAAAAGTCTATGGAGTCAACATTGTCACAGCCTGGAAACAATGATTCCTATCATACCTTGCCTACACCTGGAGTTCCTATAGTGGGCAGAGGCCTGCCACCAAAACAAGGGACTATCATTCACACTACCCCCTGCCGCCCAAACCCTAACTACAGATGCATCAGACTATGCATGGGGTGCTCACCTGGCAGGGACGTGCATTCAGGGCAAATAGAACCCAAATCAAATGCACCTACATATCAATCAAAAAGAAATGTTAGCTGTACAGAATGCTCTGACAGCCTTCAAGGACTACATTCTTCCAGGACAACTAATGGTAAAGTCGGGCAACACCACGGTTATGTGGTAACATAAGCAGGGGGGTACACATTCCTACCCCCTCTGCAGACTAGCCATGGCATTGTGGAACACGGCCTTGAGCTAACAAGTGCACCTACAAGCTCAATTCCTGCCAGGAAAATTGAATACACTGGCAAGACTGACTAAGCTGAAATCTCATGGACCCACACCAGTGGAAACTGGAACCACGGATTTTCAACATGTTGACAAGCAAATGGGGGAGCCCAGACATAGATCTATTTGCCTCCCCCCAGAACTACCAGTTGGACAAATTTTACCCAAGGACTCCCCACAAAAAAGCCTTGAAAGTGGATGCTCTGTCCTTCAGCTGGAAAAACCTATCAGTCTACGCCTTTCCCCCTCTGCCTCTGCTCTCCAAAGTCCTGCTAAAAGTCAAATAGGACAAACCAAGAACGATTTTGATTGCTCAAGACTGGCCACGCCAACACTGGTACCCACTCCTGTGCAGTGTGTCACAAATACCTCCATGGCACCTACCTCAGACACCTTCCTTGCTGTCTCAGCAGGAGAACTAAATTCTGCACCCTCAACTCCCAACATTGAACCTTGCAGCTTGGCTAATCACTTAAATTCACCTCTGCAAACCTGTGATGGACGTCATCTTGCAGGCGAGAAGACCTAGTACTAGAAAATCTTATGCTGACAAATGGAAAAGATTCTGTGCATGGAACCAGTCTTTAGGGATGAGCACAGCAGCACCCAATTTACCTCAAATTTTGCAATACTTAACTGAGATGCTTCACAAGGGCCTGTCTTTTTCCTCTATTAAAGTCCAAGCTTCAGCTATTTCAGCTCACTATAACACAGAACCACACCTCTTTTCTCATCCTCTGCTCAAGCAGTATCTCAGAGGGGCAAAGAACTTGAGACTACCCAGGAGAGCCCCTACCCCTGCCTGGGACCTTAACTTTGTTTTGGAGAAGCTCACTCTACCTCCTTTCGGGCCAACTGCTACTACAGACTTAAATTTCTTTCTTGGAAAACAGCCTTCCTCTTAGCAATCACTTCATCTAGAAAGATATCTGAATTACAGGCCCTTAGGACAGTGGAGCCTTTCATCATTTTTCATGCGGACAGGGTGTCTCTGAGGACCAATCCATCCTTCATGCCCAAGGTGATTTCTAGTGTGGCTCTTAATTAGTCCATTACTTTGCCAACCTAATATCCCAATCCACAGAACAAAGGGGAACGGATTCTGCATTCCTTGGATGTGCACAGACCACTTAGATTCTACTTGGACAGAACTAAATTTCGAAGAAAATCTGACCAATTGCTAGTAGCATTTGCTGCTGGCACAGAGGGGAAGGCTGTTTCACAGCAAACCATTTCTAAATGGATAAGCCATTGCATTCATTTCTGCTATAAGCACCATGGAATACCTATCCCCCAGGGGATCAGATCTCAATCCACCAGGGCTGCAGCTACTTCTGCAGCCTTTCTCAGAGGTGTTCCTACCAGGGATATTCTAGAAGCTGCTACCTGGAGTCCTGCGCATACTTTCACCAAGTATTATCATTTACCAATTTTCTCTAAATTCAGAGCTGGCTTTGCCACTGCTGTCTTGCAGGGTCTTATAGCTGTTCCTAATGCTGTATAAATTTCTTCTCCCAACCATAGCTTTGGGAATCTACCCAAATGTAATGACTGCAACAGTGAAACACGAAGAACATAGTACAGATGTTCTTCGTGTTTCACTGTTGCAGTCATTACATTTGGGTAATCTGCTGGCAGGTTGCCCTCAGTCAGCCTGAATAACAAAGTCTTGGGTCCTGCATCGGTTGCTGTCTCCTCTTCCATGACATCAGGTCGTCAGGGGTATAAAACATGCAGCCGACACCATTTTAATCCGTCTTTCTTGCCGCGCGGTACCCAAAACAGAAGCAGTTCGCAAGTGCCGGTCGGTCGACTCCTGAAATTTTCATATTAGAGTTTCAGAACCGAAGTCTTCAAACGATGTCAGTAAAAGTTACTAATTGCATTACTTGTGGGAAGCAAATACCTCATAAGGATTTTCATTTATACTGTATTCCTTGCCTAGGCCCCGATAACACCATGCCTTGCTGTCGGTTTTGTACTAAATTTAACCAATGCACTATCAAGCATCGAGCCCCTGATACCTGCTACTTTTGAGTCGCAGGCCTCTACCGAGACCCATTCGGAGTCCGGTATGCCACGAGATTCACAAGGTATTGAACCTGCGGATGTCTCTCGCTTGGATGGGTCCTGAGCTGCTGAGCAGGCACCGGCTTCTGAGGGTATTTTCAGGGCTCAACATTTTTTACATTAAATCGATGCCAGCAACAAAAACAAGGTCAAAAACAACTACTATGTCTAAAAATCTGACGCATAGGCCACATGCTCAGGCCCCTATGCTTAAAAAACAGGTGATCAAAATGGCTGAGGATTTAATTACCTTGATCAGGGGTTCCCAACCCCCCCGCTAAGAGGCCTAGGCAAGGCACTGATTATGAATCTTCAGATCAGGTTTCCATTTCTTCTGATTCCTCTTCTGATCAGGAATTTTCTATTCCACCCTATGAGGATTTTGATGCAGAGGAATCCATCCCATCTGCATCTCCTCCCGAGGATTACTTTTTTGGAGAGACTTTGCATACTTTATGGGAACATTTTCACTGGGAGAGTCAGGACTTCTCTGAATCAAAAAAGAGGCTTAGGGATTTCCTTCTTCTTCCTCAGCATAGACCTTTGGCAATACCTCCTGTATTGGACATTGTTGATGATGTGTTCTCGGAATCAAGCATGGCTCCTGATTCCCTGCCTCCGGCTCCTAGTAAGCCAGACAGATATTACAGGGTTCCTGACTCCCACAAAATTCTTTTCAAAAATCCTGCTGCTGATCCTGAGACTATTTCTCAGGGTCCCAAGGGTGTTAACACTTCTACAGCCAAAAATCATACCCCTTGTGATAGATTCCAGGGTGTTGGATAGATGGGGTAAGAAGGTTTCTACGTCTGCAACCTTGGCAATCAGGGCTTTAAACTATCAGTTTCATATGCTTAAATATCAGCAACATGTTATGGGCTTACTGAAACAGAAAATGATGTTGATTTCTGATTGTGTGGAAAGTAAAGTTACAGGATTTATTGCATTCAGCAGAACAGGTTGGAAAGCATACTTTGCAGTGTGGTTTTGATTCCTTGGAGGCCTCTTGTAAGGCCGCCGTTGCTGGCTCTGTGATTAGAAGGCATGCCTGGCTCAAGGAGCAAAATCTGCCTGATCATGTTAAAGCTAAATTGTTGGACGCCCCTTTGCAGCATGATACTCTGGTAATAAGGCAGAAGAGGTTTTAAAGAAAATGGAAGGCAAAGCTAAATCTATGCAAACTGTAAAAGATTTCTTGCAAGTGCAGCCACCCAGGTTCAGTAGGCACTGCCCTACTAAAAATTGGTCCTTTCCTGTGTCCAACAGAGCCACTCAGGGCAAACCCAGGCACTCAAAAGGCTCCAGATATCAATCACAGGGTTCTTACAGGTCAAAGCAATGGGGTGCCTCCACCTCCAAATCTGGAGGAAACAAAGCACAACCCTACAGTAAGCAGTCTCAATGACTTTCTTCTACCATCTCCAAGCACTTATCTTTTGGCAGCCCCCTTGGGGGGAAAATTAGCACTTCACGCTCAAAATTGGCAGTTAATTACCCAGGACAAGTGGGTATTAAACATAATATCCCAGGGGTACAGATTTAATTTCCATACTTTGCCAATTCCAAATGGATGGCCGGATCTGCCACAAAACCATGTCCCTCATGGATATGGGGGCTATTCAGCTGGTACCAGAAAAGGAAAAAGGACAGCGATTTTATTCAGGACTTTTCGTGGTACTCAGAAAAGGCAATTCATGGTGTCCAATACTGGACTTATCGATTCTGAACATGATGTTTATTATGTTTCACTGTTGCAGTCATTACTCTTGGGTTATCCTGCTGGCAGGCTACCCGCATTCAACCTGAATTCCAAAGTCCTGGTCCGGCGTCGGCTGCTGTCACCTTTTCCCTTATGTCAGTGCGCCAGGGTATAAAAGATGCAGCCAACGCCATTTTCTTCAGTCTTTCTTGCCGCGCGGTGCCCGAAGCAAAAGCAGTTCGCAAGGGCTGGTCGACCCACTCCTGAGATTTTCATATCCGAATTTCAGAACCGAAGTCTTCATTAAAGCTAAGTACCCTGTTGGGGAAACTTTTTTCTTGCTCCAGACTGATGTCAGGAAAAAGTTAACAATTTTATTTCTTGTGGGAAGCAAATACCTCATAAGGATTTTCACTCTTACTTTATTCCTTGCCTAGGCCCTGACCACAACGTTGCTAGCTGTCAGTTTTGTGCTAGATTTAACCAATGCACTATTAAGCGTCGGTTCGATTTTGCATTTCATTACTTTGGCCGAAGATTTAATTATATAATGCCGTCGGAACAGCTGACGACCAAAGTTTACAAAAAACGCAAGGACAAGGAAAAGGATAGGCATCCGAGTTCCAAAACCGACGACGAGGCCTCCGTTAGGCCAGTCACTGGTATCTTCTGACTCCCACGTGGAGCCGACTGGGTATTGGACACTGTGAAATCATTCCCTCAGATGGGTCCGGAGCCGCTGAGCAGGCATCGGCTTCTGAGGGTGTCTTCAGACCTACACAGTTATATGTTAAACCATCTTCAGTTTCAAAGACTAAAGCTGCTCTAAAGACAAAGAAACAAGTACAGCATTCTCCTACTCAAACTACCATGCCTAAAAAACAGATGCTTAAAATGGCCTAAGAACTAATTACTATGATCAGGGGTTTCCATCCCCCTCCTGATAAGCCTAGGCAAAAGACAGAATATGATTCTTCTGATCAGGTTTCTATTTCCTCTGATTCCTCTTCTGAACAGGATTATTCTATACCTCCCTATGAGGACTATGATGCTGAAGAATCCATTCCTTCAGCCTCACCTCCTGAGGATTATTCTTTTGGGGGGAACCCTGCATACCATGAGGGAGCATTTCCACTGGGAGAGCCAAGATTACTCTGAATCTAAGAAAAGGCTCAGAGACTTTCTGCTACTTCCTCAGCACAGAGCCCTTGCTATTCCACCTGTTCTACACATTGTAGATGATGTATTTTCAGAGTCCGGCCTGTCCCCTGACTCTTTACCTCCTGCTACTGCTAAGCCAGACAGATACTACATGGTCCCGGATTCTCATAAATTCCTATATAAAAACCCCACTGCTGACCCAGAAACTATATCTCAGGGTCCCAAAGGGGTCAAAGCTTCCACTGCAAAAAAAACCCTGTCCCCTCTGATAGGGATTCTAGGTCACTGAACAGATGGGGAGAAAAAAGTTTACACTTCTGCTACCTTGGCTGTAAGGGCTTTAAATTGTCAGTTTCATATGCTTAAATATCAGCAATACTTAATGTCGCTGCTTAAACAGAAAATGTTGACAAATTCTAAATGTTCAGAGAACAAGAAAATGCAGGATTTATTGCATGCAGCTGAACAAGTGGGAAAGCATACTTTGCAATGTGGTTATGATACACTGGAGGCCTCTTGCAGGGCCGCTGTTACAGGTTCTGTTATTAGGAGGCATGCTTGGTTAAAGGAGCAGAATCTGCCTGATCATGTTAAAGCAAAATTATTAGATGCCCCATTACAGCATGATACTTTGTTTGCTGCTAAAGCAGAAGAGGTGTTGAAGAAAATGGAGGATAAAGCGAAATCCATCCAGACAGTTAAGGATTTCTTACAGGTACAGCCACCCAGATTTAGCAGGAACTGGCCTTCAAAAAATTAGTCCTTTCCAGTGTCAGACAGACCACAAAGAGGCAGATACAGATGTCCCAGAGGCAGATCTCAGCCCCAATGCTCATACAGGCCTAAACAATGGGGTGCTCCTACCTCCAAAAGCAGAGGAGACAAATCACAACCTTATAGGAAACAGTCCCAATGACTTTCCTCTGCCAGATCCAAGCACTTTTCTTTTGGCAGCCCCCTTAGTGGGAAAACTAGCACTTTTTTCATCAAATTGGCAAATGGTTACCCAAGACAAATGGGTCTTGAACATAGTGTCCCAAGGCTACAGGTTCCATTTTCACACCCTACCAAGGGCAAAAGGTATGCCAGACCTGCCACACAATTAATGGGCAGAGGCACAAAAGTGAATTACAGCCCTCATGGACATGAGGGCCATTCAACAAGTAGGGCAAGAAAGCTTGGCTCGTAACTTTGGACCTAAAAGAGGCGCATACCTGCATGTCCCAGTCAGACTGTCTTGCAGAAGATACCTCAGATTCATAGCTGGCTGAATGCACTACCAATTCTCTGCACTGCCATTTGGCTTAATTACTGCGCCCAGGGTCTTCCCAAAATGCCTGGCACCAGTAATTGCATTTTGCAGACAAAGAGGAATTGAAATATATCCTTACTTGGACAACTGCCTTATTCAAGCAGAGAGCAAAGACATTCTTCTAAAGCATCTGGCATTTGTAAAAGGATTACTAATTTTCCTAGGGTACACATTAAATGAAAATAAATCAAAACTAGTACCCTCTCAAGAGATAATATTCCTGGGTGCAAGCTTAAATACAACTGCCCAGATGGCTTATCTCACGCCAGAAAAACAAAAGCAACTGACTTTTTACTTCAAAAAGTTGGCAACAAAGACCCAGTTATCTGCAAGGAAAATGCTGCAGGCCTTGGATTTCATGGCATCCTGCATTCTACTAATTCCATATGCCAGACTGCATATGAGGAACTACGATGGTATCTAAAAAGTGTTTGGACTCTGCATTGCCACAACCTGGAGACAGTAATTACACTCATTCCCTGCCAGCAACAGTAGTTTCGATGATGGGCACAGGCCTGTCACCACAACAAGGGTCTGCCATTCATCTTGCCCACAGCCAGACAGACACTGACAACGGATGCATCAGATTATGTCTGGGGGGCCCATATGGCAGGAAAATGTATTTAGGGCACATGGCCTGCAAGCCAGATGCATCTTCACATCAATCAAAAAGAGATGCTAGCTGTTCAGAATGCCCTGACAGCTTTCAAGGATCTACTTCATCCAGGACAGCCACTGATAAAGACAGACAATACTACGGTACGCATTCCTGCCCCCTCTTCAGACAAGCAATGATCTTATGGGACACAGCATTGACTTATCGAGTTCACCTGCAAGCACAACTCCTGCCAGGAAAAACAAATACTCTGGCAGACAAACTAAGCAGAAACCTCATGGATCTCCATGAGTGGAAACTGGATCCATAAGTCTTCAGCATGATAACAAGGAAATGGGGATGCCCAGACATAGGTCTATTTGCCTCCCCTCACAACTGCCAATTAAAGAGATTTTGCACAAGGATTTATCACAAACAAGCATGGAGAGTGGACACCCTATCCTTCAGCTGGAAAAATCTAACAGTATATGCCTTTCCTCCACTGCCTCTCCTTCCCAGGGTACTCCTAAAGGTCAGACAAGAGAAGCCAAAAATTATACTGATTGCACCAGACTGGCCACACCAGCACTGGTACCCAATCCTAAAGAGCTTGTCTCTAGGTCCAGCATTGATATTGCCTCAAACTTCTCACTTGCTGACCCAACAAAACAATCGGATCCTGTACAGCCAACTCAGGACCTTAAATCTGGCAACATGGCGCATAATGTAGCCATTCAGAACACCCCTCTTTCAAAAGCTGTTATGGATGTTATCTTGGAGTCCAGGAGGCCCAGTACCAGAAAATCTTATGCAGAAAAATGGAAGAGATTCTGTGCTTGGAACCAGGAACAAGGCATCGACACTTATGTACCTAATATCCCTCAGATTTTACAATACCTAACTGAGATGCTGGACAAAGGCCTTTCCTTTTCATCAATTAAGATTCATGCTCTGCCATTTCAGCCCATTACAATACGTAACCACCTATCTTTTCTCATCCTTTAATAAGGCAGTACCTCAGAGGGGCCAAAAACATCAGGCCTCCAAGGAGAGCACCAATTCCGGCATGGGACCTCAGTTATGTCTTGGAAAAACTCACACTGCCTCCTTTTGAGCCAGCCTCAACAGCTGATATAAAGTTCTTATTCTGGAAAACAACTCTGCTCCTAGCAATAACCTCTGCAAGACGAGTCTCGGAGTTAGAAGCACTCTTTTATCATTTTTCAAACAGACAGGGTTTCTCTGAGGACAAACCCAACATTTATGCCTAAGGTGGTGTCCAGTGTGGCCCTCAACCA
The DNA here is from genome assembly GCF_019279795.1 of Protopterus annectens. Classification (NCBI taxonomy): domain Eukaryota; kingdom Metazoa; phylum Chordata; order Ceratodontiformes; family Protopteridae; genus Protopterus; species Protopterus annectens. The sequence goes on from NC_056740.1 coordinate 538,079,994, forward strand.
AACCATTCACTTGCCTACCTTTTATCCAAATCCACAGAACAAGGGTGAGAAAATTCTGGATTCTTTGGACATACACAGGCAGCTACGCTTCTACTTGGACAGAACTAAAGCTTTCAGAAAGACTGAGCAACTTTTAGTGTCATATGCTGCAGGCTCACAAGGAAAGGCCATCTCAAAACAGACTATTTCTAAATGGATAGGCCGTTGCATCCGTTTCTGCTATTCTCAGCATGGCAAATCAGTGTCCAAGGGCATTAGGCCTCATTCTACCAGAGCAGCAGCCTTCCTCAGACGCGTACCAACCAACGACATCTTAGAGGCTGCAACTTGGAGTTCAGTGCACGCTTTTACAAAGCACTACCACTTACCTCTTTACTCTAAATCCAGAGCAGGCTTTGCCACTGCGGTTCTGCAGGGCCTCATAGCCTCTCCTAATCCTATTTAGCCCAGCCGCCCATCCTCAGCTTTGGGATTCAACCCAAGAGTAATGACTGCAACAGTGAAACACGATGAACATAGTACAGTTGTGTACCTACCATAAATGTAGATGTTCGAGCGTATTTACTGTTGCAGTCCAGGTTACCCTCCCACCGTCCCCCTTTCTTTTATTGGGGTTTATCTATACTTCTCTATTCTATACAACCTATGTGGTGTATTTGCTTGTAGATGAAGGAAATGTTTCTTTACTGCATGTATGTTTATTGGCATAATATATTTAGCTTACCCTTTTGGGGGCACTTGACATCTGGGGCAAGAAAAACTGAAAAAAATGGTGTCGGCTGCATCTTTTTATACCCCTGGCGCACTGATGTCAGGGAAGAGGCGACAGCAGCCGACGCCGGACCAGGACTTTGGAATTCAGGCCGACTGCGGGTAGCCTGCCAGCAGGATATCCCAAGAGTAATGACTGCAACAGTGAATACACTCAAACATCTACATTTATGGTAGGTACACAACTGTACTTTTCTGGACATTCCAAAATTCAAAATGCTGACTTTACAACAGCTACTGCCTATGCTAGGCAAGTATACTTGGTTAGTAACTCTGGACCTAAGAGGCATACCTGCATATCCCAATAAGGGAATCATGCAGAAGATACCTCTGCTTCAAAGCAGTTTTTTTGCATGACCAATTCTCTGCACTACCCGCTGGCTTTTCTGCTGTGCCCAGGGTCTTTACAAAGTGCCTGGCACCAGTAATTGCATTCTGCAGACAAAGAAACATTCAAATTTATCCTTATCTGGACAATTGTCTCATTCATGCAGAGGACAAGGACACTCTTCTTCAACACCTGGCGTTTGTAAAAAGGCTTCTAGCATGCCTAGGGTACACCATAAACGAAAAGAAATCACAACTGGTACTCTCTCAAATAATTACATTCCTGGGTGCAAACTTGAATACAACTGCCCATATGGCTTATCTCACGCCAGACAAACAAAGGCAACTGACAACATACTTCAAACAAATGTCAACTTGAACCCAGTAATCTGCAAGACAAATTATGCAGGCTTTGGGGTTCATGGCATCCTGCATTCTACTAATTCCATATGCGAAACTGCATATGAGGAAACTTCAATGGTACCTAAAAGGTTTATGGAGTCAACATTGTCACAGCCTAGAAACAATGATTCCTCTCATTCCCTGCCTACAACAGGAGTTTCTTTGGTGGGCAGAGACATGTCACCAAAACAAGGGACTGTCATTCACTCTACCCCCTGCCACCCAAACCCTAACTACAGACTCATCAGACTGTGCTTGGGGGGCCCACCTGGCAGGGAGATGCATTCACGGCGAATGGAGCCCAAACCAAATGCATCTGCATATCAACCAGAAAGAAATGCTAGCTGTTCTGAATGCTGTGACATCCTTCAAGGACTTACTTCATCCAGGACAACTACTGATAAAGATGGACAGCACCACAGTTATGTGGTACATAAACAGGAGGGTACACATTCCTACCCCCTTTGCAGACTAGCCATGGCCTTGTGGAACACAGCCTTGACTTACCCAAATACATCTTCAAGCTCAATTACTGCCAGGAAAGCAAAATACTCTGGCAGACAACCTAAGCAGAAATCGTATGGACGCACACGAATGGAAACTGGATCCACAAATCTTCAGCATGTTAACACAGAAATGGGGGTACCCAGACATAGATCTATTTGCCTCTCCCCAAAATTATCAGTTGGGCAAATTCTGCACAAGAACTCATCGCAAAAAAGCATGGAAAGTGTATGTTCTATCCTTCAGCTGGAAAAACCTATTTGTCTATGTCTTTCCCCCTCTGCCTCTACTCTCCAAGGTTTTACTAAAAGTCAGACAGGAAAAAACAAAAAAGATCCTAATTGCTCCGGACTGGCCTCGCCAGCACTGGTACCCGCTTCTAAGGAATATGTCACACCTTCCTCCATGCTACTTGCCTCAGATACCTCATCTACTGTCTCAGGAGAACTATCAAATTCTGCACACCCAGCTCCAAACTCTGAATCTTGCAGCATGGATAGTCAACTAATTATTCAAACCACACCTCTCAGTAAATCTGTGATGGATGTCATTTTGGAAGCCAGAAGGCCTAGTACTAGAAAGTCTTATGCTGATAAATGGAAGAGATTCTGTGCTTGGAACCAAGCAAAAGGAATAGACACAGCAAAGCCCAATATTCCTCAGATTTTACAATACTTAACTGAGATGATTGACAAAGGCCTATCTTTTTCCTCAATAAAAATCCATGCCTCTGCCATCTCGGCTCATTACAGCACAGAGCCTCCCCTCTTTTCTCACCCACTGCTTAAACAGTATCTCAGAGAGCCCAAAAACTTAAGACATACCAGGAGAGCACCAACTCCTGCATGGGACCTCAATTTTGTGCTGGAAAAACTCACCATACCTCCTTTTGAACCAGCTGCTACTTTGGATATAAAATTTCTATCTTGGAAGACAGCTTTTCTTTTGGCAGTCACATCAGCAAGAAGGGCTTCAGAACGACAGGTTCTCATGGCAGTGGAGCCTTTCATCATATTTTACCCGGACAGGGTGGCCCTCAGGACCAATCCTCCTTTTATGCCTAAGGTGATGTCCTTCATGGATGCATCTGCAGTCATAACAACTGGGTTGTCCTGTCGTCAGGCAGCCCTTCAGTCGGCCGGATTCCAAAGTCCGGGTCCGGCTTCGGCTGATGTCACACTTCACCCGACGTCATCTCTGGTGGTCTTCGGGTATAAAGGCATCAGCCGACGCCATTTTCTTCAGTCTTTCTTGCCGCGTGGCGCCCGAAGCAGAAGCTGTTCGCAAGTGCCGGTCGGTCGGATCCAGAGATTACTACTACCGAATACTCCTTCGAAGACTTCTAAAAGCTAAGTACCCCGTTGGGGACTCTTTCTTGCCTCAGCCGATGTCAGAAAAAGTCAATAACTGTTTAACTTGTGGGAAACAAATACCTCATAAAGATTTCCACTCTTACTGTTTGCCTTGTTTAGGCCCAGACCACGACGTAGCAGCCTGTTCGGCCTGTGCTTCTTTCAACCGACGAACGCTTAAACGTCGGTCGGAGTTTGCTGAACAGTTTTTCGGCTCTGAATTTGCGTACATTATGCCGTCGGATCCTCCGACTACCCAAATTATTAAAAAACGCAAAGAAAAAGACCGACACTCGCGGTCCGCGGTTTCAGCCGAAACCACGGTTAAGCAAACCGCGAGTTTCTCGGTTTCGGCCGAAACCGAGAAAACTGATCAGAGTACAGCCGAATCAATGACTACTACTGAGGTTCCGGTTACCTTACTTGAATCGGCCTCAGAAATTTTACCTACTCCAGTGGTTACTAGTGACTTATCAGACACCATCCCTTTGGATGTCTCTACCCCAGCACGTGGCGCTGCTAGGCCTCCTGCAGCCATGTCTATTAAGGACTTCGCCAGGGCTAAAGCAGCCAAATCTACTAAGTCAGTGCCTGTTAAACCCCCCTCAACCAGGCCCACTTCTAGTTCACAAATGCTTACTCTGGCAGAAGATTTAATATCCTTCATTAGGGGATCTCAATCTCACCCAGACAGGGCCTCTCAGCCCCCAGAAAAGAGACTTAGAGCAGAGCCCCTCGAGCCTGTGTCCTCTGATGATTCTGCGGAAGACTCAGATATTACAGACCAGCCAGAGGCTCCTTTCTCCAATTTTGAGGACTCAGACGCTGAAGAATCCATTCCAGCTGCTTCCCCACCAGAAGAATTCTCCTTTGGGGAAACCTTACATGCCATGAGAGAACATTTCCAATGGCAGGAACAGGATTTTTCAGACTCCAGAAAAAGACTTAGGACTTTTCTGCACCTACCACAACACAGGCCCTTAGCTATACCTCCTGTCCTCTCTGTTGTGGACGATGCATTTAATGATGTTTGCACTGCACCAGATTCTTTACCTCCAGCACCTGCCAAACCAGATAGATTTTACAGGGTGCCAGACACTCATCATCACCTGTACAAGGCCCCTCTTGCAGACCCCGAAACTATATCCCAGGGCCCTAAGGCAATAGCCTCAACCACAGCAAAAAACCCTATTCCTTCTGAAAGGGAAGCCAGGTCTTTAGACAGATGGGGCAAAAAGGTTTACACCTCTGCTACTCTCTCAGCTAGAGCTTTAAACTGCCAGTTTCACATGATACAATACCAAGAGTTTATGCTTGATCAGTTAACTAAAAAGCTATCCTCTGATGACTCTATAGATAAGAAAAATCTATTAGAAATGGTAAATAACATACAACAGGTTAGTAACCATTCCTTAAAATGTGGCTATGATGCACTGGAGGCTTCATTTAGATCAGCCATGACTGGCACAGTGATAAGAAGACATGCATGGCTGAAGGAACAAGTTCTACCGGATCATGTTAAAGCTAAATTATTAGATGCTCCTATGGATAAGACCAGTTTGTTTGGTACACCTGCCCAGCAGGTAATGAAGAAAATGGAAGAAAAGGCAAAATCTGTACAAACGGTTAAAGATTTCTTGCAGGTTCAGCCCCCAAGGTTTAGCAGGAACTGGCCTGCCAAAAATTGGTCCTTTCCTGACTCCACAAGATCCCAAAGGGGCAGAAATAGACGTTCCAGAGGCAGAAATCAAACCAGAGGGGGTGCCTACAGAGGACGACAGTGGCAAGGTAATAACAGAGCCACAGCCACAGCCACTACCACTACACCAGGGCAATCACAGTGACTTGATTCTAACTCCGCCTACCAGGGAACAAATAGCAGCACCCTTAGGCGGAAAATTAACCTTATTTTCAAAGAACTGGCACTATATCACAAAAGACAAGTGGATTTTGCAAACCATAGACCAAGGTTACCGGTTCCACTTCCACACTATACCAGTCAAAAGAGGAATGCCAAACCTACCTCCAAATCAAAAAACAGAAGCTCTACAGCAGATAATGCAATTAACAAAGATGAGAGCTGTGGAAAGAGTACCAATAACAGAACAAGGCCAAGGATTCTACTCCAGACTATTCCTAGTTCCAAGAAAGGAAAAAAGCTGGAGACCTATTCTCGATCTGTCCACCTTAAACACATACATCATTGTCCCAAAATTCAAGATGCTGACCCTACAGCAACTTCTTCCCATGCTGGGCAAGGAGTGTTGGCTGGTAACTCTAGATCTCAAGGAGGCATACCTGCACGTCCCCATTCGACCAATTTGCAGAAGATACCTCAGATTTCTTGCAGGATCAGAGCACTATCAATTCTCAGCATTGCCCTTTGGCTTATCTACTGCGCCCAGAGTATTCACAAAATGCCTGGCATCAGTAATCGCCCACTGCAGACTACAGGGAATCCAAATTTATCCATACCTGGACGACTGCCTGCTACAAGGGGACAACAAAAGCAAGCTGACAACAGATTTACAAAGGGTCATTTACTTTCTACAAGCACTGGGATACACAGTCAATTTGAAAAAATCAAGGCTGATTCCATCCCAAACAAGGACATTCTTGGTAGGAATTGGACACAGTAAAACAAATGGCATTCCTAACTGCAGAAAAACAAAAGATCTCCCTCTTTACTTCTTGGCACTAACAAACCACAGCAAGCTAACAGCAAGAAAAGTTCTGCAGGCCTTGGGCTTCATGGCATCATGCATAATCTTGGTTCCACATGCCAGACTACATATGAGAAAACTACAGTGGTACCTAAAGAATTTATGGTCCCAACACAGGCACAGCCTAGAAACAGAAATTCCACTAATTCCATGCCTAAAACAGGAGTTCCTATGGTGGGCTCAAGCATGCCAGTCAAACCCAGGCTTACCCTTTCACAAATATCAAGCAAGCCAAACCATCACAACAGACCTCAGACCTAGGATGGGGGCTCACATGCTGGACAAATGCGTGCAAGGATTGTGGGCCTGAGGACCAACTTCACCTGCACATCAACCTAAAAGAAATGCTGGCAGTAAAACTGGCAATCCAAAAATTCAGACCATTTCTCAAAGAAGGCCATTTGATGATAAGGACAGACAACACCACAGTCATGTGGTACATCAACAAACAGGGAGGCACTCATTCATACCCCCTATGCAGAATGACTTTGGACCTTTGGAACCTGGCGCTCAGCTACAACATCCAGTTACAGGCAATGTTTGTACCGGGAAAGGAGAACACTCTAGCAGACATGTTAAGCAGAACCACCTCGGATGCTCACGAATGGATGCTACACCCGGACATCTTCAAGACCATCGCAAAGAAATGGGGAATGCCACAGATAGATCTATTCACCTCCCCTCTCAACCACCAGCTCAAAAAATTCTGCACAAGGACATTCCATCCACTTGCTTCGAAAGTGGATTCGCTCTCCTTCAGCTGGAAAGGCCTGACAGCATATGCATTCCCACCTCTTCCCTTGATACACAAGGTATTACTAAAAATCAAGGAGGAACGTCCAAGGATAATCCTGATAGCTCCAAACTGGCCAAGACAACACTGGTACCCATTGCTGAGGAGCATGTCTCGGGACAAAATGTGGTCAATACCCCTGATGCCTTTGATGTTAACTCAGAACAACTACAGCATCATGCATCCAAACCTAAAAACGTTGCAGCTGACTGCATGGCACATCACATAGCAGCAACTATTCCAGATCTCTCCCAAAGGGTTAAAGACATTATACTTGAAGCCCGCAGACCTTCAACAAGAAGGAACTATGCAGGGAAATGGAAAAGGTTTGTCATTTGGAGTGCTGAAAGGGGGAAGGATGTGTCGAATATAGATATGGCTAACATTCTGGAGTACTTGGCAGAGCTTCTACATACAGGCCTGTCCTATTCCTCCATCAAGATACATGCATCAGCTATTTCAGCAGAATACAGCTTTGATCCACCTGTCTTCTCACATCCTCTACTCAGGCAGTTCCTCAGAGGGATCAAGAATGTAAAACCTCCTAGGAAACCACCTCTGCCAGCTTGGGATTTGAACTTTGTGCTAGAAAAGTTGACACTGCACCTTTTGAACCAGCAGCAACAGCAGACCTACAGCATCTTTCATGGAAAACTGCTTTCCTACTGGCAATAACCTCAGCAAGGAGGGTTTCTGAACTTCAGGCCCTAATGGCAGTACAACCCTTCCTAATCTTCCACCAAGACAGAGTGTCCATGAGGACTAATCCTACATTTATGCCTAAGGTGGTATCCAGAGTGTCCCTAAACCAGGCAATCCACCTACCTACCTTCTTCCCCAACCCACAAAACAGAGGGGAAAGGATGCTGCATACCTTGGATGTACACAGACAGCTACGTTACTACCTGGACAGAACAAAAAGTAACAGAAAAACTGACCAGCTTTTTGTAGCCTATGCAACAGGAAGGGAAGGAAAAGCAATTTCCAAACAGACAATCTCCAAATGGATAGGAAATTGCATACGATTCTGTTACTCCTTCCATGGAAAACCAATTCCACAGAACATACAACCTCATTCTACAAGAGCAACAGCCACTACCACAGCCTTCCTATGAGGAGTGGCAACCAAGGACATTATTGAGGCGGCTACTTGGACCTCCGTGCATACATTTGCCAAGCATTATAATCTACCTCTGTATTCCGGATCCCGAGCAGGGTTTGCCACTGCTGTACTGCAAGGGATCCTAACCACACCATAATCTATTCTTCCTCCTCCCCTAGTTTGGCTATGGTATTCTACCCAGTTGTTATGACTGCAGATGCATCCATGAAGGACATAGTACAGTTTTGTACCTACCATAAATGTAGATGTCCGAACTGGATAGCATCTGCAGTCAGGATTACCCTCCCTCCTTCCCCTCTGTGGTACTCCTAGGGTATTTACCCTCCTAATAGCTAGCTGGTGGGGGGGAGTCTCTTATGGTGTATTTGTTTGTATATATGTACATACATGCTTATTTTTTGTGTTTGCCTTCTATCCTTTGGGAAACATTGGCTTTTTTTCCCAAAATTTAGCCTTCCAAGAGGGCAACTGGCATCTGGGGCAAGAAACACTGAAGAAAATGGCGTCGGCTGATGCCTTTATACCCGAAGACCACCAGAGATGACGTCGGGTGAAGTGCGACATCAGCCGAAGCCGGACCCGGACTTTGGAATCCGGCCGACTGAAGGGCTGCCTGACGACAGGACAACCCAGTTGTTATGACTGCAGATGCTATCCAGTTCGGACATCTACATTTATGGTAGGTACAAAACTGTACTTTATGCAGTGTGGCTTTTAACCAAACCAATCACCTGCTAACATTTTAACCAAATCTGCAGAACAAGGGGGAGCGGATTCTGCGTTCATTGGATGTACACAGACAACTAAGATTCTACTTAAATAGGACAAAATCTCTAAGAAAGTCTGAGCAGCTACTGGTAGCATTTGCTGCAGGATTAGAGGGGAAGGCTATATCAAAGCAGATTATTTCCAAATGGATAAGCCACTGCATTCGTTTCTGCTATTTGTACCATGGTAAACCTGTGCCCAAGGGAATCATATCCCATTCCACCAGGGCTGCCTCTTCTTCAGCAGTGTTTCTCAGAGGGGTCCCAACCAGAGACATTCTAGAAGCTGTTACTTGGAGCTCTGTTCATACATTCACAAATCATAATTTACCTCTCTTCTTTAAATCCAGGGCAGGCTTTGCCACTGCAGTCCTGCAGGGCCTTGTAGCTGCTCCTAATGCTGTTTAGGTCCATCCTCCCATCCATAGCTTTGGGATTCTACCCAAATGCAGTGACTGCAACAGTGAAACACGAAGAACATAGTACAGTTGTGTACACTTACCATAAATGTAGATGTTTGAGTGTATTCACTGTTGCAGTCCAAGTTACCCACCCGCCATCTCCCATTCTATACCTTTTCTTTCCTTCACTATACTCAAAAGCCTTTGTGATGTATTTGCTTTTAGTTGAAGGTACATTTTATGTTTCTAAAGGTGCATTTATATATTTACAATTTATGTGTGTGTGTGTATATGTATGTATGTGTATATATATATATATATATATATATATATATATATATATATATATAAAATATTTTTTTTTTTTTGCTCCCCATTTGTGGGGCACTTGACATCTGGGGCAAGAAAACCTGATTAAAATGGCGTCGGCTGCATGTTTTATACCCCTGACATCATGGAAGAGGAGACAGCAACTGACGCAGGACCCAAGACTTTGTTATTCAGGTCGACTGTGTGAATACACTCGAACATCTACATTTATGGTAAGTGTACACAACTGTACTTTTTGTACACTTACCATAAATGTGGACGTTTGTGTGTTCACTGTTGCAGTCCTGGATGTTCTTCATGTTTCACCGTTGCAGTCATTACATTTGGGTAGTCTGCTGGCAGGTTGCCCTCAGTCAGTCTGATTAACAAAGTCTTGGGTCCTGCGTCGGATGCTGCCCCTTCTTCCATGACATCAGGTCGTCAGGGGTATAAAAGCCTTTTTGGTGTGTTTGCTTTTAGTTGGAGGTATATTTTTCTGTTTTTAATTTTATTTTGCTCCCCATTTGGGGGACATCTGGGGCAAGAAAAACTGATGTAATGGCGTTGGCTGCATGATGTTCTTCATCTCACATTGCTGCAGTCCTTACACTTGGGTAGTCCGCTGTCCTCGGTCGGCCCGAATATCAAAGTATAAGGCTGACGTCAGTCAAGGCGCATTTGACTGACATCAGGACGTCAGGGTACAAATGCACATGACCGACGTCATATCCTCAGTCTTTTTTGCCGCATGGTCCGATGCAGAAGCAGCATTGCAAGTGCCGGTTGGCGTTCTGAGATTTTTCGATTTCGAAGTTTCAGACCGAGTTCAAAGTTGGCTAAGTACCCGTTGGGAATATTTTAGTTTTTCTTGCCTCAGTGATTTACGGATGTCAGAAAAAGTCAATAATTGCATTTCTTGTGGGAAACAGATACCGCATAGAGATTATCATACTTTGTGTATTCCTTGCTTAGGGCCTGAGCACGATGTTGTTGGCTGTCGCTCTTGTGCTAGATTTAATAAACGCACTATAAAGAGAAGGTTGGATTGTGCAAGGTTAGTCTTTGGGAAGCGGTGCAATTATAAAATGCCGTCGGATGCTCCGACGCCCGCTTCTTCGAAGAAGCGCAAGGACAAAGCAGTTAAGCCTAGGCTAGAAGAACCGTCTGTACCGGACGCCGGTGCTTTAGAGGTGTCGGTGGAGCCGGTGGCTCCACCGGAGGTTTCTTTGTGTTCCCAGGGTGAGACTTTATTATTGCAAGATGTGGCCTCTCAGGAGGCAAGTCAGGCTGAGGGGGCTTCTCAGGTTATTATACTCCCCTCCCTTCCTAGGGGTTTCAAAGGCTTCTCCAAGAGGCAGGCCAGGTTTAGCTTCAGTTGGTGTTACCCCTAGCTCTTCAGGAACCGTGCCCAAGAAGCATATGCTTAAAATGGCAGAAGATTTGATTACTTTGATTAGGGGTTCTATGCCCCCTCCTGATAAGAGACCTAGGATGGAGCCTGAGCTGGGGGGTTTTGAGCAGGCTTCAGATGTTTCAGAGTCTTCGGCTGAAGACTTGCAGGAGTACTCTCCTTATTCTGATTCTGATGTGGATGATTCTACTCCTTCTGCTTCTCCTCCTGAGGATTTTTCTTTTTCAGAAACTCTTCATTCCATGAGGGAGCATTTTAAGTGGGAAGGTCAGGACTTCTCTGATTCCAGGAAAAGGCTTAGGGAATTTTTGTTTTTACCCCAGCATAGGCCTTTGGCTATTCCTCCTGTTTTGGATGTAGTGGAAGATGTTTTTTCGGAGGCTTCTTTTAATCCTGATTCTTTGCCTCCTGCTCCTGTTAAGCCGGATAGGTATTACAGGGTGCCTGAAGCTCATAAGTATCTTTTTAAGAGTCCTAGGGCGGACCCAGAAACTGTTAGCCAGGGGCCTAAAGGTGTTAAGGCTTCTGTTGTAAAGAATCCGGTTCCTGCAGACAAAGAGGCTAGGGCCTTGGATAGATGGGGAAAGAAAGTTTATACTTCTTCCACTCTTGCTATGAGGGCTTTGAATTGCCAGTTTCACATGTTGAAATACCAAAACTATCTCCTTTCACAATTGAAGTCTAAGGTTGATGCTCTGGCAGTAGGTATTGATTGTAAAGAGTTGCAAGATTTAGTACATGTTTCTGAACAGGTGGGTAAGCATTCTTTGCAATGTGGTTTTGATGCTGTACAGGCCTCGTCTAGGGTGGCTGCCACTGGATCAGTTCTTCGCAGGCACGCCTGGCTAAGGGATCAAAATTTGTCTGAACATGTTAAAACAAGGATTTTAGATGCTCCTTTACAATCTGATGTGTTGTTTGGTCCTCCTGTTGAGGCAGTTTTAAAGAAAATGGAAGACAAGGCTAAGTCTATGCAGACTGTTAAAGAGTTGGTGCAGGCCCAGCCTGCAAAGTCTACTAGAACTTGGCCTACTAAGGGGTGGACGTATCCTTCTTATGATTCCCAGTCTAGGGGTAGATCTAGACGTGGTAGGGGCAGAGCTCAGGGCTCTTCAAGGCCTAGAACAGGGAGTTCTCCTGCACAGTCTTCGGGTGAGGGCAGGGGTCAGTCCTTTCGTAAACAGACCCAATGACCTACCTTTTCAGCTGCCAGAGCCTTCTCGTCTGGCAGCACCTTTGGGAGGAAGGTTGGCACTTTTCAAAGAAAATTGGAGTTTAATTACCCAAGACAGATGGGTATTGGATATCATACACCACGGTTACAGGTTTTATTTCCATACCTTGCCTCCTTTCACAGGCATGCCAGACGTTCCTCCTCAACAAAGAATAGAGGCTCACAAGCAAGTTTCTCTGTTACTCCAAATAGGGGCCATACAGCCGGTCCCTATGCCAGAAGTGGGCCTAGGATTTTATTCTCGCCTGTTCCTAGTACCAAAGAAGGGGAACACGTGGAGACCAATTTTGGATTTATCTACCCTCAACACTTATCTGGACATTCCCAAGTTCAAAATGTTGACGTTACAGCAGCTTTTACCCCTGCTGGGCAAAGATCATTGGATGGTAACTTTGGATCTCAAGGAGGCTTACCTTCATGTTCCTATCAGACTAAGTTGCAGGAAGTATCTACGTTTTCGTGCTGGGACTTCTCACTATCAGTTCTCTGCATTGCCCTTTGGCTTATCTACTGCCCAGAGTGTTCACGCAAGTTCTGGCTCCAGTGATAGCTTTCTTCAGGCTAAAAGAAATACAGATCTGTCCTTATTTGGACGACTGCCTGATTCTGGCTCAAGGAAGGAAGAGCTTCTTCATCATTTGGAATATGTGATAGCAGTGCTAAGATGCCTGGGGTATTCTGTGAACGAAATAAAGTCCAGTCTAGTACCCTCTCAGGACATGTGCTTTCTGGGTGTGAGACTGAATACAGCATCCCAGATGGCCTTTTAACCCCGGACAAACAAAAGAGTCTATCCCTTTACTTCCATCAGCTATCTCATCAGTCCGGGCTGACTGCAAGGACAGTCCTTCAAGCCTTAGGGTTCATGGCATCTTGTATTCTGGTGCTTCCCAATGCCAAACTGCATATGAGGAAGCTGCAATGGTATCTCAAAATGTATGGACACAGCACTGCCAGGATCTAGACACTGTCATTCAAATAATACCTTGCATTCAAAAGGAATTTTTGTGGTGGGCTCAGGAATGTCACCTAAACAAGGGACTCTCTGTGACCCGGCCAGAGGCGAGTCAGATTTTAACGACAGATACCTCAGACAAAGCTTGGGGAGCTCATCTAAATGGAAAGTGGATACAAGACAAGTGGCCTGCCAGACTACAACATCTACATATCAACCTGAAGGAGATGTTAGCAGTCCAGTTTGCATTAATAGCTTTCAAGGATTTACTTCTTCCAGGGCAGGTGTTGATTCTAACAGACAACATAACTGTCATGTGGTACATCAACAAGCAAGGGGGAACGCATTCTTATCCTCTATGCAGGCAAGCAATGATTTTGTGGGAGACTGCTCTCAGTTTACAGCTCAATCTTCAGGCAAGGTTTCTGCCAGGAGCACAGAACTCCTTAGCAGATGTGTTGAGCAGACAATTATGGATCCCCACGAGTGGAAATTGGATCCTCATGTATTTCAGAAATTGACAGTGTCATGGGGAACTCCAGACATAGATCTGTTCGCTTCTCCACTAAACCATCAGCTGCCAAAGTTTTGCACAAAAAGGTTTCATTCCACAGCTTGGAAAGTGGATGCTCTTTCTTTCAATTGGAGCAATCTTCATGTGTATGCCTTTCCTCCTCTGCCTCTCCTCCCAAAGGTACTTCTAAAGGTCAGACAGGACAAGCCAAGGATGATTTTAATAGCTCCAGATTGGCCTCGACAGCACTGGTACCCATTACTGAGAAGTCTGGTACGGAAGCCTCCATGGCCTTTGCCTTCGATTCCACACCTGTTGTCACAGGAGGACAGCCATTTGCTGAATGTCAAACTTCACTCTCTTCACCTAACAGCCTGGCATATTCTGTTTTGAACCATAGAGGGTCTCAACTTCCACAACAAGTTTTGAATGTGATTTTGGAAGCTAGAAGACCTAGTACAAGGAAAGTGTACGCAGATAAATGGAAGAGATTTTTATTTTGGAGTGCAGCTAAAGATTTTGATGTTTCTGAGCCTAATTTGAGTGTGGCTCTTCAATATCTTACTGAGTTACTGGACAAAGGTTTGTCTTTCTCTTCTATTAAGGTTCATGCTGCAGCAATTTCGGCTCACTATGATTGTGACCCACCATTGTTTTCTCATCCTTTGTTCAAGCAATTTCTTAGAGGGGCAAAGAATATAAGACCCCCACGAAGAGCTCCTACTCCTGCTTGGGATCTCAATTTTGTGTTGGAGAAACTCAGTCTACAACCTTTTGAGCCTGCAGCAACTTCTGAGTTGAAATATTTATCATGGAAGACTGCTTTTTTGTTGGCAATTACCTCTGCAAGAAGGGTTTCTGAATTGCAGGCCCTTATGGCGGTTGAGCCTTTCTTGATTTTCCATAAGGATAGGGTATCATTACGTACTAATCCTTCCTTTATGCCTAAGGTGGTTTCTAGTGTGGCTTTAAACCAAACTATTCATTTGCCTACTTTTTATGCAAATCCCCAAAATAAAGGGGAAAAGATTTTGCACACTTTAGATGTACACAGGCAGTTGCGTTATTATTTGGACAGAACTAAAGGGTTCAGGCAGTCTCAGCAGTTGTTTGTTTCTTTTGTTTTGAGTTCTCAGAGCAAGCCTGTGTCAAAACAAACTATTTCTAAGTGGATTGGGTTTTGCATTGCTTTCTGTTACTCCCATCCCAAGTTCCAGCCGGGATTTGGCCTCATTCCACTAGGGCTACTGCCACTTCAACAGCTTTTTTGAGGGGTGTGGCAACCAAGGATATTTTGGAGGCAGCTACTTGGAGTTCAGTGCATACTTTCTCTAGGCATTATCACCTGCCACTTTACTCTAAATCCAGGGCTGGTTTTGCCACTGCTGTTTTGCAGGGCATTTTGGCAGCTCCTGCTTCCTTGTAGTTAGCCATCCTCCCTTACCTCTGCTTTGGGATTCTACCCAAGTGTAAGGACTGCAGCAATGTGAGATGAAGAACATATTACAGTTTTGTACCTACCATAAATGTAGATGTTCGAAGATCCACATTGCTGCAGTCCAATTTACCCTCCCTCCTTCCCCTCTACAGTTAGAGGTGGTTGTGTGGGTTGGGTTGTACATAATGTGTATATTGTATATATTGTACATATAGTTAGTGCAAGGGTGGTTGGTTGGTTGTTTGCTGTCTTTTGGTTTTGACCTTTGTTTTTAGGGTCTTCTGACATCTGGGGCAAGAAAAGACTGAGGATATGACGTCGGTCATGCGCATTTGTACCCTGACGTCCTGATGTCAGTCAAATGCGCCTTGACCGACGTCAGCCTTATACTTTGATATTCGGGCCGACCGAGGACAGCGGACTACCCAAGTGTAAGGACTGCAGCAATGTGGATCTTCGAACATCTACATTTATGGTAGGTACAAAACTGTACTTTTTATACCCCTGATGACTTGACGTCATGGAAGAAGGGACAGCAACCTGCGCAGGACCCAAGACTTTGTTAGGCCGACTGAGGGCAACCTGCCAGCAGATTAACCAAATGTAATGACTGCAACAGTGAATATACTTGAACATCTACATTCATGGTAAGTGTACACAACTGTACTTTCCGCTAGCCAGACTACATATGCAAATTCTACAATGACTACTCTTTTCCCAGTGTTCTCTTCAACAACTGCCTCTGTCTCATCCCATTTTAATAATGAAATCTTGAAATGGACCTTCGTTGGTGGATCCAGTCCAATCAGCTAACGATAGGGAGGCCATTCATTCCTCGCCAACCCATTGTTACTGTGACCACGGATGCCTCCCAGATATGGAGGGGGGGGGGGCATTATCTAGGAAGGACAGTCCAAGGCACATGACAAGAACATGAGGCTCACTTGCATATCAGTGTTCTAGAGATGAGAGCAGTGCTACTAGCGTTGCAAGCACTTCACAACTTTCTTCTTCTAGGGACAATAGCAATCCAATCAGACAATATATCAGTGGTGTGGTATATAAACAAATAAGGGGGAACCATATCTACCCCTTATGTCGAGAGTCTCTACGTGTTTGGCAGTGGGCGATATCTTCCCAACACTATCTAGTTGCAACACATAACCCAGAGAGAACCAATGTGATAGCCGACAGGGTCAGCAGGGCAGTCTTGATGCCTCACGTGTGGTCTCTGAACCAGCAAGTCGTGGAAAAGATTTTCCGCAAATGGGGACAGCCTTACTGTGATCTGTTTGCCACCCTAATGAACACCAAATGCAGCAGCTACTTCACCCTTACCCACCCCCACCCTTCCCCGGGGCAGACATCGAGAGACGCACTTGTCCACAATTGGCCCTCGGGACTTCTTTATGCTTTTCCTCCCTTTCTGCTAATATCGAAAGTGATCCAGAAAGCAAAGACTTTGGGAAGCAGATTGATTCTCATCACTCCTTACTGGCCTCGTCAGATTTGGTTCCCCTTTCTCAGGCCTCACCTTCAGGATGATCCATGGACTCTGGACCCAGTGCCAGACTTTCTGACACAGGCACGTTCCATCCCTGTCTCCACCCCCTCAACTTGACAACATGGCTGCTCCACTTCCATCCCTAGTCAGGCTTCATGATTTCTCCCCTGAGGTTACACATATCCTGACATCTTCTCATAAACTTTCTCCGAGAAAATTGTACACTAGCAAATACAAAAGATTTTCTCTGGGCACAAGCTAAGAACATAGATCTATACACAGTTTTTATACTCCTTGAAGGCGGTTGCCGAAGCGCTAGAGGTGCAATAAACTGGTGTTTTAAGTGGATTCTTCGTCTGTGGTCTTCAGTTTTATCTTTTCTTTGTGGTTCATGCAACATAGATCCATACACAGCCTCCATTCCCTCAGTGTTAGAATTGCTAACCGAACTTTTCCATCAGGGATCAACTGCTGCTACAATCAAAGTTCAATTAGCAGCTATGTCCAGTTTTTATTTGGGACAGCATGAACCTAATCTTATGGCTCATAGATTGTGTAGATAATTTTTAAAAGGCACTACCTTACTAAGACCCCCTTTTCAAGAACCTATATCTCCTTGGGATCTAAATTTTGTTCTTTCAAAATTTACCTCACCTCCTTTTGAACCTTCACATACATGTGATTTAAAATTCCTTTCATGGAAGACCATTTTTCTGGTAGCCATTAGGTCCGCCAGAAGAGTGTCAGAGCTGCAAGCACTTTCAGTCAAACCTCCTTACGTGATATTTCATAGAGACAGAGTTTCCCTTCGCACTAATCCTTCCTTCATCCGTAAGATGTGTTCACAATCAAACATTAATCAAACTGTTGAATTGCCAGTCTTTTTTCCAAATCATACAAACAAAGTGGAATATAAGTTTCATCATCTTGACTTACACAGACAGTTAAGGTTCTGTCTACATAGAACCAAAGAATTTAGGACATCAGACCAATTATTTGTATCTTTTTCTGACAAAGAATGCCAGTCTCCAAGATAACATTATCAAACTGGATTGCAAATTGCATATCCTTTATTTACTCTTCTAATGGCAAAGAGCCCCCATTCAAAAATTAATGCACATTTCACCAAATCTATATCCACATCTGCTGCTTTTCAAGCCAGAATTCCAGTGGACAGTATATCTGCAGCACCAACTTGGGCTACCCCTCATACTTTTATTACTCATTACAAATTGGACTTGGCCTCCAGGGGTAGAGCCTTCTTTGGTTCCACGGTTCTTAGGAGTATATTCCCATGAGCCACCCGAAAAAAAGGTGCTAGGGATGCTGTCCCATATGTAAGAATGAAGGAGAGGTAGAACTACAGAACATAAAGGCGTTATGTACTCACCATAACATTCCATGTTTGTAGTCCATCTTGCCCTTCATTCTTATGAACCCAGCCACCTACCCCCGTCCATGTATCCCTGGAGGATCTGGAGACAAGATGATGTCTGTCTTCTTTAGGGTTGAAAATCTTTCATCCTTGTTTTTCCTTGTGGAAATACCTTCTATCACTTTTATAGACAGCAGCAAACAAGATCTGGGTATTCTTACTAGTGCATTATGGGATACTACCTTGCCACGAGCCAACTTAGAGACTTCGAGCTTTGTAATTGGCCGAGTTGGAGCCGAGGATCAGGTCCGAACCTATATATAAGAATGAAGGGTGAGATGGACTACAAACATGGAACGTCATGGTGAGTGCATAACTTCTTTTTTTCTTGGAGTTGCGTGTGCTCCCCCTAATGTTGCAGGCTGTTCAGGACCTCCTACCCAAGGATGTAATCACCATCCATTCACACAACATGTTGATAGTTTGGAGTATCGGCAAACAAGGCCTAACACCCTCATAACTTCTTTGCCAGGACGCCATGAGAGTTTGGCAGTGGGAAATATTTTTAAACTGCTTTCTCATAGCAGTGCACATACCTGGGATGTCCATTATTATAGAGGGCAAATTGAGCAGCAGTATTCTATTGCCTCATGAGTGGTGCCTCAACAGAACAGTGGCAGTGGAGATTTTCAGCCACAGGGGCCAACCTTGCTATAACCTGTTTGCTTCATACCTCAACAGCAAATGCAGAAGTTACTTTGCCCTGATCCCTCCACAGGGATAGTTGCTGAGAGATGCTGTTGTCCGTGTTTGGCCTGAAGGTCTCCTTTACACTCTTCCTCCAGTTCACCTCATCACCAAGCTCATCCAGAGAGTCATGGAGAACAAGACTAAGGTAATCCTCATGGCCCCCTGTTGGCCTCAGCAGATCTGGTTCCCCTTTTTTTTGGCCCCATCTTCTGCACACTCCATGGTTTCTGGATCCCATTCCAGATCTCCTCAGTCACCCATTTGGGTTACCTCTACCAGATCTCCAGGCTCTAAAACTCACCGCATGTTTTCTCCAGTTTTAATGATTGCCAGAGATGCCAGGCTTTCTGCCCTGGTAGTCCATATTTCTCCCTCTCAAGGGGCCTCAGTCAAGAAGGTTTACAAAAGTAAATCAAAACGTTTTTCTGTAGGACTTGGACTCTCTTTCAGTCCCATTATCTGATATTTTGGAGTTTCTTTTTGAACTACTCTACAATTAATGTCCAGATAGCCTCCATTTCAGATTTTTACATAGGACATAACGGCACATCCATGGCTTCTCTTAGTGACCAAGACCTTTCTTAGAGGAGCATTCTTATTGAGATCCCCAATTTGTGATGTGGTCCCTCTTTGGGATATTACAGATTTACTTATATCTATAACCCAAAAACCCTTTGAGCCCACAGCTTCATCAGATTTAAAGTTTATTTCATGGAAGACCATCTTCTTGGTTGCTATTACATCAGCAAACCATGTGTCGGAATTACAATCACTTTCATTCAAACCACCATTCCTCATTTTTCATAATGACAGAGTGTCATGAGGGCAAGCCCTTCTTTTCTCCCTAAGATGGCTTTGAAATCTAACTTGAACCAACAGATTGATTTGCCAGGAGTTTTTCCAAAGTATGCTAACAAAGAATATACCCTATGTACCTTAGATGCCCATAGCCAACTTAGACTCTTATCTACATCACACTGAAGGTTTCAGAAACTCAGACAAATTCTTTGTATCCTTTTCCAAGATAAAACCTGCACAATGCGTGCCTAAAATAACATCATCAAAATGGCTGTTTGACTGCATTTCAAAGGGTCTGTCCTTACATTCAAAGCCTAAAGCTCATTCTATTAGAAGAACGGCAACTTCAACAGCATTTGCAAAAATAGTTCTGGTCAATGATATATATGCTGCAGCGACTTGGTTTTCAAGTCGCATCTTTGTATCTCATTATAAGTTAGATATACAGTCTAGGATTTGCACATCTTTTGGCTCTGTCATACTCAGGAGTATCCTTCTCTGAGTCCACCCAGGTCCCTGTTGGCTAGCTTGGGAATCTGTACCACAGATTGAATCAGATGAAAATAGATAGGAAAGTTCTGAACTTACCATAGCAGTAGATCCGTGCTGACTTATTTTCATCTGGTTCAACTCCCCTTCCTCCTTCCCCCTACCAAATTGACGTTTCATTTTTCTAGGGATTGACCTGTTCTTCCTGGACCCTGCCTGACCTTTGTACCACTTAGCTTTTATACTGGTTTCCTTTCTTTCCTTCTCTATTTCCTACTTAATTTATCACCAGTTGAAGTCCGCCAACAAACTTGATCTGAGGTAATTTTGGCAGGAGAAGGGAATTCTGGATAGGAGAGGAATCAGAGCTCTCTGATCCAGTACTATGGTATAAGGCGCTGAGGTCTGATTCGACAACCCACATGTTAAACCAGATGAAAATAAGGCAATGCGGCTCTATCGTTATGGTAAGTTCATAACTTTTATTTTTATATGGATGCATCTGTAACACTAAAACACTAATCAGTATTTTTCATACAAAGCTACAGTAGAACAGAAACTAGGATGGGGCAGGGGGGGCAGTTACTGCCACTGCAGGTGTGCAAATATAGGCATGCGTAAATGAATGCTGTTTCTAAATTTTCAGTCGCAGACAGAGCGCTCCGTGTGATGATATAACTGTGATATAACTGTAGTAAGCAGCTTATACAGTTTCAGACAGAATAAGAGATTTTTTTTTGTGTGCATCTTTCAATGAAAGATGACATTTTGTTCTTTTACTCCTCAACTTTGAATTGAGGGGAGTGCCTGTACGGTTCAGGGTGTCAGATAGCTGACTGTAATTTTGGTCTACAGTACTGGCCATTATAGCCATGTATATGATGGTATGCAACCTCCCATTTAGGCACTGCAAAGTAAACCTGTTCCATGAATATCCCTTCTTTTCCTTCATTGCTAGATGCCAGCAACCAGAAGCTGTATTTTTTATGTAATCACCACAGAACTGTAGTCATCTATCAGAGAAAAAAATACAGACAGTTTTCAGTGATGCAGATCACTGTTTTCTCTTCCCATGGATGAGGTTAGGGCCATCATAAATTTCCTAATACCTGGGATGGGAACAAAAACATGTAATAGCTGCTAGAATGGTGGTCCCTCCTTAGAGCTCTCAACCATGCAGTTCTGGGAGACCCTCTGCATACATGGAACAAATGGGTTCTCATTCAGTAGAGGGAAGCTTTATAGTTTGTAGGCATAGAAGCAAAAAACATACCTAGAAGAAATTGTAATTGAACTCCTTGTTTAAAGTTAAGTGTAAAATATTCCTTAGGTGACAGTGTCTTACTTAGGTAGTCAAAGAACACACCCAACACTACATCCGTCTTATTGGACGACAACTTCTGCCTTGAATTAATACTAACTTCTGTAGCTTTGACATGAACTGATCATTTTGGTCATTGACTGTTTTTCTGAGGCATCTCACATCATCTACCCATTTAAGAGGTAAGGAGTAATGATTCCCTTTGACACGTGATTCATTTAACATGGGTAATCTGATGTTGGTCTTTTCATTCTTCCTCAATTATGGGTTCTGGATCCGATCCTCTGATCTGACTTGGATGCATACTATAGACTTTGGATCCAACTCTTGAGCTCCTCTCTCTATCCATAATGCTCCACTCTATCCCCATTACCTCAGATCTATTTTGCCGCCATCGTGGTTATATGTAGTTTCTACACTCGAGCATTTTTTTGCAAATTTTGTAACTTTTTTTTTTTTTAATATCCTATCGGAGCTTAGGGAAAAAGTAAGAAAGCTGATGGATCCGAACTCTTCCGATCCTAAGTCACTTAGCCTGCCCTCTGATCCGAAACCATCATCGGATCCAGAGGTGGTGTCTCCTATAATCATATCTCCCTCACCAATCATGGTGGATCCTAAGTCTTTGTATCTGAAGCCAAGTGCATCTCGTCAAAGCCTTAGACCTGATTAGATGATTATGCCCATTTCGCCCTCCTTGCCTGTACAGTTGTTTCAGACTCTGAAGAAATGTTCCAGGCCCTCTTCCACAGCATCTTCTAGGTCCTCCAGGAGTTTATCAGAGGCTGACTTGGATAGGATGATGCAAACGTTTCTCAGGGTTCAGATCAAGATGGAGTCCTGCCAGCTCTGTCTCCTATCGGATCCGTGAGTGCACATTCAAAGTCAATTCCGTCTCTTTCTCCAATCTGACCTGTGGTTTTGGAGACCCAGGATCCGAAATCTCCGAGAGGTTTGGTGTTGGATTTGAGAAAAGTGTCCTCCTTCACTCTGACAGTTTCCCTGATGAGTTCTGCTCCAGTATTCTCAGATCAGAACTGGTCACGTAGCTAATGTGTCGACATCTAGTCCAAGGGGGTGGGCTTGGCTCAAATGTTATTGGATCCATCCCTCCCACTCAGAGCTTCTGCCCTGGACTGTTCAGGTCTGATTCTCCCCTCGAGTTTCCTTCAGGATCTGAGGGTGTGACAGTGATCTACTTTCCTTTGATGCTTCAGCTGTGAGGGGGTTAGTCAGGGCTTCTCCTGGGCCCTTGGCCTTCAAGGTGGTGGAAAGGGCTTTTCCGCTCTCCAGAGAGAACCATCCTCTCTCATTTTGGATGCTACCCCTGTACTTTTATCAGTCTGAGCTCTGAGTCAAGTCAAGACTATTCCACAGGGACTGCCAGTTCTAGTAGGGAAGCTTTCCCTGTCTTCCAACACTTCTCCAGAACATCCTAAGGAAGAGGATCCCCGGAAGAGGATGTGTAAAAGGAGACTAATAGACCCCCCCCCCCTTGGAGTATCTTACAGAAGAGACGGATTTTGATGAATGAGAAGGCTGTCCCAGATCACCACTGGAATATATCTGCTTTGGAAACATTCTAGAGATCCTGAAGCTGAAAGGTGGTTGGTCATCTCAAATTCCTTTTCCTGAAGAACCTGTGTTCTTCAAGGCTTTTGCTTCTTGCTCATCTACATCTTGCGTCACCCCCTGGTGGATGAACTAATTGACCTGGTTTCTTGCTGGGCATGGAAGGAGCTGGATACTGTTGAACCCATTCCAAAGCATCCTGACAGTTTTTTGGCACCACCTGTAGACAGACCCCACTGGAGTATAGGAGTCCCAGTTGATGCTGTGGTTGTGGCTGCAGCCACCAAGAAAGAGCTAGCAGATCAGAGCTGTACTGTCCATACTCCCAATAGCGAGTCTAGAGAGTTGTACAGATTTGAAAAATGTGCGTTTGCCTCAGCTATCTTTGCATTGAGTTCACTTGATTGTCTGACGCATTGTACTAGATTTCAGAGAGATTTGACTAAAGAACTGTCAAATACTCCAAGTCCATGTCTGCTGACGATTTCAAGAGAACATCCTCCCAGCTGGCCACTGTTTTATCCATACGAAACACTTCGATGAAGTTAAATCTGTCATACAGCTGAAGGTGCCTCATGAGCAGCCGGTTCAGGCATTGCCATAAGGAGACATGCCTAGATGCAACTGTGCGACTTTGCAGAGCTTTTTAAGACATCTTTTATTAACACCTTGCTGGTATTTGAGGGGATTTGAGCCCTGGAAGATGAAGTAGCAGGAAGTAAACCTTTTAATATGAGTTTATTACGCCTGCCAGTCAACCTTGTTTGGGCAATCAGTAAAGGATATGCTTAACCCACAACAAAAAAGATGGAAAGACCCTGTCTGCTGTAGGGATCAAGTTTTCTAACCCTCAGTGGATCTTCTCCAGGAACCAGAGAGGTGGTAAGAAAATGTGCTTTCGTAAATCTCTGGGACCTTTCCAGGATTTGTATGGGAAAATTCCTCCACAAGCAGAGGAGGAATTTTTTAATGGCAGACACCACCCTAGAGGCAACAGGAGCCTGCAAAACCAGGGCTTTGCAGATTCTTTCTATCTGATAGGCCCTGTCAGTGCCCTACTCTGGAGGCAGTCGGGGATCAATTCTCTTTTTTCCTAGACACCTGGACAAATGTCACAAAAGATTCATGGGTGGCAAATATAATATTTGGAGGCTATTTCATACCATTTTCCCTTCTTCCTCATCATCAAAGGAAGAAGATTCCTAAATCCCCACCCAATCAGAGGAAGGCAGCAGCACAAGAAATTCAAAAGCTACTAGGAAAAAGAGTCATCCGAAAGGTCCCACCAGACCAAATAGAATTCGGAACTTTTTCATGCTTCTTTTTAGTGCCAAAGAAAACAGGGGACCTCAGATCCATTTTGGATCTAAGCAAATTGAGCCAGTTTGAAAAGAAAGCAAAGTTCCAAATGGTCATAGTTCAGTCCATTCTGTCTTTTCTACACAAGGGTGATTGGATGTGCTCTGTAGATCTTAAGAATGCATACTATCACATCATAAGTACAGACAATCCAGAAGACGTCTCTGCTTTTGGCTGGGAGCTATTCATTACCAATTCAGAGCTGTGCCCTTTGGACTCACCACAGCCCCCAGGGTGTTTGCCAAATGCATGGCAGTATTTGCAGCTCACTTGAGCCTGAAGGGATATCAGATGTTTCCATGTCTAGACGACTGGCTTTTAGCCACCTCATCCAAGCATCAATTGCAGCATGCCAGGGACTATTTGCTCCAGACTTCCGACTCCTTGGGCATTACGATAAATCTGATTTGTAACCACCCCATCCAAGCATCAACTTCAGCATGCCATGGACTGTTTGCTCCAGATTTCCAACTCCTTGGACATTACAGTAAGTCTCACCAAATCGAAACTTACTCCACTTCAGAGTCTGGAATTCATCTGGACAGTTTTAAACACATCATCTCAAATGGCATCCTTGCCTATCCATTGCATTACTTCTGTCAGGAATCAAGTTCAGGCTGTTTTGTCTCATTCATCTCCCCCAGCAAGATTAGTGCTCCAAGCTCTGGAGTCAGTGGCAGCTACCGTAGTGCTACTTTCTCTAGTGTGCTTTTTTAAACGAGTTCTCCAGTGGACTCTGGCTGTGTACAGTGGTCCATTCTACATCAACCCCTGTCTTTTCAAGTAAAGCTCACTCCGATTTGCAAGCAACAAATTTGCTGCTGGATACAATCAGACAATCTTTTTCTTGGCAGACCTTTTGTACTACCAAACCCAGTGGCCACAGTGACCACAGATGCATCTCAACTGGGGTGGAGGGGGGCATTTCTTGGGAAGAACTTTCCAAGGTATGTGGTCACCGCAAAAGACCAGGTTGCATATCAGTGTCCTCGAAATGAAAGAAGCCCTTCTAGTGTTGCAGGCATTTCAAGATGCTCTTCCCCTTGGAATTATTGGCATTCAAACCAACAACATGACTGCAGTCTGGTACATCAACAAAAAAGGAGGAACCCAATCTTACCCCCTTTGCAGAGAGGCCATGTGGGTTTGGAAATGGGCTACCTAATTAGACTACTTTCTTACTGCAATGCTCATCCTGGCAAAAACCAAAGTGCTTGTGGACAAACTTAGCAGATCCATTCTGAGGTTGCCTCACGAATGGTCTCTCAAATCAGTCTGTAGTGAATATGATCTTCAGACATTGGGGCCACCCTTGCTGTGACCTATTTTCCACCCCTCTCAACAGCTACAGCAAGTACTTCTCTCTGATCCCCCCCTTAGGGGGAGTCACCAAGAGATGCTTTTCTTCATCCTTAGTCCTCTGGTCTCCTGTTCCCAGATTCAGGATTTCTTGCAGAAAGCAAGTAGAGTGAAGAGCTCAGTAGTCCTCATTGCCCCCTTCTGGCCTTGCCAAGTATGTTTCCCCTTTCTATGGTCTCATCTTTGTTGTCCTCCATGGATACTGGAACCCACTTAGGAACTCTTCTGTCACTCTTCGGAGATTCAACACCCCTACATTCAGGCCATCAGGTTGACCACATTGTTTCTCCAGAGATTCCAAAGAGTAATAGTTACAGTCCAGGCTTTCTTCCCCAGTTTGTGACATTATCTTGATTTCTGAAAATAATTCTGCAAAAAGGTTTATAGAAGCAAGTGGAAAAGGTTCTCTATTTGTGCATCAGTTCAGGACATTGATCCTTTTTCTGCACCATTTTCAGCTAGTCTTCAATTTTGACTACTCTTTTCAAAAATGGTGCTATGTTTCTCTACAGTTAAACTTCAGGTGGCAGCAATTTCAAATTTCCACTCAGGAAGTAGATTTTTCCATAGCTTCATCTAGATTATGTAAAGCTTTTATGAAAGGCATTTTTCTGCTAAGGCCTCCAAAAAAGGATCCCTTACTTTCTTGGAATCTTACAGTTGCATTTGAAGGTTTGACACAAACTCTGAATTTTCAGACAAATCTGACCTAACATTTCTGTTGTGGAAAACAGCTTTATTGGTAGCTATTACCTCGGCTAAAAGAATTTCTAAACTCCAGGCTGTTTCACAAAAACTCCTTACATTATTTTCCACAAAGATAAGGTTTCTCTGCAGACTAACCCTTCTTTTTATTTTTACCTAAAGTAGCCTCTGAAAGTAACATCAACCAATCCATTCAGTTGCCAGTTTCTTTCCAAATTTTGCAAATAAAGGTGAGTAAATGCTACACCTCCTTGATGTACACAGGCTATTATGTTTTTACCTCCACAGGACAAAACAATTTAGAAAGTTGGACCAGCTTTTTGTATCTTTCTCTCCAAATTGTCTAGGCCAGTCAGTTTCTAAAGTCACTCTAGCTAAATAGATTACAGATTGCATCTCATGAATTTACGTTTTTTTTTTTAAACTGACATTGCCAAAACCTCCCCAGGCTCACTCTGCTAGATGTATGGCTGCATCATCAGCTTTTTATTGATGACATTTGTGCAGCAGCCACATCGTCTGAGGCTCATAACTTTGTCTTGCATTACAAATTGGACATCATGTCTAGAAATAGACCCTTCTTTTCTTCAGCAGATCTCCAGAACATTCTTCCATCAGAGCCACCCAAGGTCAGCATAGCTGATGATTCTGTCCCATACGTGAGGAGGAATAAAAAGGACAACATCAGATTTACAAGTTATCTACTCACCATAACTAGGCATCTTTGTTGTCCATTATTATTCTTCAACTACCCTCCCATCCATCCCCCATACTTTTTCTTCTGGAAGGACCTATGTTTGGAACCTACAAATCCAGGTTTGAGCCCAATCTTTTTTTTTTAGCTTCTATTTCTGTTCCTCATCTATTAGAGCAACAAACTCGATCTGAGTTGATGGTGATGGACTGGGGCATTGTGGGTAGAGGGAGGAGCTTGAGAGTTGGATCCGAAGCCTGCAGTATGCAGCCGAGTCGGATCTGATTTGGATCCAATAAGTGAGGAAGAATTAAAATAAGCACAGATGCCTAGTTATGGTGAGCTCATAACATATAATTTTTATTCGTCTGTTCTGTTTTTTATCCTTAAAAAAGGCAGCACAAAAATTGTATTGCCTTTTCAGAAGTTGTACAAAATGCCAATATGGACATGACTTCATGCACCTTAAAACTACAAGGGAGCTGTCAGTTGGGTAGATTGTCAACATAAGAAGTTTGAAGTATCATTGGTTAATGACATTTGCTGTGAAGTATTGTTTCCTTAAGAGTCAGAGGATGGTATATGTATGCATGTGTTTGCTCAAAGTTTTGATGGAGTCAATCAAAGGAAAGGTTTATGGAAATGTTCACATTGCTCTGTGTGTAAGACTTTCCACACTTAATTCCTGTCTAGCGAATGGGTCGTCTTTGCCATTCATAGGGTGGTGACTTGTATGAGTGACTGGGAGAATATTTCAACAATTTTAATTTGTAATAATGCAGAAAGTCTTTTTAATAAGTTTGCCAGACCTGTGATTTCTGATATTACACCCAATTAGAGAAGGCAGGTCTATGTCAGAGTCTTAGGAGCCCCTCCCCTTCCCATATCTTCTTTGCTAGTTGATAACAGAATGTTTACAGAGGAATATGCAGTGGCCTGGCAGAGAGTTAACATATTGCCAGCCCATGCCTCTCTGTTGGGCATTCCTCCTCCCACTAAAAAAAGGGAATCCCCATCCTCATCTTGTACATCTGAACAGGATTTTTAGGGAGTGCATTAGCCTTTATGATGCAGAGTCTTCCTCCATGGAATAAACTACAGATGACCAGGAAACTGTTTGTTTTATCAGGGTGTCTAACAGAGTACATTTTCTTCACTGTTGCACTAAGTTTAATGAGGGGAACACTAAATAGGGGACAAATGAAATCTCAACTTAAAAACGTGGTGGGGTGAAGCAAATGAAATCTTGACTTCAAAGAAGGGTACTTAGAATTTAAGAATTTATATGTATGGAAAAGACCAAAGAATTATTGGTTTCACCTGTTCTCTTGACTTCAGAAGATGCCTTTGATTGTCTTTAGTCTGAACTCTTGGCCACCTTCCTCCCAAAAAGCTGGATAGTTGTTACAGTGTAATTTAAGCAGATGTATAAAAAGCCTCTAGCAGATGTGGAAATAGTATCTCTGAAAACCGCCAAAAGGTCCATACTGGTGCCAGGATTAGGCATGCTTCCCAGTGAAAAGGAGACTGAGATTCTTTATAATTTGGAAAGAAAGTCTATACCTTTGTTGTCATGGTATTATGGACTACAGATCACCAAAACATAAAATCAAGTATGTTGACAAAGTCAGTAAACAGGTGGAAGATCTAGTTCTTGGCATAAACATCTTGAATGAAAATTTGAAAGATAAGGTAGCCAAGTTTACCCAAATACTTTGTGTGTGTATATGTATGTACTTAAATTTATTTATGCTATATGGGGATGACTGCAACAAGGCAGTAGCCTCTAGGATGTTGCTGAGGAGACAGATGTGGCAGCAGTATCTCTGAAAATTGCCAAAGGATCAAACTCCTTTTCTTCCTTTTGGCTAGGAGGCAAACTTATGATGTTACGTTGTCCTATCTTACCTTCATTCTTGATGGTTGGGTTCGGAACCGAGCATCTTTTCCGATTCGGCCACATACTAAAGCTGGAGAGCGTTCACTGGCTCGAGGCTACACCCTGTCCCAAGATGCTTAGCAATAGTTACCCAGATCTCGTTTGCTTCTTCCTGCTTCGGATTGCATTTTTGCTGGCTCAGGTTAAGTCTGTTTCTTTTTATACTTCTTTAGTGATATTTCATGTTAAACCTTTGTTGTTGAGCTTTATTTTAAGAAACTCCCCTTTTTGAGTGTTTTGAGCGTACTGTTGGTTCTTTCGCTGTTGTTTTTGCTGTTACTTTGTTAGCCATCATTCTCTCTCAGGCCTTTCCTTACTATCCTGTCTAATTTAGATGTTCTTTGTGTTTCACTGTTGCAGTCATTACATTTGGGTAATCTGCTGGCAGGTTGCCCTCAGTCTGCCTGAATAACAAAGTCTTGGGTCCTGCCCTCTAACAAACCAGCTTCTTCGGTTCCGGTTTCTGAACCGACTAAGAGACCAGAAAAACAAGTCACTTCGGATCCAAAGTCTATGGGATCCGAGAAGTCTAAGTATCCCTCGGTTCCACTTGTGTTGTTGGAACCAACTCTGAGCCACGAAAGGAGACGGTCACCATCATTGGAGCTGGCCCGTTCGGTGCCACAGTCACCCCTTCTGCAGTTGGTGGCTGGCAACCATAGATCATCCACCCATTCCTCTCAATCTTCCAGGAACTTATTGGATGATGATGTGGAGTGGGTGGTTAAGAGGTTGCTCAGGACACCGGCCCTAGGAAAAATTCTCTCGAGCCCAGCCCAGAAGGATGTGGATCCGATTACCGAACCTGCCTAGTCTTCCATTCTTCCTTTGACTCTGATGAGTTTGGATCCAGAGTGCATGGAGGACCTTGTGGTGGAACTGTCAGTTCTGAGAACCTTTCCCCGGTGTCTCGGTTCCAACTTCTACTCCAATCTCGTCAATGTTGCCTTCTATCGAGGGATCTGGGAGCCAACAGTCCCTCGTCAGTTCTTGGGGGGGGGTGAAATCAGACCCTTGTCGGATCTGACTCTTCGACTTGGGGCTTTGGTACAGATGAGTTTGGCACCTACATCAGCCTCGGCGCCATCATCCTTGGTACGGGGAGGTCTCTAGGTTCCTTGGAGCGTGGTGCTCTCTTGGTCTGTGACCATGGTGCCTTTGAGGTAATAAGGAGTGTGCTATCCCTTCAGACTGCTCCACCCTTGGCTCCTGTCACTCTTCCCCCTAAAGGGCCAGTGTCTACCACCACACCATCCCTCCAGCCCAAGTGTAGACATCCAATGCCCAAGATGCCCCAATGGGTGAGACACTCTCTTCTGAAACCTCCCCAGAGTATCCCTCTAAGGAGGTCCCTCGGAAGAGAACTTGTAAGAGGAAACACCTGGATTCCCCTGAATCTGTCACGTCGGATACCGACTTAGAGGATTCAGAAGGGTCCCCACAGTCACACTCTGAGGATGTCTCCTTTTCAGATATCTTAGCGATCTTGAAGCAGAGAGGTGGCTGAAAGACCCTCTCCCGTTCTGAAGACGAGTCTGTATACCTGGAGGCATTTGGATCTTGACCCTCCACCTCTTGGGTGTCTCCTCCTTTCAACCAGCTCCTTGGTGTAGTCAGTCAAAAGGTGTGGGACCCCCCAGAATCTGTAGAACCAGTTCCGAGGAGGCTTAACAAATTTATTACAGCCCCGCAGGATAAACAATTACTAAAGGTGTTGCAGTAGATGCTATGGTGGTGGTGGCGGCCACCAAGAAGGAATTAGCTGAAACATCTTCATCGGTCCATCCGCCGACTAAGGATTCTCGTACAACGGACAAATAAGGGGAAGCGTATGTTTTCTTCAGTGGCCTTTACCCTTAGGTCGCTGAATTACTTATCCCACTTTACCAGACTTCAGAGGGAATCTCCTCAAGGAGCTAGTAGATACCCTCCAGGGTACTACAGCTGCAGAGGTACCTGATAAGGTAATCTCTCAGCTTGCTACCTTAAATTCTGTAATTGCCTCATTTCATATGCAGCCAATGGAGCGAGCAGGGCAACAGGCACAGGAATAGCTCTGAGAAGACATTCCTGGATGCGTCTTTGTGAGTTTGCTGAACCCTTCAAGTCTTCCTTTATTAACGCCCCTTTTGATGGCTCGTCTTTGTTTGGGCCAAAAGTGAAAGAGACTCTTACCAGATGAGAACAAGAAGGCAAAAATCTGTTTGCCATGGGAGTACGTGTCTCTGTCCGTACCAGACCTTATCCCAAAGGTCAGAAGGGCGGAAAAATGTGGTTCTGGAAGTCTCAAAGAGCTTCGCCAGATGCATGTGGTGATTTTTTTCCCCCAGGGGCAGAGGGGGAGATAATGGAAGACACCGCCCTCGCAGCAGAGGGAGTCCGCAGAATCAGGATGATAGAGATACATTCTCTGGTAGGCCCTTCCAGTGCTCCTGTAAGGAGGCCCACCTGTCCACCTCTGGAGGCAGTAGGGGGAGATTGTCACTGTACCCAAAAGCCTGGCTGGACATCACTCAAGACAAATGGGTACGGTCATTCATATCTAGGGGATACAACATTCCTTTCCCCTTTCCACCAAGGTCTATCCCCAGGCATACTACCTGGTCAAAGGGATCAAGCAACCCCAGAAATTCAAAGGTTGCTAAGAAAAAGAGACATCCAAGAAGTCCCCGCAGACCAAATCAGATGGGAGGGGGTTGGGAGGTTGGCCTAATAGTTAAGGTGTTTGCCTTACAAACACAAAGTGCAGGGTTTGAGTCTCACCAAGGATAAATGGCTAGGCTTAAAATAGCTCACAGAGGACAGTTAGCCTAGTACTAATCAATGAACCTATGAACCAGATCCGGAACTTACTCAAGGTACTTTTTAGTTCCAAAGAAGACAGAGGACTGGAGGCCCATTTTGGATCTCAGCAGGCTAAGCAAGTCTGTGAAGAAAACAAAGTTTCGGATGGTGACACTGCAGTCTATACTCACTTTTCTAGGAACAGACAATTGGGATGTGCTCACTAGATCTTCAGATGCATACTACCACAAAAAGATGGAGAGGCGATCCAGGAGATATCTATGCTTCCGGCTGGGAGCCAGCCATTACTCATTACCAGTTCAGAGCTCTGCCCTTTGGTCTCACTACAGCCCCCAGAGGGTTTACCAAATGCATGGCGGTGGTTGCAGCTCACCTGAGATGTATAGGATTACAAGTTTTTCCATACTTAGACGACTGGCTCCTAACCGCCACCACCAAGCATTTACTAACCAAAGCAAGGGACACTATCATTTGTCTTTGTTCAGAGCTAGGCAGCACTGTAAACTACGAAAAATCTGCCCTGTTGCCTTCACAGCATGTTACCTTTGTAGGGGCAGACTTAAACACAAAAGACATGGTAGCAAAACTGCCTCATGAAAGCATACTAACGCTACACCATCAGGTCAGGTATCAATCTTGCTCATGAAGAAGAAAGTACAGGCAAAGTTTGTCCTCAAGGTTCTGGGTTCAGTGGCAGCTGCAATAACATTAGTCCCACTAGCTCGTCTACACATGAGAGTATTACAGTGGTCCATGCAGGAGTTACCCGTGTCACACATGATTCTAATTATGGACTCCTGCAAGAGGGACCCACGATGGTGGCTTCAGTCCATGCAGGTAACGATTGGCAGACCGTTTGTTCTTCCCCAACCTGTAGCTACAGTGACCATGGATGCTTCCCAGGTAAGATGGGGGGCGCATTATCTTGGACAGACCATCCAGAGAACTTGGCAAGAACACGAATACCACTTGCACATCAATGTCCTAGAGATGAGAGTGGTGCTTCTGGCATTGCAGGCATTCCAGACCTCTGTTCCTCCAGGTACGATTGCAATACAGACAGATAATATGCCGGTGGTGTGGTACATCAACAAACAAGGTGAAACCAGATCTTAGTCCCTGTGTCGAGAGGCTCTAAGAGTATGGCAATGGGCAATGTCTTTTCTGATTGCAACTCACATCCCAGAAAAATTCAGTGTGATAGCGGACAAATTAAGCAGGGCAATTTTTATGCCTCATGAGTGGTCTCTAAAACAGAAGATTGCAAACCAAAGTTTTCGCAAGTGGGGCCAGCCTTGCTGTGACCTCTTTGCCACATCCATGAACTCCAAATGCAAGCAGCTTCTTTACCCTAATCCCCCCTCCTGGGGAGTCACCAAGGGATGCACTTGTTCACGATTGGCCCCCGGGACTTTTTTTATGCATTTTTCCACTAATACCCAAAATTCTTCAGAAAGCCCGATCGTTCAGTTGCAGGCTAATTCTCATTGCTCCGTACTGGCCTCGTCAGATATGGTTCCCCTTCCTATGGCCCTATCTTCAGGAGGAGCCATGGATCCTGGACCCAGTACTGGATCTTCTGACGCATTAGTCAGGGATGCTCCACCCCTCTATTCAAACCCTCAAGCTGACAGGTTGGTTGCTTCACTTCCCATCTTAGCCAGGCTTCCAGAATTATCCCCAGCAGTGCTACACATTCTGGTTTCGCACAAGAATACAGCTAGGAAACTTTATGCGAGCAAATGGAAGAGGTTTTCTTGTTGGGCTGACAAAAACCATATAGACCCCTTTACAGACCCTATATCAGCAATTCTTGAATTTTTAACAGAAATCTTTAATCAAGATGCAGTTGCAGCCACGATACGAGTATAATTAGCTGGCATATCAAACTACCATGTAGGAGATATGGGATCTATTATTATGTCTCACAGAGTATGCAAAGCATTTCTGAGGGGTACATTCCTTTTAAGACCTCCCATAAGAGAACCACCACTTCCTTGGAATCTAAATTTGGTACTGGCTTCTTTAATTCCCTCTCTCCATTCGAACCAGCCTCTTCTTGTCCACTAAAGTGCTCTGAGTTACAGCACAAAGGCACGAAAATTACAGAACCAACTGATATTGCCAACATCCTGGCAGATAGGTTCAGTGCTATCTTTACCCCCCCCTCACCCCCTAAAGGGCCCATATCTATACAGGAAGAATGCAGAGTCCCTGTAATCACAACTACGCAGGTGAAAGCTACACTCTCTAAAGCCAAAAACACAGCATCCATGGGACCGGACAACATCCCAGGCTGCGTTTTACACGAACTTCAGAATGAACTGGCTCCCCACTTAAGCACCATGTTCAATAATAGCCTTGCATCAGGCTTTGTGCCCACTGAATGGCGCACAGCAACAGTCATCCCACTCCACAGAGAGGGAGCCACCACTGATCCTGGGAGCTATAGACCTATTAGCCTGACGAGCCTGGTCTGCAAAGCCATGGAACGTATCATCATGGAACTCATAAACAAAGACATTGGTAACCTCCATACTCTGGATCCCACCCAGTTCGGGTTTGTGAAAGGCAGATCATGCCTCCTGAACGTGATCGACTTCTTTGAGGCAGTCACCAAAGCCGTAGATGAGGGTAAGGTGGTTCACACAGCCTATCTTGACCTCACCAAGGCTTTCGACACCATCCCCCATTCTGGAATTATAGCTAAACTCAATAAACTAGGCATAAATCCCTACATCACAATATGGATTGCCAACTGGCTCACTGACAGAACCCACACTGTAAAAGTTGCAGACTCCAAATCTGACCTCAAACCAGTGACAAGTGGAGTACCACAGGGTTCCGTCCTGGGACCGCTCCGGTTTGGTATCTACTTCTCTGAAGTGCAGGCTAACAAAGAAGGCCTCTGGCTAACTAAGTTCGCAGATGACTGCAAACTAGGAGCCATAGTCAAGTCCCCAAATGATGTGAACATCCTACAGAAGGGCCTCTCTGAGACAGATGCCTGGTGTCAGAGCCATGGCCTCAAGCTCAATGCCAAAAAGTGCAGTGTCATCCCCTTTGGTAAAAACTCTGTACCCATGAACTACCACATAGGCAGCAATCTACTTAACACCGAATGCGTGATAAGAGACCTTGGGACCCAGGTGGACAGTCTCTCCTTTGATAGTCACATCGCCACAGTAGTCAGGAAGTCCTTCTACGTGGCACACCTCATCATAAAAGGGTTCTCATCCAGGAAAAAAAGAGGTCGTCGTTCCCCTCTACTCGACACTCATTAGACCCACTATAGAGTACAACGCCCCTTTTGGAATGTACCTCACAAGACATCTGCAGCAGCTGGAAAGGCCACAGAAGTACCTCACAAAAAGGATTACTGGACTCAAACAAATGCCCTACACTGGCCGCCTCAAAAAACTCCAGCTTTACTCCGTAGCATATCGCCTACTCAGAGGTCATCTCTGCCTAACATATAAAGCTATGTCAAACCCAGAGCTGTTGGACATGCTACACCTAAAGAAATCCCAATCCCTCTGAGCTACACGCTCTAGGGACCTAAACCTTGTCACCACAATAAACAGGACATGCTGGAGGGATAGATTCCTATCCCAGAGACTTCCCATACTCTGGAACAGGCTACCCATCTATGTCAAGCAAAGTTCTTCATTAGCACTCTTCAAGAAAAGTCTTGATGAATGGATGGGAAATAGGAAATACACCCCCGGGGATCACTTCTGTGTGTCTGCTCGACAATGGCATAGGAAAATAACTTTCTTGGGTGGCATAGGCCAGGGAACCTTGTTGGCTAGGCTTGCGTAGGCCCTTGGGCCGATAGCCTAGTACCTACCTATGAACTTAATAAAGTCCTTCCTTTCTGCCAAAAGTATGTTCCGAGTCCAGTTTGAATCAGTCCATTGAGCTACCTGTATTTTTTCCCAGTCATGGCAACAAGGCAGACAATACAAGCTTCACCAATTGGATGTCCGTAGGCAGTTACTTTTTTACTTACATAGGACTATGGAATTTAGAAAATCTGACCAACTGTTTGTCTCATTCTCCGAAAACAGAAAAGGGACTTCAGTTTCATAAGTCACTTTATCTAACTGGCTTACAGACACTGTTGCTTATGTTTATAACTCTCAACATAAGCAGCTGGCGGGAAATGTTCGAGGTCATTCAACTAGAGCTGTGTCTACTTCCACAGCCTTTCAAGCCAGATTAACTTTGGGTTCAGTTTGTGCTGCAGCAACATGGGTTAACCCTCATACCTTCATCACTCATTACAAAGTAGATGTGGCCTCTCAGAACAGGGCATATTTTGGTTGCACTGTTCTAAAGAGTTTACTCCCTTGAGCCACCCGAGAAGTAGGTGCTGGGGACGCTGTCCCAACCATCAAGAATGAAGGTGAGATAGGACAACATAACATAAAGAAGTTATGTACTCACCATAATTGTTGTCCATATTCTTGCCTTCATTCTTGCATCCCACCCTCCTTCCCCCTTCCTGGAGGATCGAGAGGAATTTTTTGAAATTGGCAATGAGTTCTCTGATTCCCTACAGGCCTCATGAGCTATAGGCAGAGGGTTTGGTTGTATTTACCATAGTGGGTTGGATAGTCTAGTGATTGGTTTCTTACAAATGAGATCTGGATAACTATCGCTAGGCATCTTGGGATAGAGTGTAGCCTCGAGCCAGTGAAAGCTCTCGAGCTTTGGTATGTGGCCTAATCAGAATCAATGCTCTGTTCCGAACCCAGCCATCAAGAATGAAAGCGAGAATATGGACAAACATGGAACGTTATGGTGAGTACATAACTTTTTTTTGCAGGATATGTGACTCTGGCTGACTTCCAGTTGGTGGATGAGAGTCATAAACTGGCAGGGGTCTAGGACATGGGGTTGCCTCCCATGATTTCCCTGGATCAGCTGGGGTCAGTCTTAGAAATACAGAAGCTTCTGCTAGACTGAGGATAGTGGTGCAACTTCCTTGTGGTTAGTAATGGAAGGTGTTTCACTGCCAGCTTACTCTGGTTGCAAAGAGGGATGGCCTTAAATATCAGTCCTGAACTATTTTAGGCTACACTAACTCCTGGATGTGGAAAAGGTCAAAATGCTAATTTAGCATCTGTCAACTTCTTGTGTTGCGCTTTATACTCTGGCCGCTCTGGAATTGAAGGATGCCTCCTTGTGTACCACAGTTCAAAGGATCACAGACACTCCAAGTTTTGGGCAATGGAAAATTACTTCCAGTTTACTTTTCTTCATTCTTTCCACCACAGCTGTTGTCTTCACTGAATTCCTGGCCCTGAAGACAAGGGACCATATGCAGTTTATCCATACCTGGATAACCATCTCGTTCATGTGCCCATAAAACAAGAGACTGTGAAGGCATCTGTCCTAACATACAAAGATAAGCTAGGTTGCCTTGGGAGCTCTCCTGTACACACACACACACACACACACACAAGCTAGCTTTTCTTCTCCGGGAAAGGGCTGTGATGTGGAGATCCTCCTTTTCAGGCTTGGTCCAGACACTCCACTGTAAAGATTACTTTGTGTTGAATAGTTTGCCATTTACAATATTCTAGTAACTTTAATGGCTCTAGAGGTACTTGGAAGTGTGAGGTGAAAACTTTGATTTTTAAAAGGCTCAGGCCACACCCATTGGAAGTTTTGAGGACAAACTCAAAGGTGCCCCATTGGAGGGAATGCATTAACAGTAAATGCTCAAGTAGGAAATCACTGCTATAGTACATGATGATCATCATAGTCAGTGTTGCAGTACTCAAGTTTGGGACTTCTGTGCTGTAGCCTGCAGCCAGCCTGAGTAACAGTGTCTTTCACCATCTTTCAGCTGATAGATGTCCTTGCTATCCAACGTCAGGATGTCTGTAGTACAGAGGTTTGTCAGCAGGCGCCTTCATCAAGTCTTTCTTGCTGAGTTACCTGATGCACAAGATTGCATATATGAGCATCATTTGTCTACTGGTCGTCTGGAAGTACCAGAGGATTCATCTTGATACCCCACTTGGAGAGCTTTCTTTATCTTAGTGCTTGTTCAGCTTAGGAGTGGAGCTGATGTCTTGTCCTGTCTTAATTGGTCTGGGTTCAACCAGAAGACCATCGAGCGCAGAACTAAAACTATCCATGACTGTTTGACTTTGAAAAGGCTTTGTTTGTCAAGGTCCATCAATCAAGTCATCAGCAGATGCTGCAGATAGCCTAAAAGAGAAATGCCCAAGAGATATGAGTAGTCTTGGAAGGTCCGTGACTATATCCATCGAGTCGTACAGCCACTCTGGGCTGAGAGGCAGTAGGTCCAGTAGGATGCTTTTGCATCCCACATCTTGTTCAGTGTAATTTAGTTCATACTCAGAACTCAGATGAGCCATTTAAGAGCGTAACTAAGGTCAAACTTGGAATATAGACATAATCCCTTCGTCATTTATGTAATGATAGCTTAAAGTGTTCTGTATTGTCAGGGTACATGCTTAGTTGATGGATTGGACCAATGCCTCTCAAAAGACCACCATGCTGTCTGATGATGGCACATCTGAAGCAACAGCTATGCAGCAGTTGGTCAGACCAGACACCTTTCCATAGGCATCTGGCTCAGATGCCCATAATTTGTCATCCAGTAGCAGTATTCCCTCAATTCTGATCTGTCCAGGATATGGAAGATTCAGAAGTAGAAGTCCTCTGCATGCTCCTGCATCTGGAAATATCAACGGCAGCCATTATTCCCAAAGCAGGGCTAAGGCACCAAAGTCTTAGACATCTTATCTTGCCTCTGCCCATGCCCTCTCCTGGGCCCCTTACAGGAAGTGATCTAGTTGTCTCAGGGTTTTGTGCTTTTCCTCAAGCCCCCAACAAGGGGTTTCCTGAGGCTCCAGCCAAGTATTGCCTTGCCTATAACAAGGAAAGTAAAGTACTAGACTGCTTTGGGAACAAAATCCGCACCTCTGTTAATTGCCAAACCCATGTAATAGAGGTCTAGTAGCTGTCCTGTCACAGCTGAAGGCAAAAGCTGAGGGGATAGAGGAAAAGACCTTGAGAAATAAGGTACCAGGAGTATGCGCTATCACTTCCCACATTCCAGATTAGCAAGCACTGACTCGTTACAGCCTAATGACACATCCAGGTGCTTCTGTAGTTGCATCCTGCTGATGCTTGTAGGCGTCTAATGCAGTCTGTTCATATTTTCATTAATTTAAAAACCATGCTACATAAACGCTGATTAAAGAATTCATCGTAAAGCTTGCATGCTTGCCAACACAACTGTACTGTTTGACCTCTGCCTAGTGCTGCTTATGAGATTATTAATTATTGGTCATATACTAGTTATTTGTATTGTCATAAATGTCACTGTTTTCTAAGCATCTCAACAGCCAGATAACAAAAATTTTGCTGCTTAACCTATTGTACAGTGTAGTATTGAAGGCATGGTGCTGATTTCATTAATATTATAAGACCTCGACCTTTGGGGCATCCTGCATCCCTTTACAGGGGAACGTTCTGTTAGACCACCTGAGCAGAAGTGATGTAGCCCCTCACAGGTGGTTGTTGAGTAGTCCTGTATTTCCAAATTTGGTCTACAGGTGGGGTATGCCAGAAGTAAATATTTTTGCTTCTTTGGAAGAGAAGCATCTCAAACTTTTGCAACAGAACACCAACCATGTGGATGGTTCTGGGTAACAACTCCTTCACCAAACTCGGCAGGTTTAGTTTTCTGTATCTGTTACCAGTCCCTTTTCTCCTCCTGGTAGTACAGAAGATAAAAGAACATGAGCCAAAAATGTTATTCATAGCTCCCTGTTGGCTTACAGGGTACTAGTTTTTCTCCTTACCGAGTATTTTACAGCATAGCCGGTTCTGCTTTCACAGGTTGTGGACCTTTTATCCCAGAATCTAGTCATTCTCTCATTTGTAAACCCCAGCTTGAAGACATAGACAACTTGGATGATCTAGCTTTTATCCCCTTGAAGAACATGGTGTCCAAGGATATGCTTCCTACAGAGGCTAAGAAACCAAATTCAAGGAGATCATAACCTAGCAAAATGGAAAATGTACTCCTTTTAGTCTGAGTGAGGCCCTGAACCCCCAAGTTAGATTTTCTTTTTCTTTGTCCTCTTATATCTTTCATACTTTTTGGAAATCAGGATTGTCTTGTGCTTCAGGCAATTTCTTTGTGGAGGGGGGAAGTATACTTACATCTTAGGTCTCACAAGAAGTTAATCTAGCCACTATGGAATCTTGGCTATTTGTTAGAAGTTAACTGTATTACCTTTTGAGCTAGCTGCTTGTGTATCCCATGCACTTGAACTTGAAAACTGCCCTTTTAGTAGCTGTTGCATATGTCAGAAGGATCAGAACTGCAGGCCATCATGTGTGAACAATCTTTGCTCATCTTCCACACTGTCCATCAATCCCACATGCGTGCCTAAAGTGGCAACAGAAGTCAGTCTAAACTGGGTTAGTAACCTCCTTGTGGACAAGAGAGGATCCTTCCCACCCTAGGAGTGTACAGGCAAGTGAGGTTTCCCTTGAAAAGATTGAAACAGAAAATTAGACCGTTTATAGCCTTTGAAAATTGTAGTGAGGGTAGTTGAGTCCTGAGACTGTCTAAATTGCTGGCTGACTGTACCTTCTCTTGCTATGGAAAGATTGATTAGTGCAGCAATGGGTAATGATTCTTATGTTTAAAGAATGACGAGCATTTTCTCCTGTATGTGGTTGCGTGAAGTTGTGAAGTTTATCCTAATATTTCTGCTTGTCTACATTTGCTGCATTTATTTTAACTGGCAGCTTTTGTTGTGTTATTGTTCTTAACTTTCAGCTTGTATAATGTGACATACTGATTGATTATGCTTGTCATAATGTTTCTTCTACAATTACTGATTTCAGGATGGTTTGTCATACTGTGTTGATTACAGTTACTGTCGAGTTATCTCCTTTTTTATTGTTTGTATTTGCCTAATTAGCCTGAGTCAAGGCTTTGGGTCAGTTAACAAATGAAAGTAAATAAATGAGAACACTCACACCATAAGAACCATAGCAGCCACCACTTTTTTTTCCTCCTTAGAGGGGTCATCACTGAGGTGATCTTGGAAGCAGCTTCCTGGTCAACTGCCCATTCATTTTCCTAGCATTATACCCTGGCTTTTTTATCTAGGGCCAGGCAATATTTTGTCATGGCCATACTGCAGGGTATTTACAAAACTGTCTCGAACCAGGAACCAAACCACGACACGACCAATAAGGAAATCCACGGAGTCTGGAGCTCAACCACCACAGTACTTTATTGCACAAGCTTCACCAACTGGAAATACAAAAATGAGAAAACTGGTTCTCCACAACTGACCTAGGTTTCGTCAAATGACTTCTTCAGAGTATGTTGAACCAGTATATAACCACAATCAATAATGACTCACTAATTACAACAATTATCACTTCAAATAAATTGACAATTAATATATTGTTAAAAATATCATAGTTAAAAAATACTTTGTTAAAAACACATAAGTATCACAAAAAACTACCCCACCTAAAATAGTAACTAGTGTTAGTATAATCAAATAACTTATTATAATTAACTATGTATATACATAACATATCAAATACATAAATACATTAATAAAATATATTTGTTAAAATTAAAATGTATTTGTATTATAGTTATGATACTAATAATATACAAATGTTAAAAAATGTTTAATTTAATAATATACCATATAGTATATTGATTGATTTTATGTATATTATCCTTATAAATGTGTTTATCCCAAAATATGCCTTAATCTCAAGAATGGCTTGATTGACACAAACTCATTTAACCCTGGATGTGAGTGTGCATTTAGTTTAAATTGCCATTTAATTTCACAAACATCTAAATGAAATTCAGTGACTCTACCTTGTGGATCTTTTTCTGGTTGTTGTATGATACAAAACTTAAAATGATGATCATTATACGTTATAATATGCCTTGCCAAGGCATTTGAAGGTTTTTTA
This sequence comes from Protopterus annectens, assembly GCF_019279795.1. Lineage (NCBI taxonomy): Eukaryota > Metazoa > Chordata > Ceratodontiformes > Protopteridae > Protopterus > Protopterus annectens. The sequence goes on from NC_056740.1 coordinate 538,121,699, forward strand.
TGTTGGATATCCAATATGTGTTCCTTTATTCTTTCTCTAAAAGCCCTACATGTCTTTCCAACATAAAAGGCAGTGCATGACTGACATACGGCAATATATACCACATTGACAGAATAACAATCAAAGTGTCCCATAATGCTAATAGGTATGTTGTTAATAACCAATTTCTTGCCCGTCATCATAATATGCCTACACGTCAAGCATCTTCCACATTTAAAATTTCCTTTAGTCTTATTATTGTTGGAACCATTGTTTAATGTACATGTTTCAAACATCTTTTTAAATGTTATATCTCTACGAAAAATGAATTTAATTTGACGAGCAGCAAATTCCTGAAAATCCTTTAATCTACAAAAGGATTCCCAATTCTTTTCTATAATACTTCTAACAAATTCAAGGCCTGCATTGTAGGTCAAAACAAACAAAAAATTCCCTTTTGATATAAAATCATCACTGTTTTGTTCCATTGTGCCACTAAAAAGTTCCACATTATTTTTAAGAATAGGTAGAATAATGCCCTTATCTCTTTTAAAGAGTATTTCCTTCATGATTTCATCACATAAAGTTCTGGGGTAACCCCTATTAAAAAATAATTCTGCTATAAATTCCAATTCATTTACAAAATCAGACATTTTGCTCACCATGCGGGCCGCCCTCACCATTTGTCCCTTGACAATAGCTCTTTTTTGGTGCTTGGGGTGCCAACTATCATAATGAAGATATGAATTGGAAAATGTGGATTTTCTATATATGTTTGAAACCAGGCATCCCTTTTCTTGAACAAATGCTAAACTCACATCCAAATATGTTACTTTATCTTTTTGTATATTATAAGTAAATTTTAAGAACCAAGCAGTTAGATTAATATAATCCATAAAGGCCTCTAATGCTAACCTTTCCCCTTGCCAAATTATAAAAATATCGTCCAAAAACCGTGTGTAAAATTTAATAAATGGACGATATTCACTGTTGAAAACATAATTGTTCTCCCAAAAGGCCATTACGTAATTGGCATAAGTGGGGGCACAAGCGGCCCCCATAGCAACACCTGTATTTTGTTTGAAATAACGTTCTTCAAAAAACAAAAAGTTATTATGTAAGACCAATTCCATTAACATCACCCAAGTATTAATGTCATCCTGATCGAACTTCCCTGTGGCGTATAATTGTTCTCCCAACCATGTTAAACCAACATCATGGGGAATAGATGTAAATAAATTAACTACATCAATCGTCACAAAGTAGCAATTCTCTTGGAAATCAACTTTCTTTACTTTCTCCAAAAAGTGCCAAGAGTCTTTCGTAATATAAGAAAAGCTTTTCAATCCTGGCTTCATTTTGTTGTCCACATATTTACTTATAAAAGCCACCTTACTTCTTTTTCCGTCAACTATTGGTCTAAACTGAACGTTATCAAGGCCTTTATGGATTTTAGGTATCCCAAATATTCCACTGACCAAAGGAAAATTGTTATTCATATAATCAAAGTCAGTTTCACTAATATTACCCTGAAATAACATGTCTTCTAACATCAAATCTATCTTTTGATAAGCCATATTAATTTTATGTTTACTGACCTCAATATAATTATCTTCATTAAGCATATTAAACATTTCGGACACATAATCACATTTATTCACTATAACCACTCCATTGCCCTTATCGGGCTTCATGATGCGAATTGTTTTGATATTACATAGAAATTCTATATTCTTGATGTCTTCATGTGTCATATTGCAAAAATGACTATACTGTTTATTTAGAAAAAAATCCCTAATGTCAAATTCGCACATATTTTCAAATAATTCAGTGATTTTAATATAAGGGGGGTTAAATATACTAGGTCTTTGCAATTGAATAGTACCATTTCTGTTGTCACTAAAACCAAAATAAGCCGCCAGGTTTAGCTTACGAACAAAAAGTTTGAGGTCAGACATGATGTCTGCTATGTTAGCATTTCTACAGGGTACAAAATTAAAACCCTTAGATAATGTTTCGACATGTTGTGTATCAAGAACCAAACCAGAATAATTGTATAGTTTGTAATCGTTAGCTTTGTTGCAAATAATCTTAGGTTTACTAATAGGACCCAACTCAGATGTAATAATATTAGAACAAGACAATGTTTACAAAACTGTACCTTCCCAGTACCAACTCCCCCACTGGTCCACGCACTCTGGGAATCTTCCCAGGTGTAGTTACTACTGTAATATTGAACAGTATGATAAACATAATACATTTGTGTTACAAACTTAGTATATTTCTAGTTGTTCAAATATCTTCACTGTTGCAGTAGTATTTCCATCCCTCTGCCCTGTGTTTCCTGTAGCTGTGCTAGGTTTGGAGTTTGTATGTAGTTGCCCATCTCTTACTTTCCCTTTTATTCTTAAAAAGCACACCCCCCTCTCCTGAGGTTGACCTAGCATCAGGAGAGTGAGCTTTGGACGGGTCCTTCTGTTTGGGCTGCTGCTGTTGATGATGTATGCTACCTGGGAGACGTGCTGTGGTCTCAGTCCATAACCCTAGGACTAACAGGGGCAAGAAGGAACTAAAGATGGCATGGAAGGATTTGCCTCTTACACCACAGACATGCCAAAGTCTAGGTGGAAGGGAATGTCTGCCCAACCAGGCAGGGGAATTGTGAAAAACTCTGGAAGAGTATCCAGATGTTTAGGCCTTTTCTAATAGAAGTTCCAAATGTTAACTATTGCAACTGTGAACATATTGTAACAACTTCAATTTTGTTAACTTCCTGTCTTAACTATACTTTTTGGTCATTTGTACATGCACCTGTTCTTTCTGTGGAATAATCTCTTTTGTGAAATGTCCTGGTCAAGTTTTTGTATTTGTCTGTTTTTGATAGGTTTATGAACCATATGAAACATCACTTGGAACTTGAGAAACAAAGCACCGAAACATGGGAAAACCACACTAGCTGTCATCACTGCTATCGTCAGTTCTCATCACCTTTTCAGTTGCAGTGCCACGTTGAAAGTGCTCACAGTCCATATGATACAACAAGTAAGTGTGATAAATATGATGCATTTTAAGGATGCTTAAAGCCGAGTTTGATGGATGTTGTACTATTTATATAGTTTACATTTCTGCTTAATAACATTGTTTACTAGTTTTCTTTTCTAAATCAGATGTGGGTTCCTACAGCAAGTGGCTGTAGAAAGTGTTAAGTATTGGACTGCTGAAGTTCAGCAAAGTGCTGCAAAAAGTCTGCCACCGGTTACACTTTAGGATGACACAATGGTGCAGCAGTTATTGTTGGTGGCTCACAGCTGTAGCTGCTTTAGAATGGGTCCTGGTTGAGATGCCCTCTCTTTTGGAATCTTCATCTTTCTGTCTTTATGTAGGTTTCATCAGGTGCTCTGGTTTCCTCCCATGTTCCCATATATGTAGGTACTTTGAACTGTTCCAGGGTCTGTGTGCTGGTGTCCTGTGTACCGATGTCCTGTCTTATGCCTGTTTGCTAGGAAGTATTCCAGCTGATTGTGCTACTGAATTAAAAAAGTATATTAATTATGGAGGAAAGGGCTATCTTTTATCATTAGCTTATCTAATTTTTGTTAAGTGGTCAGATTACCATGATCCAGTGTTAAAAAGCAGAGGCTGAGAAACTCTTGCAAAATTTAGCCATTTGTCTTCTTAGTACTTTCAAGATTGTGATCTGAAAAGAGGTGGATTCTAGCAGTGTAAACAAATGCATTCTTGTTTGTATTTGAAGTATTTTTGTTAGTGGACTTTGACCTGCAAAACCATGTTTTCAAAGGAGAGACAATTTTTTTGTTAAAAACAAAACCAATTTATTCAGCAGTGTTACAGCAGACCGGTCTCCCAAAAAACATGTTACAGATTTCATACAGGATTGACTATTTTTCATCAGTAGCTAACTATATTCGTATTAAAGTGCACTTTCACTGTTAGACTTGCATAATTTGGTTCAGTTCAACCTAATGAGTATCATGCATTGAGTGTCCCTACAAACTACAGAAGGGTGATTTGCTTTATACATAGACCACATATCCAGCATTTTATTATTAATCTCGCTCTCAACTTCTGTCTTGTTTCCTCTTTTTTGCTAAGATTCATCATATCTTTACTTTCTCTGTTCTGAGTTTTCATTATCCTCTTCCATTTCTTTGTCATTATTTTCTTCTCAACTGATTTAAAAGGTTAAATGAGGCTTGATTATATTTTGTGCCCTCTAAAGCCAATTTCAAAACTCAAGAGCATTGCCTGCTTTGCTGACGTTACATCAGGTTCCTGTAATTGGCTCAGTATATTTTGCAAATCTCTCTTGAAATCATCCAGATGTCCTCCTATTCTCATGTTGCAGTATTCTTACTGTGGGATCCCCTGCCTCAGGCGACCCGAACTTTTGCTCTTATGCAAAAGCTCAAGCCTGGTTGCTGCTAGTGCGTGGGACATCACATGCAGGGCCATTAACCAGGAGCCTTAAATGTGACGTTTGCATGCACAGACCCTAGAACTTCTCTGCCGCAGTCGAACGTCAGATCGATCGCTTCACTCCGCTGACTTCAAGACATTTAAAGATAAGTACCCCGTTGGGGAACCTTATTATCCTTGCTTGAGCTTTAGTTGTTGCTTGTCTTCTTAACCGATGTCCGCTAGGAAGGGGAAAGGTAGGTGTGGACGTTAAATTCCGCACAAGAATTCCCATAAATTCTGTTTAGGCTGGGAACATGCCCATACTGTCTGTAGCATCTGGCAGTTGTTCCTTCCCAAAACTCTCTGCAGTCATCTGGCAGTCTAAATTTATACCTAGAGAGCCAGAGGTTAAAAAGACTAGCTTTACAGGATGGATCCAGTGTCGGCCGTCAAGGCAGAGCTCTTAAAAAGAAGGCCAGAGATGTTCATCGTGTTACCCTGCTGCAGTCATCACACTTGGGTTATCCTGTCGTCAGGCGGTCCTGCAGTCGGCCGGATTTCCAAAGTCTTGGTCCGACGTTGGTTGCTGTCACCTCATCCCTGACCTCAGTGCGCCAGGGATACATATATTGCAACCGACGCCATTTTCTTCAGTCTTTCTTGCCGCACGGTGCCTGAAGCAGAAGCAGTTCGCAAGTGCCGGTTGGCCGACTCCTGAGATTTTCGAATTTGAGTTTCAGACCGAAGTCTTCTATAAAGCTAAGTACCCCATTGGGGAAACTTTTCTTGCCTCAGACCGATGTCAGAAAAAGTTAACAATTGTATTTCTTGTGGGAAGCAAATACCTCATAAGGATTTTCATTCTTATTGTATACCCTGCCTAGGCCCTGATCACGACGTCACTTCTTGTAGTTTTTGTGCTAGATTTAATAAACGCACTATTAAAAGACTATTTGATTTCGCACGACACTTTTTTGGCAGAAAATTTAATTATAACATGCCGTCGGAGCTACCGACTACCGGCGTGCACAAAAAACGCAGGGATAAGGATCGACAGCCCAGGTCTAAGCCTGATTCCGAGGCCTCGGTTGATCCGGTCTCCGGTTATCTGTGAGGCTCCGACGCAGCCTCTGACTACCGCAGTTGAGGAACCCGAGACCGCTACGTATATTTTGACGGAATGTACTCGGCCGACGCAGCGTTTTACTTCAGGCCCTACCGACGACTTACCTTCCAAGGATGCCGGTACTTCTGAAACACCTTCGCTTTCTGAAGGCGTTTTCAGACTGACGACTCTTAGTCAAAACGTTTTCAAAATCGAAGACTCCTTCCAAATCGAAAAAAGCTTCACTTCAGTCTCCTGTTCAAGGCCCTATGCCTAAGAAACAGATGCTTAAGATGGCTGAATATCTGATTACTCTTATCAGGGGTTCCCAGCCTCCTCCTGACAAAAGGCCTAGACAAGAGGAAGAATCTGCTTCCTCTGAACAACTGTCTGTTTCTTCGGATTCCTCTGAAGACCAAGACTATTCCTTCTCTCCTTATGAATGCTGAGGACTCTATTCCCTCAGCTTTCCCCCCAGAAGATTAGTCTTTTGGGGAAACTTTACACACTATGAGGGAGCATTTTCACTGGGAAGGTCAGGATTACTCTGATTCCAAGAAAAGGCTCAGAGTTTCTTTTACTCCCCCAACACAGACCTCTAGCCATCCCTCCTGTTCTGGACATTGTGGATGATGTTTATTTAGAATCCAGTTTCAACGCTGACTCTCTGCCTCCTGCCCAGGCCAAGCCTGACAGATATTACAGAGTACCTGATTCCCATAAATTCCTTTACAAAAGCCCAGTAGCTGACCCAGAGACTATCTCCCAGGGTCCCAAGGGGGCTAGGGCTTCCATGGCTAAAAATAGAGTACCTTCTGAAAGGGATTCAAGAGCACTAGACAGATGGGGGAAAAAGGTTTACACATCAGCCACAGCTATGAGAGCTCTAAACTGTCAATTTCATATGCTTAAGTATCAGCAATTTCTCATATCTCAGTTAAAACAAAAGATAACAACTCTTCCTCAACAATCTGAATTGAAAGAAGTACAGGATTTGTTGCACGCCATCGAGCAGGTGGGCAAACATACCTTACAATGTGGGTTTGATTCCTTGGAGGCCTCCTGCAGAGCAGTGGTCACTGGATCAGTTATACGTAGGCATGCCTGGTTAAAGGAGCAGAGTCTGCCTGAACATGTTAAAGCAAAACTACTAGATGCTCCCGTGCAGCAGGATGTTCTTTTTGGTGTTAAAGCAGAAGAAGTTTTTAAAGAAAATGGAGGATAAGGCAAAATCAATGCAGACAGTCAAAGATTTCCTACAGGTACAACCCCCTCGCTTCAGCAGAAACTGGCCAACCAAAAATTGGTCCTTTCCAGCCACTGACAGGCCTCAGAGGGGTAAATAAAAGCGGCCAAGGGGCAGAGGACAACCACAAGCTCAGTATAAACCTCTCCAATGGACCACTCCAACCCAGAAGGGAGGAGAAGACAGGTCTCAAGCCACCAGAAGGCAAACTCAATGACTTGCACCTCAACTGGCCAAACAAAGCTCTTTTGTCAGCCCCCCTGGGGGGGAAACTAGCATTATTTGTAGACAACTGGCACATGGTCACAAAGGACAAATGGGTCCTGGACATAATTTTACGAGGATACCGATTCCACTTCCACACCTTGCCAATAAAAAGAGGAATGCCAAACCTGCCACAAAATCAAAGGGCAGAGGCTCAAAAACAAATTACAGCTCTCATGGCCATGAGAGCCATTCAAAGGGTACCAACTCAAGAGCAAGGCCAAGGATTTTACTCAAGACTATTCCTAGTACCCAGGAAGGAAAATGCTTGGAGACCAATTCTGGACCTTTCAATTCTAAGTTTCCAAATTCAAGATGCTAACACTACAACAGCTACTTCCCATGTTGGGCAAGGAAGCATTGCTGGTAACGGACCTCAAGGAGGCATACCTCCATGTCCCTATTAGACAAAGTTGCAGAAGATACCTCCGTTTCATTGCAGGTTCAACCCATTATCAATTCTCTGCACTGCCCTTTGGCTTATCTACTGCGCCCAGAGTATTCACAAAATGCCTGGCACCAGTAATTGCATACTGCAGACAAAGAGGAATTCAAATATATCCATACCTGGATGACTGCCTCATCCAAGCAGAAAGCAGAAAGAAAAGACATTCTCATACAACATCTGGCTTTTGTGAAGCATCTACTAAATTGCCAGGGGTACACAGTAAACGAAAAGAAGTCAAAACTAGTACCCTCACAAAAAATGACATTCCTGGGTGCCAGCTTGGACACAACGGCCCATAAGGCTCATCTTACACCAGACAAGCAATTACAACTGACTCAGTATTTCAAGACAATGGCAACAAAGACCCAATTAACTGCAAGAAAAATTCTGCAGGCTTTGGGTTTCATGGCATCTTGCGTTCTGATAATACCATTTGCAAAACTGCATATGAGGAAATTACAATGGTACCTAAAAAGCGTATGGTCTCAACACAGCCACAGCTTGGACACAGTGATATCTCTCATTCCCTGCCTTCAACAGGAATTTCTCTGGTGGGCACAGGCATGTCACCTCAACAAGGGTCAGCCTTTCACCTTGCCCCCACTCAGGCAAACTATCACAACAGATGCTTCAGACTACGACTACGTCTGGGAGGCTCACATGGCAGGGAAATGCATTCAAGGCCTATGGACTGCAGAACAAAGAAAACTGCACATAAACCAAAAAGAGATGCTAGCTGTACAGAAAGCTCTGACAGCCTTCAAGGATCTACTACAGCCTGGACAACTGGCAATAAAGATGGACAACACCACAGTAATGTGGTACATAAACAAACAAGGGGGCACACATTCCTACCCTCTTTGCAGGCAAGCAGTGATCTTATGGAACACAGCTCTGACCTACCAAGTCCAGTTACAAGCTCACTTCCTGCCAGGACAGAAAAACACATTGGCAGATGACCTAAGCAGAAACATCAAAGATCCCCACGAGTGGAAGGTAGACCCACAAATATTTGCAATGATAACTCAAAGATGGGGCCTACCAAATATAGACCTGTTTGCCAGTCCTCAAAACTACCAGCTGACAAAATTTTGTACAAGGACATTCCACCAACAAGCATGGAAAGTGGATGCTCTCTCCTTCAGTTGGAAAAACCTGACAGCATATGCCTTTCCTCCATTACCTCTTCTCACAAAGGTTCTTTTGAAGGTCAAAAAGGCGAAACCTCGAATGATTCTCATAGCTCCAGACTGGCCTCGCCAGCACTGGTACCCACTATTGAAGAATATGGCTCACAACCCACCATGGATATTGCCTCAAATACCTCATTTGCTCACGCAGCAAGACAAGCAGATTCTACACAGCCAGATCAAAACCTTAAACCTGGCGGCATGGCCAATCAATTAAGTAGCCAACCAGCCCTTCTTTTTCAAGCAGTACTGGATGTTATTCTAGAAGCCAGGAGGCCAAGCACCAGGAAGGCTTACTCGGACAAATGGAAAAGGTTTTCTGCTTGGAACCAAGCTAAAGGCCTAGATACAACTCAGCCTCATATGCCTCACATTCTACAGTATTTAGCTGAGATGCTGCATAAAGGACTTTCCTTCTCCTCTATTAAAATCCATACTTCAGCTATTTCAGCTCACTATGACACGAATCCACCTTTATTTTCAAATCCACTCCTAAGGCAGTTCCTCAGAGGGGCAAAAAACATTAGACCACCTAGAAGAGCTCCTACGCCTACATGGGACCTCAACTTTGTTCTGGAAAAACTAACATTGCCTCCTTTTGAACCAGCTTTTTCTGCAGACCTTCAGTTCCTATCTTGGAAGACTGCTTTGCTCCTGGCAATAACTTCTGCTAGGAGAGTTTCAGAATTACAGGCACTTATGGCAGTGGAACCTTTCCTCATTTTTCATCAAGACAGAGTTTCTCTACAAACTAATCCTTCCTTCATGCCTAAGGTGGTTTCCAGCGTAGCTTTAAATCAAACCATCCATCTACCCACTTTCTTCCCTAATCCACAGAGCAAAGGTGAGAGACTCCTACATTCCTTGGACATTCACAGGCAGCTTCGATATTACTTGGATAAAACTAAGGCTTTCAGAAAAACTGACCAGCTCTTTGTTTCCTATGCTACAGCTTCTCAAGGGAAGGCCATTTCCAAGCAAACCATTTCTAAACGGATAGGCCATTGCATACAATTTTGCTGTACCCATCATGGGAAACCAGTTCCTCCAACCATTAGGTCCCACTCTACCAGGGCAACAGCTACTTCTACAGCCTTTCTCAGGGGGGTTCCTACCAAGGAAATTTTAGAAGCTGCAACTTGGAGTTCTGCACACACCTTCACCAAACACTATCACTTACCTCTTTATTCTAAGTCCAGGGCAGGCTTCGCCACTGCAGTTCTGCAGGGGCTCATTGCCTCCTCTAACCTTCTATGCCTCCATCCTACCATAGCTTTGGGACTCAACCCAAGTGTGATGACTGCAGCAGGGTAACACGATGAACATAGTACAGTTTTGTACCTACCATAAATGTAGATGTTCGAGTGTTCACCCTGCTGCAGTCCAGGTTACCCTCCCTCCAACCCCTCTGATTTACTGGCTAAACCTCTGCTATGCCTTACTGATGTATTTGCTTATAGCTTAAGGGGTTTTGTGTCTGTACAGTGTTCTCACTTTTTGGTACTGATTTGGATCACCTTTTTGGGGGCACCTGACATCTGGGGCAAGAAAAACTGAAGAAAATGGCGTCTGTTGCAATATATGTACCCCTGGCGCACTGACGTCAGGGATGAGGTGACAGCAACCGACGTCGGACCAAGACTTTGGAAATCCGTCCGACTGCGGGACCGCCTGATGACAGGATAACCCAAGTGTGATGACTGCAGCAGGTTGAACACTCAAACATCTACATGTATGGTAGGTACAAAACTGTACTTTTCAAGGCCTACCACTTCTGCTCCCTTCGTTGTCAGATGCCCCGCCAACTGCTGATATAGGGGTTGAGGGACTTCTGCTAGAACTGGCACCTTTCAGCAACTACCCTCAAAGAAGCTGCTTCCGAATTACTGGTAGGCATGTCCTCGGATGAGACGTCTGCTGTTGCCGAGGTTGAGGGGGAACCAGGCTCCACCAGACACCCGTCCGCAGTTCAGGAATCTAAAACCTCACTCACAGGCCAGATCCTGGAATGTAGGCCCTCCACTGATGATTTTACATTTGGAGAAACTATTACTAAAATGAGGGAGGACTTTAAATGGGATACAGTTCAGATGACAGAAATTCAAACAAGGTATTTTGAGTTGCTCCAGGTGGAATCACCCTCCCCATCAGCTATCCCTCCTGTGATTCCAGCATATCTGAATGCCTTTGCATCAGCCTCAAAGACTCCTGATTCTCAACCTCCTGCTCCCAAGAGGCTTGACTGTTTTTATAAGGTCCCTGACTAGCACTATTTCTTGTAAAGCCCCTCTTGACAGACCCTGCAGTTATAGCAGTACCCTGACAAGCAATCCAGACTCATTCCATCATCCTCACTCTTGCCTTCAGACAAGGATAGCAAGGTAATGGACAGGCTGGAGAAAAAGACATATACCTCTTCCACTCTAGCCTTTAGGGAAATTAATTACCAGACCCACATGGTCAGATATGTCCTAGATTTGGTTTCACAGGCTTCCTCCTTACTGTCCTCCTTGCCTGACTCCTCAAACAAGTCACAAGTAGCAACCAAGCTGTCCCTGGCATCTCCGGTAACCAGACACTCAAAGTGCAGCTATGATGCAGCTGAGGCCTCTGCAAGATCTGCTGCATCAGCTTCTGTTTTACACAGATGTTCAACAGATATTCATGGCTTTCACTACAGCCCCTGGCTGAAGACTTTAAGACCAAGATTTTGGACTTACCCCTGGACACTAAATTCCCATTTGGCAAACAGTTTGCTGATCTGTTTAAAAGCCTCCAGGAGAAGAGTAAGGAATTCTAGGACTTGAAACACTTACTGGTCTACCCATTACCAAAATTTTATAGACATTATCCTGCAAAGACCTCATTTGTCAGGAGACCCCCTGCCCCATCCACCTCCAGACATGGAAAAGGGTCCAGGAAAACAGCCACCCCAAAGCCAGCCCCTTCACAGACCCCCAACAGGCAGCCCTTTCAGGACAGAAATAATAACGTATGACTGTCTCAGCCACCTTTCCCCCAGCAGTAGCCTACTGCAGGACCAAGGGTATTCAAATCTACCCCTACCTAGATGGCATCCTCATTCTTGCAGAAGAAGACACTTTCAGAAATCATCTGCTCCTTTCGATGTCACTGCTCCAGAATTGGGGATTTACACTCAATCTGAAAAAAGGACAGAACCTTCCTGGGATGCAGGATAAGAACTGACCTGATAAAGGCCTTCCTCTCTCAGAACAAGGTAACCTCCCTGGTCAGTCAACCACCTGTCAGCCAGGCAGTTCATGGACCTCCTAGGCCTTATGGCAGCCACCATTCCCGTGCTGCCACTAGCCAGGTTACACATGAGGAAGTTACAGTGGTACCTGACGAATGTGTGGTCACAACACAGCCACCCACTAGACTTTCATATACCCTTCCTTCCATGCCTCAAAACAGAATTGAAGTGGTGGATTCAGCACATACAACAAAATCCAGGCCTACTCCTACAACCCACCATGCCAACACAACTAATGCACACACATGCTTCATATCTAGGCTGTGGAGCAACCATGAATGGCCTCAAGGTTCAAGCCCTATGGGAGCCATCCCTGCAGAGAAAGCACATCAGCGTAAGGGAGATGACTGCAGTCCGCCTAGCCCTGCTGGCCTTCCTCCCTCTTATGCAACAAGGCCTCCTACAGATCTTCACGGACAACACCACTGTAATGTGGTACATCTGCAATTGAGGTATGACTGCTGAATCCTACACAAATGCAAAATAGAGGTATGACTGCTGAATCCTACACAAATGCACTTTATAAGCACTTACACGAGTGCATGGATTGTGCAATCCCTAACAGAACCAAGATGCTATCCTCCAAAAAAAGGAAGCCAATCTGGTGGTCCCCTGCCATAAACAAACTCTACAACAGAAGGAAGAAACTGTTGCAAAAAAGAGTAAAATCCCATGATTGGAGAAACTCCCTGGTCAGCCTCAGTAAGAAGCTGAGATCCCTCATAAAATCCTCCAAAGCTAGTTATGAAAACAAAATCGCCACTGACTCTAAAGACAACCACAAAGCATTCTATAGCTATGTCAAGAATCTCAATGGCAACACTCAGATCTGTTCTGAGTTACAGCACAATGGTACTAAATATACAGAACCAACTGATATTGCCAACGTCCTGGCAGATAGGTTCAGTGCTAACTTTACCCCTCTGTCATCCCCTAAAGGGCCCATCTCTGTACCAGAAGAATGCAAAGTTCCTGTAATCATGGCTGCACAGGTTGGATGCTCCTTTACAACAGTCTCTATTTGGTAATAAGGCAGTTTTGAAAAAGATGGAAGACAAAGCTAAATCTATGCAAACTGTAAAAGATTTCCTACAAGTGCAGCCACCCAGGTTCAGTAGGCACTGGCCTACTAAGAATTGGTCCTTTCCAGTACCCAGCAGTGCTGCTCAGGTCAAACCCAGACACTCCAAAGGCTCCATGTTTCAGTCACAAGGAACTTACAGAGCAAAACAATGGGGTGCCTCCACCTCCAAATTTGGAAGTAGCAGGGCACCCCCCCTACAGTAAACCGTCTCAGTGACTTTCCTCTGCCATTTCCAAGCACTTACCTTTTGGCAGCCCCTTTGGGGGGAAAACTAGCACTTCATGCACAAAATTGGCATCTAATTACCCAGGACAAGTGGGTTTTAAAGATAGTATCCCAGAGATACAGATTTCATTTCCATGCGCTGCCAATTCCAAACAGATGGCCATATCTGCCTCCAAATCAGTGGCCAGAGGTCCAGAAACAAGTTATGTCACTCATGGATATGGGGGCTGTTCAGCCAGTATCAGAAAAGGAAAAAGGACAAGGTTTTTATTCAAGACTTTTCCTGGTACCCAGAAAAGACAAATCATGGCGTCCAATTCTGGACTTATCCATTCTAAATACTTTCCTGGACATACCAAAATTCAAAATGCTAACTCTACAACAGTTACTGCCTATGCTGGGCAAGGATGCCTGGTTGGTAACTCTAGACTTAAAAGAGGCTTACCTGCATATCCCAATCAGGGAATCTTGCAGAAGATGCCTCTGCTTCAAAGCAGGCTATTTGCATTACCAGTTCTCTGCACTTCCCTTTGGCTTATCTACTGCGCCCAGGGTCTTCATAAAGTGCCTGGCACCAGTAATTGCATTTTGCAGACAGAGACTTTCTAATTTATCCTTATCTGGACGATTGTCTAATTCAGGCAAAAAACAAGGACACTTTTCTACAGCATCTGGCGTTTGTAAACAGGCTTCTAACATGCCTAGGGTACACAATAAACGAAAAGAAATCGCAACTGGTACCCTCTCAAATAATTACATTCCTGGGTGCAAGCTTGAATACAACTGCCCAGATGGCTTACTTCACGCCAGACAAACAAATTCAATTGATGACGTACTTCAAACAAATGGCTACAAAAATCCAGCTATCTGCAAGACAAATTCTGCAGGCCTTTGGGTTCATGGCTTCCTGCATTCTACTAATTCCATATGCAAGACTGCATATGAGGAAACTTCAATGGTACCTAAAAAACTTATGGAGTCAACATTGTCACAGCCTGGAAAAAATGATTCCTATCATTCCTTGCTTGCAACAGGAGTTCCTATGGTGGGCAGAGGCCTGTCATCAAAACAAGGGACTGTCATTCATTCCATCCCCTGCCACCCAAACCCTGACTACAGACGCATCAGATTATGCTTGGGGTCCCATCTGGCAGGGAGATGCATTCAGGGCGAATGGAGCCCAAATCAAATGCACCTACATATCAACCAGAAAGAAATGCTAGCTGTACAGAATGCTCTGACAGCCTTCAAGGACTTCCTTCATCCAGGACAACTACTGATAAAGACGGACAACACCACAGTTATGTGGTGCATAAACAAGCAGGGGGGTACCCACTCCTACCCCCTTTTCAGACTAGCCATGGACTTGTGGAACACAGCCTTGACTTACCAAATACATCTACAAGCTCAAGTCCTGCTAGGAAAGCAAAATACTCTGGCAGATGAACTAAGCAGAAATCTTATGGCCCCACACGAATGGAAACTGGATTCACAAATCTTCAGCATGTTGACATGAAAGCGGGGGAACCCAGACATAGATCTTTTTGCCTCTCCCCAAAACTATCAGTTGGAGAAATTCTGCACACGAATTCATCACAAAAAAGCTTGGAAAGTGGATGCTCTATCCTTCAGCTGGAAAAACCTATCTGTCTATGCCTTTACCCCTCTGCCTCTGCTCCCCAAGGTTTTACTGAAAGTCGGACAGGAAAAACCGAAAATGATTCTGATTGCTCCAGACTGGCCTCGCCAACACTGGTACCCGCTCCTATGCAATATGTCACACCTTCCTCCATGGTACCTGCCTCAGACACCTTATCTACTGTCTCAGCAGAACTTTCAAATTCTGCACACTCAGCTCCAAACTCTGAATCTTGCAGCATGGCTAATCAGCTAATTTCACCAGTTGCATCTCTCAATAAACTTGTGATGGATGTCATTTTGGAGGCTAGAAGGCCTAGTACTAGAAAATCTTATGCTGATAAATGGAATAGATTCTGTGCCTGGAACCAAGCACAAGGAATAAACACAACAATGCCCAATATTCCTTAGATTCTGCAATATTTAATTGAGATGCTTCATAAGGGCCTATCTTTTTCTTCTATAAAAATCCATGCCTCTGCCATTTCGGCTCATTACAACACAGAGCCTCCTCTCTTTTCTCATCCCCTGCTAAAGCAGTACCTCAGAGGGGCCAAAAATTTGAGACCTCCCAGGAGAGCACCAACTCCTGTGTGGGACCTCAATTTTGTACTGGAAAAATTTCACCCTTCCTCCTTTTGAACCAGCTGCTACTACAGACATAAAATTTCTCTGTTGGAAGACAGCTTTTCTTTTAGCAGTCACTTCAGCTAGAAGGATTTCAGAACTACAGGCCCTCATGGCAGTGGAGCCTTTCATTATATTTTATCCAGACAGGGTGGCCCTCAGAACCAATCAATCCTTTATGCCTAAGGTGGTATCCAGTGTGGCTCTTAATCAGACCATTCATCTGCCAACTTTTTTCCCAAATCCACAGAACAAGGGGGAGCGGATCCTGCATTCATTGGATGTACACAGACAACTAAGATTCTACTTAAACAGGACAAAATCTCTTAAGAAAATCTGAGCAATTACTGGTGGCATTTGCTGCTGGGGCAGAGGGAGAGGCTATTTCAAAGCAGACTATTTCAAAATGGATAAGCCATTGTATTCATTTCTGCTACATTAAATGGTAAACCTGCCCCCCAAGGGGATCCAATCCCATTCCACCAGGGCTGCATCTACTTCTGCAGCCTTTCTCAGAGGAGTTCCTACCAGAGACATTCTAGAAGCTGCTACTTGGAGTTCAGTTCATACGTTCACCAAACATTATCATTTACCTCTCTTTTCTAAGTCCAGAGCAGGTTTTGCCACTGCTGATCTGCAGGGGCCTTTGGATTCTACCCAAATGTAATGACTGCAACAGTGAAACACAAAGAACATAGTACAGTTGTGTACACTTACCATAAATGTAGATGTACGAGTGTATTCACTGTTGCCGTCCTGGTTACCCACCCGCCAGCCCCCTATTCCTCTCTTATTACACCTCTTCTTTCTTTTACTATACTCAAAAGCCTTTTTGGTGTATTTGCTTTTAGTTGGAGTTATGTTTTTTGTGTTCTAAATTACATGCATATTTTTATATATATATATATATATATATATATATATATATATATATATATATATATACATATATGGATATGTGTATATATTTATATATATATGTGTGTATATATGTGTGTGTGTGTATATATATATATATATATTTTTTTTTTTGTTTTTTTTTTTTGTTGTTTTTTTTTTTGCTCCCATTTGGGGGGGCACCTGACATCTGGGGCAAACTCTAATACGAAAATTTCAGGAGTCGACCGACCGGCACTTGCGAACTGCTTCTGCTTTGGGCACCGCGCGGCAAGAAAAACTGATTAAAATGGTGCCGGCTGCATGTTTTATACCCCTGACGACCTGACGTCATGGAAGAAGACAGCAACCGGCGCAGGACCCAAGACTTTGTTATTCAGGCCGACTGAGGGCATCCTACCAGCAGATTACCCAAATGTAATGACTGCAACGGTGAATACACTCGAACATCTACATTTATGGTAAGTGTACACAACTGTACTTTACCCTCCCTCCAGTCCCCTGACTTCTTTTGGCTATACCTCTACTTTCCTTTACTATGCTTAAAAGCTTTTTGGTGTATTTGCTTTTTTGTTGGTGGTATAGGGGCACCTGACATCTGGGGCAAGAAAAACTGATGTAATGGCGTCTGCTGCATGTTTTATACCCCTGACTGCCTGACGTCACGGAAGAGACAGCAACCGAAGCAGGACCCAAGACTTTGTTAATCAGGCCGTTTGAGAGCTACTGCAAGCATATGACCCAAATGTGATAACTGCAACAGTGAATACACTCGAAAATCTACATTTATGGTGAGTGTACACAGCTGTATTTTTCTCTTAGACCGATGGATACCCTTCGGCTTAGAAGCAAGGCTACTCCTAGAAAATCTACTTTTAGCCACCATCTTTCTCTTGCTCCACCACCCTAAGCTCAAATGCTCAAAATGGCGGAGGATTTTATCTCCCTTATCAGGTGTAGTCAGACCACAAATTCTAAAAGTAAAAGAGACCCTTCTCCTGAAATACTGACAGAACAGGATTCTGAGGAATCTGATTATTCAGATTTTAAAGAACAACAACACACTCTGACAGTTTATGAGGATACAGATGCAGAGGAATCCGTTGTTTCTGCCTCCTTACCAGAATGTTTTTCCTTTGGGGAAATCGTTCACACCCTCAATGAACATTTCCACTGGGAATCCCAGGACTTCCCTCAGACTAAGAGAGTTTCTAGACTTGCCTCGGCACAGACCCTTGGCCACCCCTCTATTTTAGAGATGGTGGATGATGTCTTCCTTGAATCCAGCTTAGCTCCTCCTCCCACCTACTCCCAGTAAATCTGACAGGTATTACAAAGTACCAGATTCTCACAAACACCTGTACAGCAATCCTGCTGCAGACCCAGAAGTCATTAAACAGGGACTAAAAGGAGCTAAGGCTCATTCTGCAAAGAACCCTATTCCTTCTAACAAGGATGCCAGAGCTCTGGACATATGGGGTAAAAAAGTATACACCTCTGCACTCTTGGCTATCAGAGCACTTAACTGTCAGTTGCACATGTTAAAATATTAACAACACACTTTGGGACTATTCAAGCAAAAGATTTCAACCTTTCCTGACTGTGCCAGTTTGAAAGAGTTAACAGACTTACTGCACTCTACTTGTCAAGTGGCTAAACACTCATTACACTGTGGATACGACTCCCTAGAAGCCTCAAGCAGGACAGCAGTGTTAGGATCGGTCATTAGACATGCATTGTTGAAGGAACAGCCTTTCCCTGATCATGTCAAATCTAAATTAATTGATGCACCCTTGGGTAAGGACCACTTGTTTGGAGTAAAAGTAGAAGAGGTGCTTAAAAAGATGGAAGACAAAGCAAATTCTATGCAAACAGTAAAAGATTTCCTTCAGGTACTACCTCCTGGGTTCAGCAGGAAGTTTCCCTCAAAACACTGGTCCTTTCCTGCACCTAGCAGACAGGGGCAAGGTAAGCCCCGCAGGGACAGACAACCCTGGCTCCTATCCCAGGGACAGCAGAGAACCAAACAGTGGATCACTTCCAGTCCAAAGGCATGGAGTTCTAAGCCATCTCTCTATGGCAGGAACTCTCAATGACTCCCTCTTCCCCCTCTGCCCTCTTGTCACTCACGAAAAATTAGGAGGAAGGCCCTCCCTCTGTAAAGAAAATTGGCTTTCTGTAACAAAGGACTAATGGGTCTTAAAGATAATTTTCCAGTGATACTAATTCTCCTTCAACGAACTCCCTATTACAAGAGGGTATCCAGACTTACCTCCAAATCAATGGGCAGAGACTTTGAAACAAGTTCAAGCTCTTAATATCCCAAGGGGCAGTAGAACCTATCCCCTCAGATCAAAAAGGCAAAGGCTTTTGCTCCAGACTATTCCTTGTTCACAGAAAAGAGGGCACCTGGCACCCCTTCCTGGATCTATCCATCCTGAACACCTCCTTGGTAGTTCTCAAATTCAAAATGCTAACTTTGCAGCAACTTCTGCCCATGCTGACCAAAAATGCCTGGTTGGTTGCCATAGATATAAAAGATGCCTACCTCCACATGCACATAGTGGAATCCTGCAGAAAATTCCTTCACTTCAGAGCAGGCTCACAACACTTTCAGTTCTCTGTGCTACCCATTGGATCTTCTACTGCTCCAGGGTATTCACCAAATGCTTAGCCCTGGCCATAGCCTTTTGCAGACAGAAAAATGTACAGATTTACCTATATCTGGACGACTACCTCATTCAGGCAGAGTGCAAAGAGAAGCTACTCAAGGACTTCCTCTTTGTCAAACTCTCCTAACCTTCTTAGGGTACACCATCAATGAGAAGAAATCCAAGCAAACACCCTCCAGGAAGATCATTTTCTTGGGAAGATTGCTGGACACAGCATCCCAAATGGCCTTCCTATCCCCAGAAAAGCAGAGTTTTCCTGCTTCTCTACTTTACCCAGCTGGCTTCCAGAAGTTACCTCACTGCGAGGTTGTTCCCACAAGCCTTGGAGTACATTGCATCTTGCATCCTTCTAATTCCTCTGGCCAGGCTTCACATGGGAAAATGTCAGTGTTATCTAAAGAACCTTTGGTGTCAGCACACTCAACCTCTAGAGACCTCTCTCCCTCTGATCCCCTGTATAAGTGCCGAGTCAGAGGCCTGCGCCAACAACAAGGGTCTTCCCTTCACCCTTCGCTTTGCCGGACAGACCATTGCCACTGGTGCCTCAGACATTGCTTGGGGCACCCACCTGGAAGGCAGGTGCACCCAAGGTCTTCGGGATACCCAGCACCTTCCCTTATACATCAACCAGAAGGAAATGATGGCAGTACAAAAGGCTGTGACATCCTTCAAACCCTTTCTCAGGCCTGGGGTTCTCCTTACCAAAACAGACAACACCACAGTAATGTGGTACATCAACAAGCAGGGAGGGACCCAGTCTTACCCTCTGTGCAGGCTAGCCATGAACCTCTGGCTGACAGCCTCTTCCATGGGATTACACCTAATAGCCCAATACCTGCCAAGGATCAACAACACCCTGGCAGACCACTTAAGCAGGAACTTTCTGGACTCCCATGAATGGCAGCTCCACAGAAAAATATTTTTGCAGGTCACCCAGGAGTGGGGGACTCCAGAGCTGGACTCTTTGCTTCTCATCTCAGTCAGCTTAAAAAAATTCTTTACCAGGGAGTATCACCACCTAGCGTGGAAGGTGGATGCCTTGACCTTCCCCTGGAACACCCTCTTGGTGTACGCATTCCCTTCTCTGCCTCTTATTCCCAAGTCACTGATCAGTATAAGGGAGAAGAGACCAAAGGCCATCCTCATTGCTCCAGATTGGCCCAGACAACATTGGTGTCCTTTACTGCGCAGTCTGACATTACAGCCACCCAGGCAGTTTCCCTGATCTCAGACCTCCTGACTCAGGTGGGGGGTGGAATGCTGCATCCAGACTTGCAGACTGTCAACCAATCAACATGTCTAAAACTCTAGAGCAAACAAGGGGCCTCAGTTGAGTAAGCAGGTCCTGGACATTATCAGAGGCCAGAAGGCCCTGCATCTGAAAATCTTACACAGGAAAACGGAAAAGATGTTCTTCGTGTTTCACTGTTGCAGTCATCACTTTTGGGTTGTCTGCTTGCAGTAGCCTTCATTTGGCCTGATTAACAAAGTCTTGGGTACTGCTTTGATTGTTGTCCCTTCTTCCATGACCTTAGGTCATTAGGGGTGCTCCTGGAGCCAGTCCAGAGGGGGCAATACCTCACAACTTTCCATCCCTCTTATCCTGGGCTAGCTAGCGGAGCTACTTATAGTGGCCTCTCCTTCTCTTCTATTAAAATCCACGCCTCAGCTGTTTCAGCTCATTTTGACACAGATCAGCCCCATGTTCTCCCATCCTTTGATCAAAGAATTCCACGGGGCTTCTAATATCAGTACACCCATGCCAGCCTGAGACTTGAATTAGGTTTTGGAAAAACTAATGTTACCACCCTTTGAACCTGCTGCTTAAGCAGAACTAAGATACCTCTCCTGGAAGACTGCCTTTCTCCTAGCTATCACCTCAGCTAGAAGGGTTTCAGAACTTAAGGCACTGATGGCCATTGAGCCCTTCATCATTTTTCATCCAGACAGGGTTTCCCCGAGGAATAATCCCTCCTTTATGCCCAAGGTGGTATCTAATGTGTACATCTACCCACCTTCTTTCTTAACCCTCAGAACAAGGGGGAAAGAATGTTGCACTCATTAGATGTGCACAGACAGCTCAGATACTATCTGGACCGTAGTAAACCCTTCAGGAAAACAGACCAACTTCCCTTCAACTTTGCCCCTGTGGCAGAGTGCAGCCCATTTCCAAGCAAACCATTTCCATATGGATATCTCACTGTATCCATTTCTGTTACAGATTACATGGGACCCCCCCCCAAGTTATTTCTAACCCATTCCTCTAGGGCAGCCACCACTTCCACATTATTCCTCAGAGGAGTTCCCACCAGGGACATCCTGGAAGCTACCCCTGGACTTCTGTCCATACCTTTACCAAGCATTACCGCCTACCTCTATTTTCTAAGGCTAGAGCAGGGTTTGCCGACCCAGGCCTGGGTCTCCTACTAATCCTACCCACCCCTCTCCTCAGCTTTGAGAATCCTTCCACAGGTGATGACTGCAACAGTGAAAACAGAAGAAAATGTTAAGCTGTGAATACTTACTGTAAATGTAGATGTTTATGTATTCACTGTTGCAGTCCTGGTTTCCCTCCCTTGTTCCCCCTTATGTTTTCTTGCATTAGGGAGGCATAAGATTCTCTAGGTGGCTTTCAGCTGCCAGGATCATTTTATCATATTACCTGGGTTTCTGACTGGTTAGGGCAAGAAAAACTGATGTAATGACGTCTGCTACCTTATTTTATAGTACTGACAACCTGACATCAGTTAGCAAGCGACAGCAGCTGACGCAGAAAAACATTGACTCTAGTATTCGGGCTGGCCGAGGGCTACCACAGCAGGGATAACCCACAGGTGATGACTGCAACAGTGAATACACTCTAACATCTACATTTATGGTAAGTGTACGCAACTGTACTTTGTTTATCGCATGCTGTCCTAAATTGTGTTGGAACCAGATGTCCTTCAAGGATGCATCTGCAGTCTTTACAAATGGGTTGTCCTGTCGTCAGGCAGCCCTTCGGTCGGCCGGATTCCAAAGTCTGGGTCTGGCTTCGGCTGGTGTCGCACTTCACCCGACGTCATTGCGGCAGTTATTCGGGTATAAAGGCATCAGCCGACGCCATTTTCCTCAGTCTTTCTTGCCGCGTGGCGCCCGAAGCAGAAGCTGTTCGCAAGTGCCGGTCGGTCAGATCCAGAGATTACTACTACCGAATACTACTTCGAAGACTTCTATAAAGCTAAGTACCCCGTTGGGGACTCTTTCTTGCCTCAGCCGATGTCAGAGAAAGTTAATAACTGTTTATCTTGTGGGAAACAAATACCTCATAAGGATTTCCACTCCTATTGCGTACATTGTTTAGGCCCAGACCACGACGTAGCAGCTTGTCTAGCCTGTGCTTCTTTTAACCGACGGACGCTTAGACGTCGCTCGGACTTTGCTGAACAGATTTTCAGCTCCGATTTTGCCTACATTATGCCGTCGGATCCTCAGACTACGCAAATAACCAAAAAGCGCAAAGAAAAGGACCGACACTCGCGGTCCGCGGTTTCAGCTGAAACCGCGGTTAAGCAAACCACGAGTGTCTCGGTTTCGTCCGAAACCGAGCAAGCGGTTCTTTCTTCAGCCGATAACTTGCCTTCTACCGAGGCCTCTTCTATCCTGGTAGAAACGGCTTCTGAAATCCAACCTTCTGTTGCGATTTCACAGGATTTATCAGACACCATTCCCCTAGATATTTCTACCCCTGCACGTGGAGCTGCTAGGCCTCCTCCAGCTATGTCTATTAAGGCCTTTGCCAGGGCTAAGGCAGCCAAAGCATCAAAACCTGTGCCTGCCAAGCCCCCTCTCACAGGCCCAGCACCAGCTCCCATATGCTTTCTTTGGCAGAGGATCTCATCTCTTTAATTCGTGGAGCCCAGCCTCATCCAGACAGGGCCTCTCTCTCCCTCCAGAAAAAGGCCTAGAGCAGAGCCCCTGAGCCAGTAGCCACAGATGATTCCTCGGATGACTCAGATCATACAGACCCTCCTGAGGCTTCTTATTCTCCTTACGAAGACTCTGATGCTGAGGAGTCCATCCCTTCAGCCTCTCCTCCTGAGGAATTTTCCTTTGGGGAAACCTTGCATGCTATGAGGGAACAATTTCAGTGGCAGGGCCAAGATTTCTCAGACTCTAGGAAAAGGCTTAGGACCTTTCTACACTTGCCACAGCATAGGCCTTTAGCTATACCTCCAGTCCTATCTGTTGTTGATGATGCATTTAATGATGTTTGCACTGCTCCTGATACTTTACCTCCGGCCCGTGCTAAGCCCGATAGGTACTACAGGGTCCCGGACACTCATCACCACTTATATAAGGCTCCTTTTGCAGATCCAGAGACTATCTCCCAGGGCCCTAAAGCTGTAGCAGCTACTTCTTCTAAAAACCCCCTCCCCTCGGAAAGGGATTCCAGGTCCTTAGAGAGATGGGGTAAAAAAGTTTACACCTCTGCTACTTTGTCAGCTAGAGCTTTGAACTGCCAATTTCATATGATTCAATATCAAGAGTTTATGCTTGACCAGTTGACTAAAAAGCTGTCCTCAGAAGAATCTATAGATAAAAAGTATGTTCAAGAAATGTTTCATAACATACAGCAGGTTAGTAACCATTCTTTAAAATGTTGCTATGATGCACTGGAGGCTTCCTTTAGATCAGCCATGACTGGCACAGTTATCAGGAGGCATGCATGGTTGAAAGAACAGGCATTACCAGACCATGTCAAATCTAAGCTTTTGGATGCACCTATGGACAAGGTCAATTTATTTGGTGCCCCCGCACAGCAGGTACTAAAAAAGATGGAAGAGAAAGCAAAATCTGTGCAAACAGTGAAAGATTTCTTACAAGTTCAACCTCCAAGGTTTAGCAGGAACTGGCCCTCCAAGAATTGGTCCTTTCCGGACACCTCTAAGGCACAAAGAGGCAGGAATAGGCGCTCTAGAGGCAGAAACCAATCCAGGGGTGCCTACAGGGGTCGCCAGTGGCAGGGCAACAACCAGCGAGGCACGGATACAGCCACCACCACTACAACAACTCAATCACAGTGACTTGGCGGTGGCACCGCCTACCAGGGAACAACTAGAAGCACCCTTAGGCGGAAAGCTAACATTATTTTCAAGAAACTGGCACTGCATTACAAGAGAAAAATGGATTTTGCAGACTATAGACAAAGGCTACAGGTTCCATTTCCATACACTCCCAGGAAAGAGAGGAATGCCAAACCTACCACCTTCTCAAAGGGCAGAAGCTCTAAAACAAATATCTCAATTATTAAGAATGAGAGCTGTGGAAAAGGTACCATTTCTGGAGCAAGGGAAGGGATTTTACTCCAGGCTCTTCCTGGTACCAAGAAAAGAAAACAAATGGAGACCTATTCTAGACCTGTCCGCTTTAAACACATTCCTCATTGTCCCAAAATTCAAAATGCTGACCCTACAGCAGCTTCTTCCCATGCTGGGCAAGGAGTCTTGGCTGGTAACTCTAGATCTCAAGGAGGCATACCTGCACGTCCCCATAAGACCAATTTGCAGAAGACACCTCAGATTTCTTGCAGGATCAGAGCATTATCAATTCTCAGCATTGCCCTTTGGCTTATCTACTGCGCCCAGAGTGTTCACGAAATGCCTGGCATCAGTAATCGCTCATTGCAGACTTCAGGGAATTCAAATTTATCCCTACCTAGACGACTGCCTGATACAAGCGGAAAACAAAAACAAACTCACAGAAGATTTACAAAGAGTCATCTACCTGCTGCAAGCCCTGGGATATACAGTCAATACAAAAAAGTCAAGGCTGATACCATCCCAAAGAATAACCTTTCTGGGTGCAGAACTGGACACATCAAAACAAATGGCATTTCTAACTGCAGAAAAGAAAGAGCAACTTCCTCTCTACTTCTTGGCATTGACAAAGCAGAGCCATCTAACTGCAAGAAAAGTGCTACAAGCTCTAGGCTTCATGGCATCCTGCATAATTCTGGTACCTCATGCCAGGCTGCATATGAGAAAGTTACAGTGGTACCTAAAGAATTTGTGGTCTCAGCACAAGCACAGCCTAGAAACCAAAATTCCAATAATCCCATGCCTGAAGCAAGAGTTCTTATGGTGGGCTCTGGCCTGTCAATCAAACACAGGACTGCCCTTCTGCAAAAGTCAACCAAGACAAACCATCACGACAGATGCCTCAGACCTCGGTTGGGGGGCACACATGATGGGCAAGTGCATTCAAGGCCTATGGACTCAAGACCAGCTGCATCTGCGCATAAATCTAAAAGAAATGATGGCAGTAAAATTGGCAATCCAGGCATTCAGACCTTTTCTCCAAGAAGGCCAGTTGATGATAAGGACAGACAACACCACAGTTATGTGGTACATCAACAAACAGGGAGGCACACACTCATACCCTCTATGCCGGTTGGCACTGGACCTATGGGATGTGGCTCTGAGCTGCAACATTCAGTTACAGGCAATTTATGTACCAGGGAAGGAAAACATTCTAGCAGACATATTAAGCAGAACTACAACAGATGCCCACGAATGGATGCTGCATCCGGACATCTTCAAAACTATCACAAGAGAATGGGGATTACCACAAATAGACTTGTTTGCATCCCTTTCAATCACCAGTTGAAGAAATTCTGCACAAGGACTTACCACCCACTTGCTTGGAAGGTGGACTCCCTATCCTTCAGTTGGAAAAGCCTGACAGCATACGCATTCCCACCACTACCTTTGATGCACAAGGTGCTTCTCAAGATCAAAGAGGAACGTCCGAGGATCATTCTGATAGCCCCAGACTGGCCAAGACAACATTGGTATCCACTTCTGAGGAGCATGTCCCGGGGACAAATATGGACACTGCCCCTGATCCCATTACTGCTGACACAGAACAACTACAACATTCTGCATCCAAACTTAAAAACTCTGCAGCTAACTGCCTGGAACATTACATAACAGTAATTAACCCGAATTTGTCCCAAAGGGTTAAAGACATAATCCTGGAGGCTCGTAGACCTTCAACAAGAAAGAATTATGCAGCAAAATGGAAAAGATATCTCATCTGGAGTACTGCAAAGGGGCAAGATGTGACACTGGTGAACATAGCCAACATCCTGGAGTACTTGGCGGAGCTCTTCCATACAGGCCTGTCCTATTCCTCCATCAAGATACATGCATCAGCTATTTCAGCAGAGTACAGCTTGGATCCTCCTGTCTTCTCGCACCCTCTGCTCAGACAGTTTCTGAGAGGAATCAAAAATGTAAAACCTCCCAGGAAACCTCCATTGCCCGCATGGGACTTGAACTTTGTGCTAGAAAAACTGACTCTTCCACCTTCGAACCAGCAGCAACAGCAGAAATACAATACTTATCCTGGAAGACTGCTTTCCTGCTGGCAATAACTTCAGCAAGAAGGGTCTCTGAACTACAGGCATTAATGGCAGTGCAACCCTTCCTAATCTTCCATCAAGACAGAGTGTCCATGAGAACAAATCCTACATTTATGCCTAAGGTGGTATCCAGAGTATCTTTAAATCAGGCTATCCACCTTCCTACATTCTTCCCCAACCCACAGAACAGGGGAGAAAGGCTCTCACATACCTTGGATGTACACAGACAATTACGCTACTACCTGGACAGGACAAAAAAACAATAGAAAAACTGACCAGCTTCTGGTAGCATATGCAGCAGGAAAGGAAGAAAAACCTATTTCTAAACAGACAATCTCCAAATGGATAGGAAATTGCATTAGATTTTGTTACTCCTACCATGGAAAGAAAACTCCAGAGAACATCAGGCCTCACTCCACAAGGGCTACAGCCACTACCACAGCTTTCTTCACGAGTGGCTACCAAGGACATTATAGAGGCTGCTACTTGGACCTCCGTGCATACATTTGCCAAGCATTATAACTTACCTTTATACTCTAGATCCCGTGCTGGCTTTGCCACTGCTGTTTTGCAAGGGATCCTAACTACACCATAATCTCTTCTCATTTCCTCCTCCCCTAGTCTAGCTATGGTATTCTACCCATTTGTAAAGACTGCAGATGCATCCTTGAAGGACATAGTACAGTTTTGTACCTACCATAAATGTAGATGTCCGAGAGGAATGCATCTGCAGTCAGGATTACCCACCCTCCTTCCCCTCTGAGGTACTCCTAGGGTATTTGCCAATCTTCAGCTAGCTTGGGGGGGATCTATTATGGTGTATTTGTTTGTATATATGTACATACATGCTTATTTTATGTGTTTGCTCTCTACTATTTGGAAACTTTGGCATTTATCCAAATTTAGCCATCCAAGAGGGCACCTGGCATCTGGGGCAAGAAACACTGAGGAAAATGGCGTCGGCTGATGCCTTTATACCCGAATGACTGCCGCAATGACGTCGGGTGAAGTGCGACACCAGCCGAAGCCAGACCCAGACTTTGGAATCCGGCCGACCGAAGGGCTGCCTGACGACAGGACAACCCATTTGTAAAGACTGCAGATGCATTCCTCTCGGACATCTACATTTATGGTAGGTACAAAACTGTACTTTCCCCCTTCCCAGGTGGGAAGGGTTTTTATTCAAGGACTTTCCCAGTGCCAGAGAAAGAAAATGTTTGGGACCGGTTCTGGATCTTTCTTTCCTAAACATGATGTTCATCGTGCATACAGCTGCAGTCATAACAGATGGGTTCTCCTGCCGTCAGGCGGGTCCTCGGTCGGCCGAATTCCAAAGTCTAGGTCCGGCGTTGGTTGTCATCGCCTCTTCCCTGACGTCAATACGACAGGGGTATAAAAGAACCAGCCGACGCCATTTTCTTCAGTCTTTCTTGCCGCGCGGTGCCCGAAGCAGAAGCAGTTCGCAAGTGCCGGTCGGCCAGCTCCTGAAATTACAAAAATTTGGCAACCGAAGTCTTCTTGAAAGCTAAGTACCCCATTGCGGAAACTTTTCTTGCCTCAGACCGATGTCAGACAAAGTTAATGATTGTATTTCATGTGGGAAGCAAATACCGCATAAGGATTTCCATTCCCTCTGTATTCCTTGTTTAGGCCCAGACCACGACGTCTCGGTCTGTCGTTTTTGTGCTACATTCAACAAGCGCACCATTAAGCGTCGGGCGGAGTTCGCCCAGCATTATTTTGGCAAAACATTTAACTGTATTATGTCATCAGATACTCCAACTCCAGTTTTGTTTAAAAAGCGCAAAGATAAGGACCGACACACGAGGTCCAAGGCCTCTACCGACACCACGCCAAAGCCGACTACACGTGGTCCGGTTCTCAGCGAGGCACCTACGCAGCCCCTGACTACCAACGACACTTCATTGGCGGTGTCTCCTGTGCCCGAGGTCGCAGGCTCCTCGGCCCACACCCTGACTACAGATACCGAAGCCACTCTTGGAGGTGAATCTCAAACTGTGGACAGGTCTACCTCCTCTCAAGGTGTCTTCAGACCTTCCTCTTCTTTTTCCATCAAGGCTTTCACTAAGTCTAAAGCAGCTATGCATTCTAAGAGGCTAGCTACACAGGCCCATCTCCAGGCCCCATGCCTAAAAGACAGATGCTTAAAATGGCTGAGGATTTAATTACTCTTATCAGGGGTTCTCAACCCCCCCCCCCCAGGCAAAAGGCCCAGAGTGGAGGAAGAATCCCCCTCCTCTGATCAGAGCTCCATTATATCAGAGCACTCTGATGAACAGGAACATTCTTTCTTCCCTTTTGAAGACTCCGATGCAGAGGAGTTCATTCCATCTGTATCCCCCCCAGAGGATTACTCATTTGGGGAAACTTTGCATACCTTAAGGGAACACTTCCACTGGGAAGGCCAAGATTACTCAGATTCCAAGAAAAGGCTTAGGGAATTTCTCTTGCTACCTCAGCACAGGCCTCTGGCTATACCTCCTGTCTTGGACATACTAGATGATGTGTACTTGGAGGCCTGCCTTAACCCGGATTCTCTACCTCCAGCCCCAGTCAAACCTGACAGGTATTACAGGGTCCCTGACTCACACCAATTTCTATACAAGAGCCATGCTGCTGACCCAGAAACCATCTTGCAGGGTCCCAAGGGAATTAAGGCCTCCACTGCTAAAAACCCATTACCTTCCGAGAGAGATTCCAGATCCTTAGAAAGGTGGGGAGAAAAAGGTATATACCTCGGCCACCTTAACCATGAGGGCATTAAACTGTCAGTTCCATATGCTAAAGTACCAACAGTTTTTGTTATCACAATTGAGAAGTAAAATGTCACAACCTGAACAACCAGACTTGAAGGAGTTGCAGGATTTGATGCACAGTGCAGAACAAGTGGGTAAACGTACCTTACAATGTGGTTTTGATGCTCTATAGGCCTCATGTAGAGCTGCTGTTGCAGGATCAGTCATACGTAGACATGCCTGGCTCAAGGAACAAACCTTACCAGATCATGTCAAAGCTAAATTACTAGATGCCCCTCTACAAAAGGATGTATTATTTGGTGCTAATGCTGAGGAGGTATTAAGGAAAATGGAGGAAAAGGCTAAATCAATGCAAACAGTGAAAGATTTTCTACAGGTACAACCCCCACGTTTCAGTAGGAATTGGCCTTCCAAAAATTGGTCCTTTCCAGCCACGGACAGACCCCAAAGAGGTAGATACAGGCGCCCGAGGGGCAGAGGGCAATCCCAAGGATCGTTTAGAGGCAGACAATGGCAAGCTCTTACACAGAGGTGGTGAGGATAACTCGCAACCATTCAGAAAGCAAGCCCAATGACTTTCCCCTTTGCATGCCAAGCAAGACTCAAATGGCAGCACCCTTAGGCGGAAAACTAGCATTATTTTCAAAAAATTGGCATATTGTCACAAAAGACAAATGGATCCTGGACATTATAAACAGAGGCTACAGATTCCATTTTCACACCCTTCCAAAAATGAGAGGCATGCCAAACCTGCCACACAATCAAATGGCAGAGGCACACAGACAAATTTCAGATCTCTTAGACATGAAAGCTATTCAAGAGGTACCTACGCACGAACAAGATCAAGGTTTTTATTCCAGACTATTCCTGGTACCAAGGAAGGGAAAAGATTGGAGACCTGTTTTGGACTTATCCATCCTAAACACATTTCTACTCTTACCAAAATTCAAGATGCTCACTCTACAGCAGCTTCTTCCCATGCTGGGCAAGGAGTCTTGGCTGGTAACATTGGACCTCAAGGAGGCATACCTGCATGTCCCAATCAGACAAAATTGCAGAAGATACCTCAGATTTCTTGCAGGTTCAACCCATTATCAATTCTCTGCATTGCCCTTTGGCTTATCTACTGCACCCAGAGTATTCACGAAATGCCTGGCATCAGTAATTGCCTACTGCAGACTTCAAGGGATACAAATATACCCCTATTTGGACGACTGCCTGATCCAAGCGGACAGCAAGCACATTCTTCTGAAACATCTGGCTTATGTAATAATGTTGTTGAATTCTCTGGGATGCCCAGTCAGCAAAAAGAAATCAAGGCTAATACCCTTTCGGAAAATAATTTTCCTGGGTGCCAACAAACACCCAGATGGCCTACCTCACGCCAGAGAAGCAGGGGTAACTAACTCAATACTTCAGAACACTAGCAAATTGCACCAGGCTGACTGCAAGGAAAATCCTGCTGGCTCTGGGATTCATGGCATCTTGCATCTTACTAATCCCATGTGCAAAGCTGCATATGTGGAAACTTCAATGGTACCTGAAAAACCTATGGTCTCAACACAGCCACAGCTTGGAAACAATAATACCACTAATTCCATGTCTTCAAAAGGAATTGCTGTGGTGGGCTCAAGCATGCCAAACAAACACAGGTCTCCCATTCAACAAGCCTCAAGCAAATCAATTCATCACAACAGACGCCTCGGACTACGCCTGGGGGGCACACATGACAGATTGGTGCATTCAGAGCAAATGGTCCCAAAAAGAAAAGCACCTTCACATCAATCAAAAGGAGATGCTAGCAGTAATAAATGCTATTATAGCTTTCAAAGACCACCTGCAACCAGGTCAACTATTGATAAGAACGGACAACACCACAGTAATGTGGTACATAAACAAACAGGGAGGAACCCATTCTTACCCCCTATGCAGATTGGCCATGTCACTTTGGAACATGGCCCTGGACTTACAAATCGAACTACAAGCACAGTACTTGCCAGGCAAGGAAAACACGCTGGCAGACAACCTAAGCAGAAATATGACAGATCCACACGAATGGAAGTTGCATCTTCAAGTTTTTACAGAGATAATTCAAGCATGGGGAAGGCCAGACATAGATCTCTTTGCCTCCCACAAAATATCACCAATTGACAAAATTCTGCTCAAGGATTTTTCATCCAAAGGCCTGGAGAGTGGACGCTCTCTCTTTCAATTGGACGTCAATGACAGCTTATGCCTTCCCACCTCTTCCTCTGCTGCCCAAAGTTTTATTAAAAACCACAGCAGACAGACCAAAGCTCCAGACTGGCCAAGACAACACTGGTACCCACTCCTGAGGAGCCTGACACATTCCCCACCATGGACCCTGCCTCTAATGCCTCTTCTCCTGACTCAGCACAGCTTCAAAACTCTTCACAGTCAGCTAAAAACACTCAATCTAGCCGCATGGAAGATTCCTTAGCATCACAACAGACCCTACTCTCCAAGGAGGTGCAGGATGTCATTTTGGAGGCCAGAAGGCCGTCTACTAGAAAAGCTTACTCAGCAAAATGGAAACGGTTTTGTGTCTGGAATGAGAAAAGGGCCAGGATCCTGGAAAACTGAACTTACCTCAAATTTTACAGTATCTAGCTGAGCTGCTAAGCAGTGGACTTTCATTCTCCTCCATCAAAATCCATGCCTCAGCCATTTCTGCAGAATACAACACTGATCCACCCTTATTCTCTCACCCCCTCTTAAGACAGTTCCTCAGAGGGGTTAAGAATCTAAAACCCCCAAGGAAACAACCAATACCTGCTTGGGATCTCAATTTCATTCTAGAAAAACTGACCTTGCCTCCTTTTGAGCCAGCTACCTCATCAGATTTGCAATATTTGTCCTGGAAAACAGCTTTCCTTCTGGCTATTACCTCAGCTCGTAGGGTATTGGAACTACAAGCTCTCATGGCTGTGCAGCCTTTTATCATCTTCTATCAGGACAGAGTTTCCTTATGAACCAACCCATCCTTTATGCCAAAAGAGGTATCCAGGGTAGCTTTGAATCAGGCTATACACTTACCTACCTTTTATCCTAATCCCCAAAACAAAGGGGAGAGATTACTACATTCCTTGGACATCCACAGACAACTGCGTTATTATTTGGACAGAACAAAGCCTTTCAGAAAATCAGAACAGCTCTTTGTGTCCTATGCTATAGGAGCTCAAGGAAAGCCAATTTCCAAACAGACAATCTCAAAATGGATAGCCCACTGCATACGCTTTTGCTATTCTTTTCATGGCAAAACTGTACCTGCAGGCATCAGATCTCACTCCACAAGGGCCACGGCTACCTCTGCAGCTTTTCTCAGAGGAGTTCCTACCAAAGACATTTTGGAAGCAGACACTTGGAGTTCTGTGCATACCTTCTCCAAACACTACCACCTTCCACTATACTCCAAATCTAGAGGGGGCTTTGCCACTGCAGTCTTGCAGGGCATTCTGGCTCCTCCTAGTTCCACCTAGTGCCTACCACCCCTTTCTTAGCTTTGGGATTCTACCCATCTGTTATGATTGCAGCTGTATGCACGATGAACATAGCACAGTTTTGTACCTACCATAAATGTAGATGTTCGAGTGCTAATACAGCTGCAGTCCAGGTTTCCCTCCCTCCTTCCCCTCTTGGGACAGGCCTATTGGCTAACATCTTCTCATGCAACCTGATTGGGGTATTCATTCTTGATGTATTTGCTTGCACTACTGTATTTTGATTATATGGCATTGCTTCATTACACAAATTTATGTATTGCCTTCATTCTGGGGGCACTTGACATCTGGGGCAAGAAAAACTGAACAAAATGGCGTCGGCTGGTTCTTTTATACCCCTGTCGCACTGACGTCAGGGAAGAGGCGACGACAACCGATGCCGGACCTAGACTTTGGAATTCAGCTGACCGAGGACCCGCCTGACGGCAGGAGAACCCATCTGTTATGACTGCAGCTGTATTAGCACTCGAACATCTACATTTGTGGTAGGTACAAAACTGTACTTTTGTGACATTGCTCAAATTCAAAATGATGTCACTTAACAGGCTGATGTTCATCGTGCATACAGCTGCAGTCATAACAGATGGGTTTTCCTGCCGTCAGGCAGGTCCTCGGTCGGCCGAATTCCAAAGTCTAGGTCCGGCGTCGGTTGTCGTCGCTTCTTCCCTGACGTCAGTGCGGCAGGGGTATAAAGGAACCAGCCGACGCCATTTTCTTCAGTCTTTCTTGCCGCGCGGTGCCCGAAGCAGAAGCAGTTCGCAAGTGCCGGTCGGCCAGTTCCTGAGATTTACGAAAAATATTGCAGCCGAAGTCTTCTTGAAAGCTAAGTACCCCGTTGGGGAAACATTTCTTGCCTCAGACCGATGTCAGACAAAGTTAATAATTGCATTTCATGTGGGAAGCAAATACCGCATAAGGATTTCCATTCCTTCTGCATTCCTTGCTTAGGCCCAGACCACGACGTCTCGGCCTGTCGTTTTTGTGCTAGATTCAACAAACGCACTATTAAGCGTCGGGCGGAGTTCGCCCAACACTATTTTGGTAAAAAGTTTAATTACATTATGTCGTTGGATACTCCGACTTCAGTTTTGAGTAAAAGACGCAAAGATAAGGACCGGCATACGAGGTCCGCGACTTCTACCGACACCACGCTAAAGCCGGCTACAGGTGCTCCGGTTCTCAGTGAGGCGCCTACGCAGCCCCTGAGTACCGATGACTATTCTTTAGCGGTGTCTTCTGTGCCCGAGGTCGCAGGCTCCTCGGCACCCACTCCGACTACAGATACCGACGCCACCCTTGGCGGGGAAACTCAGAGTTTAGACAGGCCTGCCAGCTCTCAAGGTGTCTTCAGGCCTTCCTCTTTTTCCATTAAGGCTGTCACAAAATCTAAAGCAGCCATGAAAACTAAAAGACAAGCTCCACAGAGCCCCTCTCAGGGCCCCATGCCTAAAAAACAGATGCTCAAAATGGCTGAGGATTTGATTTCTCTTATCAGGGGTTCTCAACCTCCCTCGGACAAAAGGCCCAGATTGGAGGAAGACTACCCTTCCTCAGACCAAGCCTCTATTACCTCAGAGCATTCTGAGGACCAGGAATATTCATATTCCCCTTTTGAAGATTCTGATGCTGAGGAATCCATCCCCTCGGTCCCCCGAGGACTATTCTTTTGGGGAACCTTACACACCTTGAAGGAACACTTTCACTGGTAAGGTCAAGATTACTCAGATTCCAAGAAAAGGCTCAGGGATTTTCTCTTGCTTCCTCAGCACAGGCCTCTGGTATCCCTCCTGTCTTGGATATTCTAGATGATGTGTACACAGAAGCCAGCCTCAACCCAGATTCTTTACCTCCAGCTCCTGTTAAACCTGACAGGTATTACCGGGTTCCTGATTCACACCAATTCGTTTACAAAAGCCGTGCTGCTGACCCAGAAACTGTTTCACAGGGTCCCAAGGGAATTAAGGCCTCTACTGCCAAAAACCCATTACCTTCGGGGAGAGATTCCAGAGCTTTAGAAAGGTGGGGGGAAAAGGTATACACCTCGGCCACTTTAACTATGAAGGCATTAAACTGTCAGTTCCATATGTTAAAGTATCAACAGTTTTTGTTATCTCAGTTGAAAAGCAAAATGACACAACCTGAGCAATCAGATGTAAAGGAGTTGCAGGATTTGTTGCATAGTGCAGAGCAAGTGGGTAAACATATCTTACAATGTGGTTTTGATGCTTTAGAGGCCTCATGTAGAGCTGCTGTTACAGGCTCAGTCATACGTAGACATGCTTGGCTCAAAGAGCAAACCTTACCAGATCATGTCAAAGCTAAATTACTAGATGCACCTCTTCAAAAAGATGTATTGTTTGGTGTTAAAGCTGAGGAGGTACTAAAGAAAATGGAGGAAAAGGCAAGATCAATGCAAACAGTGAAAGATTTCCTACAGGTACAACCTCCACGTTTCAGCAGAAACTGGCATTCAAAAAATTGGTCCTTTCCAGCCACGGACAGACCTCAAAGAGGTAGATACAGACGCCCGAGGGGTAGAGGGCAATCTCAAGGATCATTTAGAGGCAGACAATGACAAGCACCTACAACAAGAGGTGGAGAAGATAGATCACAGTCATTCAGAAAGCAGACACAATGACCTTCCCCTCTGCATGCCAAGCAAAGCTTTAATGGCAGCACCTTTAGGTGGAAAACTGGCTTTATTTTCAAAAAATTGGCATATTGTGACAAAAGACAAATGGATCCTGGATATTATAGACAGAGGCTACAGATTCCACTTTCACACCCTTCCAAAAATGAGAGGCATGCCAAACCTGCCACAAAATCAAAGGGCAGAGGCACAAAAACAAATTTCAGCTCTCATGGATATGAATGCTATTCAAGAGGTACCTGCAAAAGAACATGGTCAAGGTTTTTATTCCAGACTATTCCTGGTACCAAGGAAGGACAAAGATTGGAGACCTATTCTGGACCTATCCAGCCTAAACACATATTTACTCGTACCAAAATTCAAGATGCTCACATTACAGCAGCTTCTTCCCATGCTGGGCAAGGAGTCTTGGCTGGTAACATTGGACCTCAAGGAGGCATACCTGCATGTCCCTGTCAGACAAGATTGCAGAAGATACCTCAGATTTCTTGCAGGTTCAACCCATTATCAATTCTCTGCATTGCCCTTTGGCTTATCTACTGCACCCAGAGTGTTTACGAAATGCCTGGCATCAGTAATTGCCTTCTGCAGACTTCAAGGGATACAAATATACCCATATCTGGACGACTGCCTGATCCAAGCGGACAGCAAGCACATACTTCTGAAACACCTGGCGTTTGTAATAAAGTTGTTGAACTTTCTGGGATACACAGTCAACAAAAAGAAATCAAAACTAATACCCTCTCATACAATAATTTTCCTGGGTGCCAGCTTGGATACAAACACCCAGATGGCCTACCTCACGCCAGAGAAACAAGGGCAACTATCTCAATACTTCAGAAAAATGGCAGCCTTCTCCAGGCTGACTGCAAGGAAAATCCTGCAGGCTCTAGGATTCATGGCATCTTGCATCCTTCTGATCCCATGTGCAAAGCTGCATATGAGGAAACTTCAATGGTACCTAAAAAAACTTATGGTCTCAACACAGCCACAGTTTGGAAACAATTATACCACTCATTCCATGTCTTCAAAAGGAATTTCTGTGGTGGGCTCAAGCATGCCAAAGAAACACAGGTCTCCCCTTCTGCATGCCTCAAGCAAATCAAATCATCACAACAGACGCCTCGGACTACGCCTGGGGGGCGCACATGACAGATCAGTGCATTCAGGGCAAATGGTCCCAAAAGGAGAAGTACCTACACATCAATCAAAAGGAAATGCTAGCAGTAGAAAATGCTATTATGGCCTTCAAAGACCTACTGCATCCAGGCCAGCTATTAATAAGGACAGACAACACCACAGTGATGTGGTACATAAACAAACAGGGAGGAACTCATTCATACCCCCTGTGCAGACTAGCCATGTCCCTTTGGAACACGGCTCTGGAATTGCAAATCCAACTTCAAGCACAATTCCTACCAGGGAAGGAAAACATGCTGGCAGACAACCTAAGCAGAATTATGACAGATCCACACGAATGGAAGTTGCATCCTCAAGTTTTTGCAAAGATAATTCGGGCATGGGGACGGCCAGACATAGATCTCTTTGCTACCCACGAAAATTACCAACTGGAAAAATTTTGCTCAAGGACCTATCATCCACAGGCCTGGAAAGTGGACGCACTCTTTTTCAATTGGACAGCATTGACAGTCTATGCCTTTCCACCTCTTCCTCTGCTGCCCAAAGTTCCTTTAAAAGCCAGAGCAGGGAGGCCAAAGATGATTCTCATTGCTCCAGACTGGCCAAAGCAACATTGGTATCCACTCCTGAAGAGCCTGACGCATTCCCCACCATGGACCCTGCCTCTAGTGCCTCTTCTGTTGACCCAGCACAGTTTCAAAACTCTTCACAGTCAACTGAAAACCCTCAATCTAGCCGCATGGAGGATTCCTTGATTTCCCAACAGACTCTCCTCTCCAAGGAAGTGCAGGATGTCATCTTGGAGGCCAGAAGACCTTCTACTAGAAAAGTCTACTCCGCCAAATGGAAACGGTTTTGTGCCTGGAATCAGAAAAAGGGCCAGAATCCTTGGGTACTAAATTTACCTCAAATATTGCAGTACCTAGCTGAGATGTTAAACAGTGGACTTTCCTTCTTCTCCATCAAGATCCGTGCTTCAGCCATTTCTGCACAATACAACACTGATCCTCCTTTATTCTCTCATCCTCTCTTAAGACAGTTCCTCAGAGGGGCTAAGAATATAAACCCCCCAAGGAAACCACCAGTACCTGCTTGGGACCTCAACTTCATTTTAGAAAAACTGACCCTTCCTCCATTTGAGCCAGCTGCTTCAACAGAACTGCAATATTTGTCATGGAAAACAGCCTTCCTTCTGGCTATCACCTCAGCATGCAGGGTTTCGGAACTACAAGCCCTCATGGCTGTGCAACCTTTCATCATTTTCCATCAGGACAGAGTTTCTTTAAGAACCAAGTCTTCCTTTATGCCAAAGGTAGTATCCAGTGTAGCCTTGAATCAGACTATCCACTTGCCTACCTTTTATCCTAACCCACAAAAAAAGGGGAAAGCCTACTACATTCCTTGGACATTCACAGGCAACTTCGTTATTATTTGGACAGGACAAAGCCATTCAGAAAATCAGAGCAACTCTTTGTGTCCTATGCTACAGGTGCTCAAAGAAAGGCTATTTCCAAACAGACAATCTCAAAATGGATAGCCCACTGCATACGCTTTTGTTACTCATTTCATGGAAAACCTGTACCTGCAAGCATCAGTTCTCACTCCACAAGGGCCACAGCTACCTCTGCAGCTTTCCTCAGGGGGGTTCCTACCAAGGATATTTTGGAAGCAGCTACTTGGAGTTCTGTACACACTTTCTCCAAGCACTATCACCTTCCACTATACTCTAAATCTAGAGCGGGCTTTGCCACAGCAGTCTTGCAGGGCATCCTTGCTCCTCCTAGTTCCACTTAGTGCCTGCCACCCCTTTTTTAGCTTTGGGATTCTAGCCATCTGTTATGACTGCAGCTGTATGCATGATGAACATAGTACAGATTTGTACCTACCATAAATGTAGATGTTCGAGTGCTAATACAGCTGCAGTCCAGGTTTCCCTCTCTCCACCCCCTCTTGGAACAGGCCTTATGACAAACACCTCCTTATACATCCTGATTGGGGTATTCTTTTATGGTGTATTTGCTTGTACACTACTGTTTTTTCTTGATATTGCATTGCATTATTACATAAGTTTATGTTTTGCCTTCCTTCTGGGGGCATCTGACATCTGGGGCAAGAAAAACTGAAGAAAATGGCGTCGGCTGGTTCTTTGATACCCCTGCCACACTGACGTCAGGGAAGAAGCGACGACAACCGACGCCGGACCTAGACTTTGGAATTCGGCCGACCGAGGACCCGCCTGACGGCAGGATAACCCATCTGTTATGACTGCAGCTGTATTAGCACTCAAACATCTACATTTATGGTAGGTACAAAACTGTACTTTATCTTTTCTTCCTCTTTCAAGTTTCATGGTAACACTAGACTTAAGATAATTATCACATACCTAGCCATCCAGACTTCTGACATTTCTTAAGGGTGTTCTTCTTGATTCACTGTTGCAGTTATCACACTTGGGTTATCTGCCTGCAGGTAGCCCTTAGTCGGCACAAATATCAGAGTCTTAGGATTTCTGCGTCGGATGCTGTCGCCTCTTCCATGACGTCAGGTCATCAGGGGTTTAAAACATGCAGCCGACGCCATTACCTCAGTCTTTCTTGCCGAGAAGGAGCCTGAAGCAGAAGCAGTTCGCAAGTGCAGGTCGGCCGCTACCTGAAATTTTCGTTTTTCAAGTTTCTGACCTGAAGTCTTCTAAAGCTAAGTACCCCGTTGGGGATTCTTTTTTCTTGTTCTAACTGATGTCAGAAAAAATTAACAATCGTCTTGCCTGTGGAAAGCAAATACCTCTCAGAGATTTTCATTCTTACTGCGCCACCTGTTTAGGCCCAGACCACGACGTCCCTAGCTGTTGGTTTTGTGCCTTGTTTAATGCCCGAACCATTCGTCATCTGGCTATTTTTGTAGCTAAATTCTTTCTCTCTCATTCTCCATATTCCAAAATGGCTTCGGTAAGCCATCCAACTACCGATCTTCCGAAAAAGTGCAAAGACAGAGACAGACAGCATAGGTGAAAAACTGCCGATGATGCTTCCATTAAGCTTGTCGCCAGTCTGCTGGTACTCAGTGAGGCGCCTTTGCAGCCCCTGATGCCTGCGTCTGTACATTTGCAGGCCTCTGCTGAGACCCATTCGTAGTCCGGTATGCCACGAGATGCTTTTTCAACTATGGAACCTGCAGATGTCTCTACCTTGGATGGATCGGGAGCCGCTGTGCAGGCACTGGCTTCTGAGGGAATATTCCAACTTACCGATATTCATATTAAACCGACTTCATTTCCTACTAAAACTACCAGATGTGAAGTTGTTCAATCTCGCCCATCATTCTTCACTGATGGGTTCAGAGCCGATACTCGGCTCAGACACGGCCGACTAGCAAACTCAAAGTTCTCCAGTAGCTCAAGACCCAACCCCGTATCCCACAATGCACTGCTGGAATTACCTCAGATCTAGTTTGCCGCGGCACGGATCTCTTGGTTTCCAGCGTTGCTCGAGACTATTATTGGGAGTTTTCAACTTTCAGCAAGTTTTATATTTCAATTTTTATACATCTTTGATTACTATATAATACTAGATATTACTAGCTAGTAAATAGTTGTTTTCTGTATTCAACCCCCTTTCCTCAGAAAAAAATGTTTCTTTACCTTCGGCCCTTTGGCCTTAGGATCTCGTATTATAGTAGTTAGTCAGTGTTCCCTGTTTGGGACTCTTGTTATTGGATTATTTAATCCCGTTTATGTTGATATAGTTCTTAGTTGCCCCTATTGGGCTATGTGTGTTTAGTGTGAGTTATTTAGTTAGATTTCTTAAGTAGCTCATAAATAGTGTGTTCCATTTTATTGGATATTGCGAAATGTCTGAAGAAAAAGATAACACCCAAAGTCTGGGTTTAAAAAATGCCCAGACTGCGGACAGAAAATGTCCATCACCGATGCCCATGTGCAGTGTGTTTACTGTTTGGGTGAGGTGCACCTGCAAGAGTCATGCAGTATCTGTCACTCCTTTTCCACCAGAGTGCTTGCAGAAAGGAAGGAGAAATTAATTGATAGGGGTATTATGAAACACCTTTTTTCTGAGGCATTGTCTGACCAGGATGGGGCCAGCAAATCGTCCACCTCTGAGTCCAGGTCAAAAAAAGGAAAAAGGTCAAAGTGTGGTGATTTCGGCTCCACTGCCTTCGGAGCCGACAGTCTGTTCTTTTCGGAACCGGGACATGGCTCTGGAACTGGTTGCTGAAAAACCTCCATCGATACTTTTCCAATCGGCCCCATCTGTTCACTCTTCCAGATCCTATGTCAGCCTTTCTGATCTGGATATGGACCGGCTGGTTCAGAAACTCTTAAAGGCACCAGGCCTAGCTAAATTGCTCTCGGCTCAGACCCAACCGTCGGAGCCGAAGACAACTACTCTTGAATTGTCTGCTCCTCCTCTGAGCCATACCGGACCTTTAGAGCCAGAGGAGGCTGACCTGATGATTGTGGATCCCTTGGAGCCGACACCTGCTCCAGTGTCGTCGGCTCCATCTGCACGGACGT
This sequence comes from Protopterus annectens, assembly GCF_019279795.1. Classification (NCBI taxonomy): domain Eukaryota; kingdom Metazoa; phylum Chordata; order Ceratodontiformes; family Protopteridae; genus Protopterus; species Protopterus annectens. The sequence continues at coordinate 538,162,788 of NC_056740.1, forward strand.
TCTCGGCACCGACCGGGGACTCTAGGAGCCAAAATCTCTGGTCGAGTCTGGGGAGGATAGCCGCACCGACTTGGTGCCGATTCTTCCACTCGGGGCCTCGGCTACAGCACCCTGAAGAGCATCTCCCAACTCCTTAAGGAGATCTCTCTGCAGTCTGGTAAAATGTGTCAAGTAGTTCAGTGATCTGAGCGAGAAAGTCGCTGAACTGAACATGCGTTTCCCATATCTATCTATGATCCTAGATTCTCTGTTAGGAGGATGGATAGACAAGGAAGTCTCAGACACTTCCTTTTTGGCTCGGAGCCCACGGCTTCAGGGTGGGCGGAGATCGCGGCTCCGTCAACTCCTTCTCATCAGAGCCGAGGTGCATTCGAAGCCATGAGGCGAGTGTTGTCTCCTAAGACTTCCTCATCTCAAGGTCTGGCCTCTTCTTCCCCTAAAGTGCCTGTGTCAGTTTCTGTCTCCTCCGGTCATCCCAAGCGTAGAGACCCTGAGCCTCAGGTAGCCCCACAGGGTGCTCTCTGCTCTTCTGAGACCACTCCAGAAGTTCCCCCTGAAGAGGTTCCCAGGAAGAGATTATGCAAGAGGAGGCATTTGGACTCCCCCAGGAGTCTCTCACATCGGACACTGACTTGGATGAATCAGAAGGGTCCCCTAGATCCCCCTCTGAGGAGATCTCCTTTGCGGAGATTCTTGAAATTCTTAGGCAGAAGGGTGATTGGCAGTCCAAGAGCCCTACTGAGGACGAGTCAGTTCTCCTGAAGGCATTCAGGTCTCAACCTTCCACCTCTTTGGTATCTCCACCCTACGATGAGCTTTATGGATCTGATCTCTCGTAGGGTGTGAGTCTCACCAGAATCTATGGAACCTGTTCCCAGGAGGCCTAATAAGTTTATTTGATAAGTCCTTTTTGACCAAGGGAGTCCCTGTTGATGCCATGGTTGTGGCGGTAGCCACCAAAAAGGAGTCCGTTTTTCCACCCCCACTCGACCCTTTCCTAAAGGTCAGAGGGGAGGAAAGATGTGGTTCCGGAAAGCCGAAGGAACCTTTCAAGACACATGTGGAGAGCCCCCCCTCCAGAGGCAGAGGAGGGGGTTTCAATAGAAGACGCTGCCCTCGCGGCAGAGGGGGGTCCACAACACCAGGGTGACGGAGATCACTTCTCTGGTTAGTCCTACCAGCGCTCCTGCATGGAGGCCCGGCTGTCCTACTGTGGAGGCAGTCCGGGATCTTTTGTCATTGTACCCAAAAGCCTGGCTAAATATAACAAACGACAGTTGGGTACAAAGTATCCTTTCCAGAGGGTATTTCATACCGTTCTGCACCCAGCCCCTTCCCATCAAAAAAATCCCGGACGTTCCACCCAGTCACATGGTACAAGCAGCAACAGAGGTACGCCGATTGCTAGAAAAAGTCATCCAGCAAGTCCCGGCAGACCAAACAGGATTCGGAAATTAATCAAGATTCTTTTTGGTTCCAAAGAAAACAGGGACTGGAGACCCATTGTGGATCTCAGCAGAATCAACCAATTTGTGAGAAAAGAGACTTTCCGAATGGTCACGTTACAGTCCATACTCCCATTTCTAGGGAAGGACAATTGGATGTGCTCAATCGATCACAAGGACGTGTACTACCACATAAAGATGGCCAGGCCATCCAGAGATCACTTGAGTTTCCAGCTGGGAGCCAATCATTATCAATTCCGAGTTCTGCCCTTTGGTCTCATTACAGCCCACAGAGTGTTCACCAAGTGCATGGCAGTAGTCACGGCTCACCTGAGGCTCCTAGGATTCCAGGTGTTTCCGTATTTGGATGATTGGCTCCTTACCTCCACTACCAGGCATCAACGTCTTCAAGTGAGAGAGGCTACTCTGACACTCTGCGATCGGCTAGGCATTACAGTCAACTTCGAAAAGTCTGCCTTGTTGCCATCGCAGCATATCGTTTTTATAGGGGCAGAATTAGACCCGTCAACCACTACTCTTCGTCTTCCACCAGAAAGAATTTGTTTTCTTCGCCAACACATCATGTCCCTGATATCAAAGAACAGAGCACCAGCTGCAGAGGTCATGAAAGTTCTAGGATTGATGTTGGCAGCTATTTTAGCAATCCCGTTAGCAAGGATGCATATGAGAATCCTTCAGTGGCTTCTATTCACGCAATGGTCTTACCAAGAACTTCCAATGAGTCACATGATCCTGATAACAATTCCTGCAAGAAGGATCTTCAGTGGTGGTTGACGTCTCTTCATGTCACAATAGGACGTCCCTTCATGCTCCCTCGTCCAGTTGCCACTGTGACCACGGACTGTTCCCTGATAGGGTGGGGGGGGACTTTATCAGGGAAAGACTGCCCAAGGCACATGGACAGATCAAGAATCACATCTGCATATCAATGTCCTGGAGATGAGAGTAGTACTTCTAGCGTTGCAATACTTTCAGGACTCTCTTCCTGTAGGGACAGTTGCAATACATACAGAGAACATGTCCGTGGTCTGGTATCTGAACAAGCAAGGCAGGACCAAGTCTTATCCCCTTTGCCGAGAAGCCCTCAGAGTATGACAGTGGGCAGTGTCATCCCAGCGTTTTCTGTTAGCAACGCACATCCCAGACAAATCCAACGTCATAGTGGACAGACTGCGCAGAGCAATTTTATTGCCCCACGTATGGTCCCTCAAACAAGAGATCGCGGACAGGATCTTCTGCAAATGGGGCCAGCCTTCCTGCGACCTGTTCGCCAGTCATATTAACAACAAATGCAGAAGCTATTTTGCCGTGATTCCCACGCCAGGTCACTCCCCGAGGGATGCTCTTGTCCAAGATTGGTCTCCTCTACGCATTTCCACCATTTCCCCTGATACCCAAATTCTTACAGAAAGCAAAGTCGCTGGGACGGGCGATCATCCTTATAGCCCCTCATTGGCCTCTGCAGATTTGGTTTCTGTTTCTTTACCATCGTATTCTGGAAGAACCAAGGATCCTGGACCCAGTTCCGGACTTCTTGACACATCTGTCAGGGGATCTTCATGCTTCCTTGCAGATACTGAAGCTAACTGCTTGGCTGCTCCGATTCCCCGCATAGCCAGGCTTTATAATCTTTCCCATGACACTAGTCAAATTTTGTTGGCTTTCCATAAACCTTCCACTAGAAAATTGTATCGTAGTAAGTGGAAGAGATTTTTTATTTGGGCTTCTTCCCACAACATTGACCCTTACCAAGCGCCATTGTCTACTATCTTACAATTCTTGACAGAAATCTTCAACAAAGGAGCAGCGGCAGCTACGGAGCGAGTGCAATTAGCTGCTATATCTAATTTCCATCTAGGAATCGATGGTTTGAATATTATGGCTCACCAATTGTCTAAGGCTTTTCTAAAAGGTTCTTTTCACATGAGGCCTCCAGTGAAGACACCTTACTCCCCCTGGAATTTGAATTTTATGGTGTTTCCCATCATTCTTCCCCCTTTTGAGTCTGCATCATCCTGTGAACTAAAATTTTTGTAGTGGAAAACTATCTTCTTGGTAGCCATCACTTCAGCCCGCAGAGTGTCAGAGCTCCAAGCCCTATCCATCAAGCCCCCTTATATGGTCTTCCATGCTGATAGAGCATCTCTCAGGACAAATCCATCCTTTTTGCCTAAAGTATGTTCTGAGATTAACATTAATCAAGTCATTGAGTTGCCCGTTTTCTTCCCTAATCACACCAACAAATTGGAATATATGTTGCACAAACTCGATGTTCATAGACAACTTAGATTTTATTTAGACAGAACAAAAGACATTAGGAAATCAGATCAGCTCTTTGTGTCTTTTTCTGAGGCCAGGAAGGGTAAACCAGTTGCCAAAACAACCCTAAGTGGCTGTCGGATTGTATCACCTACACATATTCTTGTCATAACATGCCCTTGTCTAGTAAGGTGAAAGCTCATTCAACCAGAGCAGTTTCTACCTCTTCAGCCTTTCAAGCCAAATTACCCTTGGACAGCATCTGTGCACCAGCCACATGGTCTAAACCTCACACTTTTATAACTCATTACAAAGTGGATAAGGCCTCCAGGGACAGGGCTTCATTTGGTTCTACGGTTCTGAAGAGTGTACTTCTGTGAGCCACCCAAGATCATGGTGCTAGGGACGCTACCCATCAGTGAAAAATGAGTGGCGAGATTGAACAACTTCACATAAAGAAGTTATGTACTCGCCATAACGTTTCATGTGAGTTGTTCCATCTCACCTTCATTCTCACGTCCCTCCCTCCTTCCCCCTCTTGGCTGGCAGTTGACCTGGAGGCTGTCTTCATCCTGGTTTTTCAATGTGTCTTCATTCATAGGCAGAATAATTATTGTACTTCTATATGGTACGCAGCAAACAAGATCTGAGATAATTCCAGCAGTGCATTGTGGGATAAGGGGTTGAGCTACTGGAGAACTTTGAGCTTGCTAGTCGGCCATGTTGGAGCCGAGGATCAGCTCCAAACCCATCAGTGAAGAATGAAGGCGAGATTGAACAACTCCCATAGAACATTATGGTGAGTACATAACTTCTTATTCCTCTGGCCCAGAAATCGCACTGCGCCTAGAAAACCGACGTCCAAAGCGCATGCTCATCCTCCCACGCCACAAAAATAAATGTTTAGAATGACTGAAGACCTTATTACTGTAATTAGGGGAAGCCAGCCTTTCCCTGCCAAAAGACAAAGAATTGAATTTCCTTCTGATTCTACTGACCAGGAGTCTGATGACTCTGACCCTTCTGATTACCAGGACATACCCTTATCTACCTATGAGGATTCAGATGCAGAGGAATCCATTCCCTCTGCCTCCCCTCCAGAGGATTTCTCTTTTGGTGAAACCTTGCATACCTTAAGATAGCATTTCTGCTGGGAATACCAGGACTATCCTCAGTCCAAAAAGAGACTCAGGGAATTTTTAGATTTGCCTCAGCACAGGCCTCTAGCTATACCCCCTGTCCTGGATATTGTAGTTGATGTCATCTTGGAGTCCAGTCTTATTCCTGACACCTTACCACCAGCTCCTATAAAATCTGGCAGGTACTACAGAGTACCTGATTCTCATAAATTTATCTTTAAGAATCCTACTGTGGATCCAGAGATCATTTCCCAGGGACCTAAAGCATTAAGGCTACTACAGCCAAAAACGCTACCCTTTCAGACAGGGATTCTAGAGCTTTAGACAGATGGGGTAAGAAGGTATATACATCTGCAACTCTTGCCATCAGGGCTTTGAATTGCCAGTTTCTCGTGCTGAAGTACCAGCAACCTATTATGGAACTAATTAAACAAAAAATGGTGTTGCTTCCAGATTGTGCAACAAATTTCCCTGCATATCAATCAAAAAGAGATGCTTGTTGTACAGAATGCTCTGACAGTTTTCAAATACTTTATCCTTCAAGGACAGCTCCTGATAAAGACAGACAACACCACACATGTTCATTGTGTTTCACTGTTGCAGTCATTACACTTAGGTTATCCTGCTGGCAGGCTACCCGCAGTCGGCCTGAATTCCAAAGTCCTGGTCCGGCGTCAGTTGCTGTCGCCTCTTCCCTGACGTCAGTGTGCCAGGGGTATATAAGATGCAGCCAACTCCATTTTCTTCAGTCTTTCTTGCCACGCGGTGCCCGAAGCAAAAGCAGTTCGCAAGTGCCGGTCGGCCGACTCCTGAGATTTTCGAAATTGAATTTCAGATCCGAAGTCTTCAATAAAGCTAAGTACCCCATTGGGGAAACTTTTTTCTTGCTCCAGACCGATGTCATAAAAAAGTTAACAATTGTATTTCTTGTGGGAAGCAAATACCTCATAAGGATTTTCATTCTTACTGTATTCCTTGCCTAGGCCCTGACCACGACGTTGCTAGTTGTCAGTTTTATGCTAGATTTAACCAACGCACTATTAAGCATCAGTACGATTTTGCTTTTCATTACTTTGGTCGAAGGTTTAACTATATAATGACATCGGAACAGCCGACAACCGGAGTTCATAAAAAGCGCAAGGAAAAAGAAAAGGACAGGCAGCCGAGGTCCAAAACCGATGAAGCCTCTTCTAGGCCAGTTGCCGGTTCTCAGTGAGGCGCTTTCGCAGCCTCTGACACCCGCTACCTCACAGCCACAGGCCGCCTCCGACTCCCATGTGGAGACAACTAGGCCTCTGGATACTCAAGGTATTTGCCTTCGGAAACTAATCCCTCAGATGGGTCCGGAGCCGCTGAGCAGGCATCTGCTTCTGAGGGTGTTTTTAGACCTACACAGCTTTACATCAAGCCAACTTCAGAATCCAAGACAAAGACTAAAACAGCTGTAAAGACAAGGAAACAAGTACAGCATTTTCCAGGACAAACTTCCATGCCTAAGAAACAGATGCTGAAAATGGCTGAAGACCTAATTACTTTGATCAGGGGTTCCCATCCCCCTCCTGATAAGAGGCCTAGGCAAGACACTGAATATGATTCCTCTGATCAGGTTTCCATTTCCTCTGACTCCTCTTCAGAACAGGGATACTCTATTCCTCCCTATGAGGATTCTGATGCTGACGAATCTATTCCTTCAGCTTCTCCTCCTGAGGATTATTCCTTTGGGGAAACCCTGCATACCATGAGGGAGCATTTCCACTGGGAGAGCCAAGATTACTCAGAATCTAAGGAAAGGCTCAGAGACTTTCTTTTACTACCTCAGCACAGACCTCTTGCTATTCCACCTGTTCTAGACATTGTAGATTATGTATTTTCAGAGTCCGGACTGTCTCCCGACTCTCTACCTCCTGCACCTGATACTTTGTTTGGTGTTAAGGCAGAAGAGATGTTGAAGAAAATGGAGGATAAAGCTAAACCTATGCAGACAGTAAAGGATTTCTTACAGGTACAGCCACCCAGATTTAGCAGGAACTGGCCTTCTAAGAATTGGTCCTTTCCCGTGTCAGGCCACAAAGAGGCAGATACAGACGCCCTAGAGGCAGACAACAGCCCCAAGGCTCATACAGGCCCAAACAATGGGGTGCTTCTACCTCCAAAAGCAGAGGAGACAAATCACAGCCATATAGGAAACAGTCCCAATGGCTTCCCTCTGCCACTGCCAAGCTTTTATCTTTTGGCAGCACCCTTAGAGGGAAAGCTAGCACTTTTTTCACAAAATTGACACATGATCACCCAGGACAAATGGGTCTTAAATATAGTCTCTCAAGGCTACAGGTTCCACTTTCACACCCTTCCAAAGCAAAAGGTATGCCAGACCTGCCATACAATCAATGGGCAGAGGCACAAAAATAAGTTTCATCCCTCATGGACATGAGGGCTATTCAGCCAGTGCCACAACAAGAGCAGGGACAAGGATTTTACTCAAGACTTTTCTTAGTACCAAGAATGGACAAAGCATGGAGACCAATTCTGGACCTGTCTACTCTAAATACTTTTCTGGACGTTCCAAAATTCAAAATGTTGACTTTGCAGCAGCTTCTGCCCATGCTGGGCAAGAAGGCTTGGCTTGTAACTTTGGACCTCAAAGAGGCACACCTGCATGTCCCAATCAGACAATCTTGCAGAAGATACCTCAGATTCATAGCTGGCTCAATGTACTTCCAATTCGCTGCACTGCCCTTTGGCTTATCTACTGCGTCCAGGGTCTTCACAAAATGCCTGGCACCAGTAATTGCATTTTACAGACATAGAGGAATTCAAATATATCCCTACTTGGACAACTGCCTTATTCAAGCAGAGACCAAAGAGATTCAACTAAAGCATCTGGCGTTTGTAAAAAGATTACTAATTTGCCTAGGGTACACAGTAAACGAAAAGAAATCAAAACTAGTACCCTCTCAAGAGGTAATATTCCTGGGTGCAAGCTTAAATACAACTGCCCAGATGGCGTATCTCACGCCAGACAAAGGCAACTGGCTTCTTACTTCGAAAGCATGGCAACAAAGACCCAGTTATCTGCAAGAAACATTCTGCAGGCTCTGGGCTACATGGCATCCCACATTCTGCTAATTCCATATGCAAGACTACATATGAGGAAACTACAATGGTATCTAAAAAGTGTTTGGACTCAACATTACCACAGCCTGGAATCATTAATTTTACTCATTTCCTGCCTGCAACAGGAGTTTCAATGGTGGGTACAGGCCTGTCACCACAACAAGGGACAGCCATTCACTTTACCCACAGCCAGGCAAACACTAACAACAGATGCATCAGATTATGCCTGGGGGGCCCACATGGCAGGAAAATGTATTCAGGGCACATGGCCCGCAAGACAAAGGCATCTTCACATCAATCAAAAAGAGATGCTAGCTGTACAAAATGTCCTCACAGCCTTCGAGGACCTACTTCAGCCAGGACAGCTGCTGATAGACTGACAACACCACAGTCATGTGGTACATAAACAAGCAGAGGGGCACACATTCCTACACCCTCTGCAGACAAGCCATGATTTTGCGGAGCACAGCATTGACTTACCAAGTACACCTGCAAGCACAATTCCTGCCAGGAAAAATAAATGCTCTGGCAGACGAACTAAGCAGAAACCTGATGGATCCTCACGAGTGGAAACTAGATCCACAAATCTTCAACATGATGATAAGGAAATGGGGATGCCCAGACATAGATCTTTTTGCCTCCCCTCACAACTGCCAACTTCAGAGATTCTGCACAAGGACTTATCACAAACAAGCATGGAAAGTGGATGCTTTGTCATTCAGCTGGAACAACCTTACAGTATATGCATTTCCTCCACTGCCTGTCCTCCCCAAGGTACTCCTAAAGGTCAGACAAGAGAAGCCACAAATGATACTAATTGCCCTGGATTGGCCACACCAGCACTGGTACCCAATCCTAAGGAGCTTGTCTCAAGGCCCAGACTGGACATTGCCTCAAATTCCTCATTTACTGACCCAACAAAACAGTCAGATCCTGCACAGCCAACTCAGAACCCTAAATCTAGCTGCATGGCGGATAGTGTAACCATTCAGAATACACCTCTCTCTAAAGCGGTTATGGATGTTATTTTGGAGGCCAGGAGGCCCAGCACCAGAAAATCTTATGCAGAAAAATGGAAGAGATTCTGTGCTTGGAACCAGGCACAATGAATTGACACGCTTGTTCCAAACATTCCTCAGATTTTACAATATCTAACTGAGATGCTGGACAAAGGCCTATCCTTCTCATCAATTAAGATCCATGCCTCTGCCATTTCAGCTCATTACAATACGGACCCACCTATTTTTTCACATTCATTGCTTAGGCAGTACCTCAGGGGGGCCAAAAACATAAGACCTCCAAGCAGAGCACCAGTACCTGCATGGGACCTCAATTTTGTCTTTGAAAAACTCACTCTGCCTCCTTTTGAGTCAGCCAATACAGCTGAGATAAAATTCTTATTGTGGAAAACAGTTCTGCTCTTAGCAATAACTTCAGCAAGAAGAGTCTCAGAGTTACAGGCATTAATGGCTGTAGAACCTTTTATTATCTTCCATCCGGACAGGGTTTCTCTAAGGACAAATCCAACATTTATGCCTAAGGTAGTGTCCAGTGTGGCTCTTAACCAAACCATTCATTTGCCTACTTTTTACCCAAACCCACAGAATAAAGGGGGATAGACTTCTGCATTCTTTGGACATACACAGACAGCTACGCTTCTACTTGGACAAAACTAAAGCTTTCAGAAAGACTGAGCAACTTTTAGTGGCATATGCTGCAGGATCACAAGGAAAGGTTATCACAAAGCAGACTATTTCAAAATGGATAGGACACTGCATTTGTTTCTGCTATTCACAACATGACAAATCAGTGCCAAAGGGCATTAGACCACATTCTACCAGGGCAGCAGCCACCTCAGCAGCCGCCTTCAGGGGAGTACCAACCAAAGATATTTTGGAGGCTGCAACTTGGACTTCAGTGCACACTTTTACTAAGCACTACCACTTACCTCTTTACTCTAAATCCAGAGCAGGCTTTGCCACTACAGTTCTGCAGGGCCTCATAGCCACTCCTTTTTCTATTTAGACCCAGCCGCCCAACTTCAGCTTTGGGATTCAACCCAAGTGTAATGACTGCAACAGTGAGACACGATGAACATAGTACAGTTGTGTACTTACCATAAATGTAGATGTTCGAGTGTATTCACTGTTGCAGTCCAGGTTACCCACCCACCCACCACCCCCCTTTCTTTGCTGGAACTTATCTGTACTTCTCTATTCTATACAACCTATGTGGTGTATTTGCGTCTAGATGAAGGTAATGTTTATTTTAGTGCATGCTTTTTATAAGCAATTTTTTTAGCCTACCCTTTTGGGGGTACCTGACATCTGGGGCAAGAAAAACTGAAGAAAATGGCGTCGGCTGCATCTTATATACCCCTGGCGCACTGACGTCAGGGAAGAGGCGACAGCGACCGACGCCGGACCAGGACTTTGGAATTCAGGCCGACTGCGGGTAGCCTGCTAGCAGGATAACCCTAGTGTAATGATTGCAACAGTGAATTCACTCAAACATCTACATTTATGGTAGGTACACAACTTACATAACAAGCAGGGCGGGACTCATTCTTACCCACTCTGCAGATTAGCCATGGCTCTTTGGAACACAGCCTTGAGCATCCAAGTGGACCTACAAGCTCAGTTCCTACCAGCCAAGCAAAATTCCCTGGCAGACTTAAGCAGAAATCTACTGGACCCTCACTTGTGGAAACTGGAACCCAACTCATTCAAACGTCTAACCCAGAGGTGGTGAACTCCTGGAGATGGACCTTTTTGCCTCCCCTCCAAAACCACCAATTGAACAAATTCTGCACCAGGAACCCTCACAGCAGAGGCTGGAAGGGTGGACACCTTATTGTTTACAAGGGAAAACCTCTCAATTTATGCCTTTCCTCCTCTCAAAAGTACTACTCAAGATCAAACAGGACAGACCAAGGGCAATCCTTATTGCACCAGACTGGCCACATTAGCACTGGTGCCCACTCCTACCCAGTCTGACAGCAGTGCCACCCTGGCACCTACATCAGACACCTTCCCTGCTGTCTTAGCAGGAGGGACAGATTTTGCATCCACAGCTGCAAACCCTAAACCTTGCATCCTGGCTTATCCCATGAATACACCAACAACATCCCTCAGCAAACAGGTACTGGCTGTCATCCTTGAGGCCAGAAGGCCTAGTACAAGGAAATCCCTGTGCTGAAAATTGGAAAAGATATTGTTCTTGGAGTCAGGCTCAAGGAAAGGACACAGCTGTGCCCAACTTACCTCAAATCAGTGGTTACTTAGCAGAACTGCTCCACAGAGGCTTATCCTTCTCATCCATTAAGATTCATGCCTCTGCCATCTCAGCTCATTATAATACTGAGCCTCCTCTCTTTTCTCACCCTCTCATCAAGCAGTTCCTGAGAGGAGATAACAATTTAAGGCCCCCTAGGAGAGCTCCCACCCCGGCCTGGGACCTTAACTTTGTACTGGAAAAGCTCACACTTCCCCATTTTGAACCTGCTGCTTCAGCAGAGTTAAAATTCCTCTTTTGGAAAACAGCCTTACTTCTAGGTATTACTTCAGCAAGAAGAGTGTCTGAGTTACAGGCACTAGCGGAGGTGGAGCCCTTCATTATTTTCCATGCTGACAGGGTTTCCCTCAGGACTAACCCTTCCTTTATGCCCAAGGTGGTATCCAGTGTGGATTTAAACCTATTCATCCATTTGCCAACCTTTTTCCCTAATCCTCAGAATAGAGCGGAAAGGATCCTGCACTCCTTGGATGTGCACAGACAGCTCAGGTTCTACCTTGACATGACTAAAGCCTTTCAGAAAATCTGACCAGCTACTAGTCAGCTTTGCTACAGAGGCAAAGGGCAAGGCCATTTAGAAGCAAACCATTTCCAAATGGATAGCACACTGCATCCATTTCTGCTACAAGTACCATGGAAAACCTACCCCTCTGGGTTTCAGAACTCATTCCACTCGAGCTACTTCAACCTCTGCAGCATTTCTCAGGGGGGTCCCCACCAGGGACATCCTGGAAGCTGCAACCTGGAGTTCTGTATACACCTTCACCAAGCATTACCACTTAACTATTTTTTTCTAAATCCAGAACTGGATTTGCTACAGCAGTCTTACAAGGCCTGCTAGCCAGCTCCAACACTTCGTGACTGCCTCCAACCTTCCTCAGCGTTTGGAATCAACCCAAGTGTGATGACTGCAACAGTGAAACACAAAGAACATAGTACAGTTGTGTACACTTACCATAAATGTAGATGTTCGAATGTATTCACTGTTGCAGTCCAGGTTACCCTCCCTCCAGCCCCCTGATGTCTCTTGGCTCTACCTTTCCTTCTTGTTTGGTGTATTTGCTTTTTGATGGAGGTGTACCATAACGTATAATTGCTTTCCATTGTGGGGGCACCTGGCATCTGGATCAAGAAAAACTGATATAATGGTGTCAGCATGTTTTATACCCCTGACTGTGTGACGTCATGGAAGAAGAGACGGCATCTGATGCAGGGATCCAAGACTCTGGTATTCCGGCCGGCTGAGGGCTACCTGCAGGCAGATAACCCAAATGTGATGACTGCAACAGTGGATAGACTTGAACATCTACATTTATGGTAAGTGTACACAACTGTTCCTTTTTGACCCCACTGGATCAGGGACTCCCACTAGTACCTATTCCTCTTCTAACTCGACCTAAGCTTTCAGAGTTCTCGGATCCTAGTGCTCCTGGCCTATCTGTGTCAGATCCAGGAAGACTGGTGTCTTCATGTCTGACAATGACTTTGAGGTTGTCACCTCTGACTTGTTCGGATCCAGATGGCACTGTGAGCCAAGGCTTTCACGGCAGATCGGGGTGGGGGGGTTAGATCGACTCCAAGATTTTTGGAGATTTCTCTTCTTCCTCCTCTGAGGGTGGACAGTTTGTGGGGCGGGGGTTGCTGGTGAACCAAGGACTTTAACTGTCTGCTCCGCCTGGTCTCCTTCTCCCCGACGAGGTCAGCCTTTGAGGTGGTGAATAGGGTCTTCTCTCTGTCCATAGATGAGGTGGGCCCCCCCACCTCGGGTCCACCCTGACAACCCAACTGACTTTGTCGCATGATCATCACCATTCTACACCTAGGAGGCAGCCAGCCCCAGAGTTCCCAGTTTTCCCAATCTGGGATCCCTAGCTGTTCCAATACTTTTCCAGACCCACCCCATTGAAGAAGTCCCTAGGATGAGACAGTGTAAGAGGAAACACTTGGACTTGCCCAAAACGTCCCTCAGTACTAATTCCGACTTTGTTGAAGGGTCTCCCAAATCACCACCCGAAGGCGTCTCCTTTGCAGACCCCCTCGAACTCCTGAAACAGACGGGTGGTTGGTCTGCCCACAACCCATCTCCTGAAGAGTTTGTCTCTCCTGGGTAGCCCCTGCCTCCTGATGAATTGGTGGATTTAATTTGTCAGAAGGCGTGGTAGGAACCTGACTCAACTAAACCCATCTTCAAGAGACCAGTTAAGATTATGGCACCTCCAGTATTGGAGTAAGGGTGTACCGGTTGATGCCATGGTTGTGGCGGCGGCCACTAAAAAGGACTTCCTCACTGAAAAGAGTTCATCCTCCTAACATAGAGTCTACGGTGGTGAACAGACCAGAGAGGTGGGTTTACGCTTCAGCAACTTTTGCCATACGTTTGCTGAATTATCTGTCCCACTTCAGAAGACTGCAGAGGGACTTCAGGAATTTTCCAGCTCATTAGGCAAGGACCACTACGGAGGATGCCCACATTTCTGTGGCCCCTCAGTTAACTACCTTATAATCAGTTGTGAACTCATTCATGAGGCTTATCTCCAATGCAAAGGAAGGCGCCTCATGGGCAGTGGGTTCAGGCTTATCCATGAGGGGACAAACCTGGATGTTCCTGTGTGACTTCGCAGAGCCTTTTCAGTCTTCCTTTGTCAGTGCTCCTTTTGATGGATCTTAGCTTTCTGGACCCATTGTAAAGGAAGCACTCTTAAGGTGTGAAAAAGATGGGAAGACCTTGTCTGCCATTGTATATTTTTCGGCCCTCCCCCGTTTTTTTAAGAATCATCCAGGGAGGCTGTAAGATGTGGTTCAAAACATTTCAAGGTCCTGTATACCTGACAAATGTGGAACTGGTTCTCCCAGAGGCAGAGGGGGAAATAGTAACAGCAGATGACACCCTTGTGGCAGAGGAGGCCCAGAGAATGCAGGGTCCAGAGATACTTTCTTTGATGGGCCCTATTGTGCCCCTGAAAAGGAGGCTTGATTGTTTTCCTCTGGAGTTATTCGGGAGTCGTTTTTCCCTGCACCCAACAGCCTGGCTAAGTATATCAAATGAAATTTGGATGCAAGGAATTATTTCCAGAGGTTATACCATACTCTTTTTCTGTCTGACCCCGTCAATAACGAAGCTCTATTATGTTCCACCCAATCAGAGAGAGCCAGCAACACAGCAAATATGGCAGTTACTCACAAAAAAGTCTTATCCAAGAGGTCCTACCAGACCAGATAGCATCCAGAGCTTACTAAAGGTTCTTTTTGGTTCCAGAAAAGACAGTGGCCTGGAGACAAAGTTTAGATCTCAGTGTGTTAACAAGTCGGTCACACACACCAAGTTCCAGATGGTCACGGTACAGTCCATTCTGCCCTTTTTAGAGTAGGATGACTGGATGTGCTCAGTAGACCTCAGGATGCATACCATCACATAAAGATGAACATATAGTCCAGGTGGTAATTAAGCTTCTAAGTAGGAGCCAGTCACTAACCAGTTCAGAGTACTGCCCTTTGGCCTCACCACAGCACCCAGGGTGTTTACTATATGCATGACAGTGGTTGCAGCCCCATCTAAGGCTGCAGCTATTCCCATATTTGGACAGCTGGCTCATCACTGCCCCAGCCAGGCATCACTTGGTACAAGTGAGAGACCAGGTGCTAAAAACTTGCTTAACTCTAGAGATCACAGTAAATCATGACAAATCACACTTGCAACTCACCCAGAAACTGGAATTCATAAGCGCAATCGTTGACACTCACTCCATGCTTGCATCCATCCCATTACTGCTGGTGCAGAACATCAGAAGCTAAGTCAGGAGTTGCATTCAAGTACAAAGGTATCAGCCAGAAAAGTCCTGCAGGCTCTAGGCTCGATGGCAGCAGCCATAACTTTAGTACTCCCAAGCAAGGTATTACATGAGAGTGTTACAATGGATGCTACAAACCCAATGGTCCTTTTTCTCTCGCCCTGTGTCTACAAAGGTTAGGGTGACTCAGTTATGCAAAAACTACCTCTCATGGTGGACACAGTCATGCCAGCCCCAACAAGGTCACTCGTTCATACCTCCCATAGTGACTACAGGCACTTCTCAAATTGGGTGGAGGCATTACCTAGAGAAGACAGTCCAAGGCACTTGGTCCCCCATAGAGTCTAACCTGCATATCAGTGTTCTGGAGATGAGAGTAGTGCTTTTGGAACTGCAAGCATTCCAAGATTCTCTCCCTCTCAGGACAATTAAACAGACAATATTTTGATAGCATGGTATATCAACAAGCAAGGAGGAACCAAATCTTTACCCCCTGTGTCGTGAAGCTCGCATTGTGGCAGTAGGTGATAGCCTCCAATTGCTTTCTGGTGGCAACGCACATTCCGGGGAAGTCCGTCTGATAGCAGACAAACTCAGCAGGTCCATTGTATTACCTTACAAGTGGTCCTTCAACCACAAAGTGGTGAAAATTATTTTTTGTCAATGGGGTCAGCCTTGCTGTGATGTTTTTGCATCTCCCCTAATCAACAAATGCAGCAGCTTTTTCCCTATTCCACCCCAGTGGTGGAGTCACCAAGGGACACTGTTCTCCACGACTGGCCTCCTGTCTGTTGTCCACCTAACCCCCAACAACCCTTGACCTCCAGATTCTTTCAGAAGGTCCCAGATTGAAGAGCAGAGTGATCCTTATTGCACCTTACTGGTCTCAACAAGTGTGGTTCCCGTTTCTTTGGCCTCACCTACTATCTCCACCTTGGATTCTGGATCCGACTCCAGACTTTTGTCCCATCCAGCAGGACTGATTCACCCAGACCTTACTAACCTCAGACTGACCACATGGTTTCTTCAGTTCTGTTGATGGCCAGGCAACCTATGCTTTGCTCCCCAGCCCGTTCTGTTCTTTTATTGTCCCCATAAACCTTCTACTAGGAAATTGAACAAAATCAAGTGGAAAAGATTTCTTTATTGGGTGGAGCAGAATCGCATAGAACCCTTTACAGCTCCTACTTATGCAGTCTTATGGCAGAATTGTTTAATAAAGGAGCAAGCACATCTACTGTTAAAGTTCACCTTGCAGCAATTTCAAATTTCCATGTGTGATTGCACAATTTTTCCTTGGCTTCTGCAAAAATTTGTAAAGTATTTCTGAAGGGTACTCTTTTGCTAAGACTTCCCTTTAAGGACCCTGTTCCCCCATGGGATTTAACTCTAGTACTGCAGGCCCTGACACAGTCTCCCTTTGAGCCTGCAGCCAAATGTGATTTAAGATTCCTCTTTTGGAAGACAGCCTTTTTGGCTGCTATAACCACGGCCAAGAGAATATCAGAACTTCACACTTTATCCTCTAAATCCCCTACTTGATCTTTCACAAGGATAGGGTTACCTTACAGACCAGTGCTTCCTTTCTACCAAAAGTGGTGTCAGAATCCAACATTAATCAGCCCAGTCATCTTCCAGTATTCTTTCAAAATTTCAGTAACCGAGGGGAATTCTTGCTGCATTCATTGGATGTCCATGGACAGTTATGTTACTATTTTTATTGTGCAAAGGATTTCAGGAAATCAGACCAACTTTTCATTTCCTTTGTGCACCATAGGTTGGGGCAACCTATCAAGAAAGTAACTCTAGCCAGATGGATAACAGATTGAGTTTCTTTGGTATATGCAGAATTGAATGTGCCCCTCCACAAACCTGTAAGAGCTCATTCTACCAGATCTGTGGCACCTTCCTCGTTTTTTCTGTCTAAAGCTTCCATGGATGATATTTGCACAGCTGCTACTTGGTCAAATCCCACATACCTGTATCAACTACTACAAATTAGATCTGGTCTCAAGGGGAAGAACGGAGTTTGGCTAGGCCATTCTTAGAAACATCCTTCCTTAGGGTCTACCCAGGGCTCAGGTAGCTGGAAACTCTGTCCTATACATTGAGGATGAATGAAAATTGACAACATCAGATAAAGAAGTTATGCACTCACCATAATGTAATCTGTTGTGTCCATTTTCATTCAGCCTCAACTCCCAACCCTCCAGACCCTGACCATTTTTGGTTTTAATTCCCTCTGACAATAAAAATGTTTGTGAGGACACAGTCAGCATCACTTGCTCCCTTGGATTTCAACTCCATTGATGGCATCTTGCATAGTTCTTTGTTTATACTTCTCCTCCTCCTTTCAAGCTGTATGTATTATCTGAGGTGAGAGGGGACAAGAGCATTGACAGTAGAGAAGAGCTCGAGAGTTTGTAGGCTTCTGCGAGCTGTAGTAATGGCCAAGTCAGATCTGAGGTCAGATCTGGAGTCCTATACGTTGAGGCCGAATAAAAATGAACAACACAGACAGAACATTGTGGTGAGTATATAACTTTTTCACAAAGCTCTGATACATTACCTCACCTTCACGCTGATTGCTGATTGGACAGCCCAGAGGATGGAAATCAGCAGTCAGAGTGAAGAATTTTTAGCACTTTCTTGTTACCTCAATGAAAAGCAGCTCTGAGGATTCACTGGAGCAGCAATTGACTGCAAGCTTCCTTAATGACAGAGAAAAGCCCATAGGGGAATCCTTCCATATAGAAAATATTGCATTTTAAGTATTTTTGATGTATTTTTATTTTCAGCAGAATATTGGTAATTTTCATTAATATCAGAAATTTCTTGTCAGAAATTGTTTTTAGAACTGGGCTTATTGAATGCTGTTGCTGTTTTTTGTGAGAAAAGTTTACTGATTTTAAGACCGTTTAACTGTAGTGTAAGGATATGAACATTGGGAAATGTTTTTATGTACTTCAAACACAGAGTGTTTTGATGTTTGTGCTCACCTTGTGATAATTTTCCTTCATTGTAGCAGTGTCCATTATGCAGCAGGCAGCACCCTGTCCTTTGCTTCAGAAGACTGTATGTTCTGTTTCCACACCAGGCAGATAGATCACTGACACTGCAGTGCAGCATAAGGGGGAGTGTGCTATCCTTTGGATGAGACGGTAAACTGAGGTCTGGTCTGCCTGAGTTGGTGGTAGCTCATGTGGATGTAAAAGATCCCATGGCATCTGTCAAAAAGATTAGATGAAGTTCCCTGATGCCCTGGCCAAATTTCCCGTAGTACTATAAATACCACCTCTTGTCTCGTCTGAAAAGAGGCTGTTAACCTAGTGGGACTTATCTGGTCAACAAAGGATAAATAAAGTAAAAACAAAAAAAAAAGTTACTGCTTGAGACATTTTGCTTGAAAGTGTTATATTTAAACATCTCGAAATGTATTTTATGTTAGGTGCTTATCTACACTTCCTGGCAACTTATCTTAAAAAAAAAAACAGCCGAATAGGAGCCCATGCCTACACCTCAGGCTTAGACAGTGTCTCAGATGTTAGTGGGTGACTCTGCAGTGTCCACTTTTTCCTCAGACCACTCAGTGGTTTGTCAAAGTCCCCTGTTGTAGTCCATTCCACCACCATGGAATGGAGGTTACCCAGATCCTCTCTGGCTGTTACAGTGTCCAGTCTGGGCATGGGAGAACCATCTTTGGGCCTGAGAGTTTCTCAGAGGTGGTTCTTGGAGGGACCGAGAAGAGAGACACCTTTTGCCCAAGATGACGTGCCCTTTCTTAGCTGGTCTCCTAAGGATGTCTCTAGAAAAAGGTAAAAAAGGATCCAGTGTTGTCTTTTCCATCTGTCTCAACTGTTTGGTATATCAGGTACAACCCAATCTGATGCCAACAGTATTCAGACTTTAGGCTGCAAGTCTTAGGCTCCTCCCCATCCCCCCACCCTTACCTATTATGCCTTTTTGCTCTGACAAATCCTCATATCTTGTTTACTGCTCATTTCATTCAGATGTGGTTGGCTCAGTGCTTTTTGTAGTTTAAAAACTTTGCATAGCATCCAGATAAGTGATTATCTGGTTATTTTACATCTTTAGACTAGCATTGTCTGTACTAAATTAAGTCTTCCCCTTTCTTTTTTGATAGCAGATGTGCTTGTCTGTAGCATAGGTGTTCTTTCCTTTCCATATCCTCCTCTCTGTTCACATAAAATATATATAATTGTTTAATTATATTAATTTTATGATTTTATATATATTTATTGTAATATTTTTTAATTATATTAATTGCAGGTAATGCAGTATCTATTGCAAAACAATCTTTTATTTTTATTTTTTTTTATTTTTTATTTTATTTTTTATTTAACATTTGTTGACCGGGAAAGTCCGACTAGGTTCCACAGATCCTGTTTTCAGCGGAGGCCCGGGGAGAAATGCTCCAAAACCAAACATGGCTTCTGACCTAGCCACAACAGAGCTACAGCCCTACTGTCTTTTACAGACACTGTAAACAAGGGCAGAGACGCAAGATACTATGCAGCCTCAGTATTCCTTGATCTCTCCAAGGCCTTTGACAGTTTCTCACCCCTTACTATTAAACACGCTGTCTAACTTAGGCATCTCACATAACACAGTAAAATGTTTTCAGAGCTACCTCAGGGATCGTAAACAAGCAGTGAAATGGTCCAATTAACTCTCATCCTTTCTCCACAACCCTGCTGGAGTCCCTCAAGGCTCCATCCTAGGACCCCTACTCTTCAACATATTCACAAACAGCCTTCAGACTGCATCTCACCCTGGTACCCTCATTCAGTACGCTGATGATTCCACCATAATTTGTACTGCTCAATCACTACCAGAACTACTTTCAAAAACGCAGCAGTCCTTTACTGCAGTTGAATCCTGGCTAAGAAATGCCCAACTCTTTCTTAATTCAAAGAAGACAAAACTAGTACTCTTTCATCCCAAGAACACCTCCCCTATCACTGATCATTTTAACATCCTTGCATCTGACAACACTGTCATAGAAATAGTGCTGGAAACCAAACTTCTAGGAGTTCTCATTAACAAAATTTCATTCGACCCCCATATACAGCAAAATGTAAAGAAAACCCATCAAAAACTGGGACTTTCTTATATAGAAACAAACATTTCTTTACTGCAGCAACCAAAACTACCCTTCCAAAATCATTTTACTTCCCTCCCTTCTTTATGGCGCTCCTATCCTAACTTACAAACGTCTACCATAAACAAGATAGAACTGTGCTACAACCAAGTTGCAAAGTTTGCCACAATCTCTAAATATCACACACACCACTGTAAACCACTGCTAGAATTAAACTGGCTTGAGCTCCCCAACTTGCCTTTATAGGTTCATAGGTAGGTACTAGGCTATCGGCCCAAGGGCCTATGTAAGCCTAGCCAGCAAGGTTCCATAGCTTACCCCACCCAAGAAAGTTATTTTCTTGTGCCACTGTCGAGCAGAGACACAGAAATGATCCCCGGGGTGTATTTCCTATTTCCCATCCACTCATCGAGATTTTTCTTGAAGAGTGCTAATGAAGAACTTTGCTTGACATAGATGGATAGCTTGTTCCAAAGTATAGGAAGTTTCTGGGACAGGAATCTATCCCTCCAGCGTGTTATTCAGCTGTCCACATTGCACAACCTTATTTTTAAGCCTACTGCCTGTCCTGCAGTAGTCAGTCTAGTCACACCTTACACACCAAATTGATCGCTACGATTAGAAGACAGAAATCTCTTAGCTGTCTCAAAACCCACAAGAAAACCAGGTCACTCATTGTATTCATACTGTCTCTATACTTTGGAATTCACTACCAGGTCTATGCCTGGCCTAACCCATTTCAAAGCCTCTTTAAAAAAAATCATCCCAAAAAGACATGGTTCTGCTCCTGCATAAAGTCTGCCTGATGTTCAGCACTTCCTCTTCTTCCACACTAGCCTCATCCTCCTCTTCTGTCACATGTCAGTCCTTCACAGTGTGCCAGATACTAAGGCTCTCTTAACTTCTTCTCTGTTTCTGTACCATATCCTTAAGTTTCTGTTCAGGCTGTATTGTTTGTATTCTTTTTAACGCTCTCACTATCTTTCTGCATCACTAATCGTCTGGCTGTTATTTTCATAACTGAAACTAACATTCTATTTATTTTTCATGTACTATAGCAGTCAGTGTTACACATTGCTTTTTCTACGTACTATTTCTTGGACACTACATGTATAGTGAGAGTGACTATTATTGTCTACAATGTTTTTAACTCTATAGAATAGTCTAGATGTGTAGTATATATTGTAACATCTTGTAACAAAGTTTGTTCTTTCAACTTATTTTGTATAGTATTTCTAATGTGACTTGTACTGTATGTGGAGATTTTCTCCCCGGGCCTCTGCTGAAAATGGGTTCTGTAGACCTAGTCAGACCACCCCAGTAAGCAAATGTCAAGTGAAATAAATATAAATATATGCTTTATATACTTTTTCTAAAGTGAAGCTACTGGTCTTTGCTAGTGTTTGAGATAGTTGTATTAATGTTCTGCTTTAGACTTTGGCTTTTTGCCTTGTGGTTTATTTTTTCCATTGTAGTTGTTGTAGTCTGCTTTTCATCATCTTTGGTCATGTCTAACAAAGCTTTGAGCTTTGAAAAGTCACACAGGCAGTCACACAGTTCTCCCTCAGGATCCTCAGACAAAGTGTGTACATTGTATCAGGGCTGCTCGTCTAGAAGGATTGCCAAATATGTTCTTCCTTTGGCAGAAGCACTCTCTTGGACTACTGGTCCAAATTATTACTAAAAGGCCTACTCCCTGCCCCAGTAGGAGAATTGGCCTCCTCCCTCTCTCATTTCCCCTCTTCTAAGAAATCTTTGGAGAAGGCTAAGGGAGGCAAGCAAAGCGAAAGAGATGAAGGAAAGAGATAAGGAGTGTGAGCAATCTAAAGAAAAAAAAGTTCTGAAGTAGGAGATTCATTTGTCTGCAACCTGTGGGTTATGGATCCAATATCGTATCCGAACCGGCATGGTTATCCAGCTATGGATCCGAGCTCTTAGCTCCTCCCCTCACCTATAATGCCCTGCTCTCCCTACATGACCTCAGATCTAGTTTGCCGCGCTGGTAACCAGGTCTTGGATCGTCTGAGCTCTTCAGCTAAGTGACTATTTTACCTAAAGAAAGCTTTATTTTGAATTTTTGCAGTTAGTTTTGAGTGATTGTGTTACGTTTCCCTTAATCTTTCGATAGTTTCAGTTAAAAATTTTTACTTTTAAAACTTTAAGATGTTCTTCATCTCACATTGCTGCAGTCCTTACATATGGGTAGTCCGCTGTCCTCGGTCGGCCCGAATACCAAAGTATTAGGCTGACGTCGGTCAGGGCGCTTAAAACTGACATCAGGACGTCAGGGTACAAAAGCGCATGACCGACGTCATATCCTCAGTCTTTTTTGCCGCATGGTCCGATGCAGAAGCAGCGTTGCAAGTGCCGTTCGGCGTTCTGAAATTTTTCGAGTTCGGAGTTTCAGACCGAATCCAAGTTGGCTAAGTACCCGTTGGGAATATTTTGGTTTTTTCTTGCCTCAGTGTATTACCGGATGTCAGAAAAAGTGAATAATTGTATTTCTTGTGGGAAACAGATACCGCATAGGGATTACCATTCTTTGTGCATTCCTTGTTTGGGGCCTGAGCACGACGTAGTCGGGTGTCGCTTTTGTGCTAGGTTTAATAAGCGCACTATTAAGCGAAGGTTAGATTGTGCTAGGTTGGTCTTCGGTAAGCGGTGCAATTATAATATGCCATCGGATACTCCGACGCCCGCTTCCACGAAGAAGCGCAAAGACAAAGCGGTTAAACCCAGGCATGATGAGTCGTCCGTTCCGGACGCCGGTTCTTTAGAGGCTTCAGTGGAACCGGTGGTTCTGATGGAGGCTTCTCTGGAGTCTCAGGGGGAGACTTTAATTTTGCAGGATGTGGCCTCTCAAGAGGCAGGTCAGGCTGAAGGGGCTTCTCAGGTTTCTGTACTCCCTTCCCTTCCCAGGGGGGTTAGGCCCTCTCCTTCTGTTTCCAAGGCTTCTTCCAGAGGCAGGCCTGTTTTAGCTTCTGCTGGTGTCAGTCCTAGTTCAGCAGGGTCTGTGCCTAAGAAGCACATGCTTAAAATGGCAGAAGATTTGATTACTCTGATTAGAGGTTCTATGCCCCCTCCTGATAAGAGGCCTAGGGTGGAGCCAGAGTTGGAAGGTTTTGAACAGGCTTCGATGGTTCAGAGTCTTGGCTGAAGACTTGCAGGAGTACACTCCTTATTCTGATTCTGATGCAGAAGATTCCACTCCTTCTGCTTCTCCTCCAGAGGATTTTTCTTTTTCAGAGACACTTCATTCTATGAGGGAACATTTTAAGTGGGAAGGTCAGGACTTCTCTGATTCACGGAAAAGGCTTAGGGAATTTTTGTTTTACCTCAACATAGGCCCTTAGCTATACCCCTGTTCTGGATGTTGTGCAAGATGTATTTTCAGAGGCTTCTCTTAATCCTGATTCTCTGCCCCTGCCTGTTAAACCGGATAGGTATTACAGGGTGCCTGAGGCTCATAAATATCTCTATAAGAGTCCTAGGGCGGACCCAGAAACTGTTAGTCAGGGACCTAAGGGTGTCAAGGCCTCTGTTGTTAAGAATCCGGTTCCTCTAGATAAAGAGGCCAGAGCTTTGGATAGATGGGGAAAGAAGGTCTATACATCTTCTACCTTAGCTATGAGGGCTTTGAATTGCCAGTTTCATATGTTGAAATATCAAAATTTTCTTCTTTCAATTGAAATCTAAGGTGGATGCTCTGGCAGAAGGCATTGACTGTAAAGAATTACAAGATTTGGTGCATGTCTCTGAACAGGTGGGTAAGCATTCTTTGCAGTGTGGTTTTGATGCTTTGCAGGCCTCTTCTAGGGTGGCTGCCACTGGTTCAGTTCTTCGCAGGCACGCCTGGCTTAAGGATCAGAATTTATCTGACCATGTTAAGACAAGGATTTTGGATGCTCCTTTGCAGTCTGAAGTGTTGTTTGGTCCACCTGTGGAGTCAGTCTTGAAGAAATTGGAAGGCAAGGCTAAGTCTATGCAGACTGTTAAAGATTTTTTGCAGGTTCAGCCTCCAAAGTTTAGTAGAAATTGGCCTGCTAAGGGGTGGACGTATCCTTCTTCTGATTCTCAGTCTAGGGGTAGATCTAGACGTGGTAGGGGCAGAGCTCAGAGTTCCTTCAGACCTAGAACATGGAGTTCACCTGCATAGTCTTCGAGTGAGGGCAGGGGCCAGTCCTTTCGTAAACAGGCCCAATGACCTACTTTTTCAGCTGCCAGAGCCTTCATGCCTGGCAGCACCTTTGGGAGGACGGTTGGCACTCTTCAAAGAAAATTGGATTTTAATTACCCAAGACAAATGGGTATTGGATATCATACACCAAGGTTACAAGTTTTATTTCTATACCTTACCTCCTTTCAAAGGCATGCCAGACGTTCCTCCTCAGCAAAGACTAGAGGCTCACAAACAGATTTCTCTACTACTTCAAATAGGAGCTATACAACCGGTCCCTCTGCCAGAAGTGGGCCTAGGATTTTATTTTCGCCTGTTTCTAGTACCAAAGAAAGGGAACACGTGGAGACCAATTTTGGATTTATCTATCCTCAACACATATCTGGACATTCCCAAGTTCAAAATGTTGACGTTACAACAGCTTTTACCTCTACTGGGCAAAGATCACTGGATGGTGACTCTGGATCTCAAGGAGGTTTACCTTCATGTTCCTGTCAGGCCCTGTTGCAGGAAGTATCTGCGTTTTCGGGCTGGGACTTTTCATTATCAGTTCTCTGCATTGCCCTTTGGCTTATCTACTGCGCCCAGAGTGTTCACAAAGGTTCTGGCTCCAGTGGTAGCTTTCTTCAGGCTAAGAGGAATACAAATATATCCTTATTTGGACGATTGCCTGATTCTGGCTCAAGGAAAAGACGAACTTCTTCATCATTTACAGTATGTGATGGCAGTGTTAAGATGCCTAGGGTATTCTGTGAACGAAATAAAGTCCAGTCTAGTACCCTCTCAGGACATGTGCTTTCTGGGTGTGAGACTGAATACAGCATCCCAGATGGCCTTTTTGACCCCGGACAAACAAAAGAATCTTTCTCTTTACTTCCACCAGTTGTCTCGTCAGTCCAGGCTGACTGCAAGGACAGTCCTTCAAGCCTTGGGGTTCATGGCATCTTGTATTCTGGTACTTCCCAATGCCAAACTGCATATGAGGAAGCTACAATGGTATCTCAAAAATGTATGGACGCAACACTGCCAAGAATTGGACACTGTCATTCAGATAATACCTTGCATTCAAAAGGAATTTTTGTGGTGGGCTCAGGAATGTCACCTAAACAAGGGACTCTCTGTGACCCGACCAGAGGCGAGTCAGATTCTAATGACAGATGCCTCAGACAAAGCTTGGGGAGCTCATCTAAATGGAAAATGGGTACAAGACACGTGGCCTGCCAGACTTCAGCATTTACATATCAACTTGAAGGAGATGTTAGCAGTCCAATTTGCATTGATAGCTTTCAAGGATTTACTTCTTCCAGGGCAGGTGTTGATTCAAACAGACAACACAACTGTCATGTGGTACATCAACAAGCAAGGGGGGACACATTCTTATCCTCTATGCAGACAAGCAATGATTTTGTGGGAGACTGCTCTCAGTTTACAGCTACATCTTCAGGCAAGGTTTCTGCCAGGAGCACAGAACTCCTTAGCAGATGTGTTGAGCAGACAAATTATGGATCCCCACGAGTGGAAATTGGATCCTCATGTATTTCAGAAATTGACAGTGTTATGGGGAACTCCAGACATAGATCTGTTCGCTTCTCCACTAAATTACCAGCTGCCAAAGTTTTGCACAAAAGGTTTCATCCCACAGCTTGGAAAGTGGATGCTCTCTCATTCAATTGGAGCAATCTTCACGTGTATGCCTTTCCACCACTGCCTCTCCTCCCAAAGGTACTCCTGAAGGTCAGACAGGACAAGCCAACCATGATTCTAATAGCTCCGGATTGGCCTCGACAGCACTGGTACCCATTACTGAAAAGTCTGGTACGGGAGCCTCCATGGCCTTTGCCTTCGATTCCTCACCTGCTGTCTCAGGAGAACAGTCATTTACTCAATGTCAAACTTCACTCTCTACATCTAACACCCTGGCATATTCTGTTTTAAACCCTGGAGGGTCTCAGCTTCCACAACAAGTTTTGAATGTTATTTTGGAGGCCAGAAGGCCTAGTACAAGGAAAGTTTACGCAGATAAATGGAGGAGATTTTTAATTTGGAGCACAGCGAAGGACTTTGATGTTTCTAAACCTAAGTGTTGCTCTTCAATACCTTACTGAGTTATTGGACAAAGGTTTGTCCTTCTCCTCTATAAAGGTTCATGCTGCAGCAATTTCGGCTCACTATGACTGTGACCCGCCATTATTTTCTCATCCTTTGTTTAAGCAATTCCTTAGAGGGGCAAATAATATAAGACCCCCACGTAGAGCTCCTACTCCTGCTTGGGATCTCAATTTTGTGTTGGAGAAACTCACTCTACAACCTTTTGAGCCTGCAGCAACTGCTGAGTTGAAATATTTATCTTGGAAGACTGCTTTTTTGTTGGCCATTACCTCTGCGAGAAGGGTTTCTGAATTACAGGCCCTTATGGCAGTTGAGCCTTTCTTAATTTTCCACAAGGATAGGGTGTCTTTGCGTACTAACCCTTCTTTTATGCCAAAAGTGGTTTCTAGTGTGGCTTTAAACCAAACTATTCATTTGCCTACTTTTTATGCAAACCCCCAAAATAAAGGGGAGAAGATTTTGCACACTTTGGATATACACAGGCAGTTGCGATATTATTTGAGCAGAACTAAGGGGTTCAGGCAGTCTCAGCAGTTGTTTGTTTCATTTGCTTTGGGTTCTCAGGGCAAACCTGTTTCAAAACAAACTATTTCTAAGTGGATTGGTTTTTGTATTGCTTTCTGTTATTCCCATCATGGTAAGGAAATTCCAGATGGGATTAGGCCTCATTCCACTAGGGCTACTGCCACTTCTACAGCTTTTTTAAGGGGGGTGGCTACTAAAGATATTTTGGAGGCAGCTACTTGGAGTTCAGTGCATACTTTCTCTAAGCATTACCACCTTCCACTTTACTCTAAATCTAGGGCTGGATTTGCCACTGCAATTTTACAGGGCATTTTGGCAGCTCCTAATGCTTTTTAGTTTTGCCATCTTCCCTTACCTCTGCTTTGGGATTCTACCCATATGTAAGGACTGCAGCAATGTGAGATGAAGAACATAGTACAGTTTTGTACCTACCATAAATGTAGATGTTCAAGATCCACATTGCTGCAGTCCAATTAACCTCCCTCCTTCCCTCTGTAGTTAGAGGTGGTTGTGTGGTTTGGGTTGTAAATATTGTAAATATTGTAAATATGGTTAGTGCAGGGGTGGTTGGTTGGTTTTTTGCTGTTTTTTGGCTTTGGCCTTTCTTTTTAGGGCCTTCTGACATCTGGGGCAAGAAAAGACTGAGGATATGACGTCGGTCATGCGCTTTTGTACCCTGACGTCCTGATGTCAGTTTTAAGCGCCTTGACCGACGTCAGCCTAATACTTTGGTATTCGGGCCGACCGAGGACAGCGGACTACCCATATGTAAGGACTGCAGCAATGTGGATCTTCGAACATCTACATTTATGGTAGGTACAAAACTGTACTTTTATACCCTCCCCTCGCTGGTCGTAGTTTCTGTTCGAGTGTACTGATGTTCTTCATTCCACATTGCTGCAGTCCTAACAATTGGGGTAGTCCGCTGTCCAGTCGGCCCGAATACCAAAGTATAACTGACGTCGGTCAGGCGCATTAGACTGACGTCAGTACGTCAGGGTACTAATGCGCATGACCGACGTCATATCCTCAGTCTTTTTTGCCGCATGGTCCGATGCAGAAGCAATTTTGCGAGTGCAGGTTGGCGTTCTGAAATTTTCTGAAGTCGGAGTTTCAGACCGAATCAAAGTTGGCTAAGTACCCCGTTGGGGAACATTTTGTTTTTTTCTTGCCTCAGTATTTAACCGGATGTCAGAAAAAGTGAATAACTGTATTTCTTGTGGGAAACAGATACCTCATAGGGATTACCATACCTTGTGTATACCTTGTTTAGGGCCTGAGCACGACGTTGTTGGTTGCCGCTCTTGTGCTAGATTTAACAAACGCACTATTAAGAGACGGTTAGACTGTGCCAGGTTAGTGTTTGGGAAGCGTTGTAATTATAAAATGCCGTCGGATGCTCCGGCGCCGCTTCTCCAAAAGCGCAAGGACAAAACAGTGAAGCCTAGGGTTGATGAACCGGCAGTCCCAGACGTCGGTTCTTTAGAAGGCTCAGTGGAGCCAGAGGTTTTGCCAGGAGTTTCTTTGGAGTCTCAGGCAGAGACTTTACTGTTGCAGGATGTGCCTTCTCAGGAGGTAGGCCAGGCTGAGGGGGCTTCTCAGGTAACTGTTCTTCCCTCTCTTCCCAAGGTAGTTAGAGCCTCTCCTTCTGTTTCCAAAACTTCCTTGAGAGGTAGGCCAAGTTTAGCTTCAGGGGGGGCTTCTCCTAGCACTTCAGGTTCTGTGCCTAAGAAACATATGCTTAAAATGGCAGAAAATTTGATTACTCTGATTAGAGGTTCTATGCCCCCTCCTGATAAGAGGCCTAGGGTGGAACCTGAGTTTGAGAGTTTTGAACAGTGTTCAGAGGCTTCTGAGTCTTCTGCGGAAGACTTGCAGGAGTATCCTCCTTATTCTGATTCTGATGTGGATGATTCCACTCCTACAGCTTCTCCTCCTGAGGATTTCTCATTTTCAGAGACTCTGCATTCCATGAGGGAGCACTTTAAATGGGAAGGCCAAGATTACTCTGATTCTAGGAAAAGGCTTAGGGAATTCTTGTTTTACCCCAGCATAGGCCCTTCGCTATCCCTCCTGTGTTGAATGTGGTAGAAGATGTTTTGCAGAGGCTTCCCTGAACCCTGATTCCTTGCCTCCTGCTCCTGTTAAACCTGATACGTACTATAGGGTGCCTGAAGCTCATAAGTATCTTTTAAGAGTCCTAGGGCAGACCCGAGACTGTTTCTCAAGGACCTAAAGGTGTTAAGGCCTCTGTTGTTAAAAATCCTGTTCCCACTGATAAAGAGGCAAGGGCTTTGGATAGATGGGGAAAGAAAGTGTATACTTCTTCCACTTTAGCCATGAGGGCTTGAATTGTCAGTTTCACATGCTAAAATATCAAAATTATCTCCTTTCACAATTGAAATCTAAGGTGGATGCTTTGGCGGAAGGTATTGAGTGTAAAGAGTTGCTGGATTTAGTTCATGTGTCTGAACAAGTGGGTAAGCATTCTTTGCAATGTGGTTTTGATGCTGTACAGGCCTCCTCGAGGGTGGCTGCCACTAGTTCTGTTCTTCGCAGGCATGCCTGGTTGAGGGATCAGAATTTAGCTGAGCATGTTAAGACAAGGATTTTGGATGCTCCTTTACAGTCTGATGTGTTGTTTGGTTCGCCTGTGGAAGCAGTTTTAAAGAAAATGGAGGACAAAGCTAAGTCTATGCAAACTGTTAAAGATTTTTGCAGGTGCAGCCACCGAAGTTTAGTAGAAATTGGCCTGCTAAGGGGTGGACATATCCTGCTTATGATTCCCAGTCTAGGGGTAGGTCTAGTCGTGGTAGGGGCAGAGCTCAAGGTTCTTTTAGGCCTAGAACAGGGAGTTCACCTGCTCAGACTTCTGGTGAGGGCAGGGGTCAGTCCTTTCGTAAACAGACCCAATGACCTGCCATTTCAGCTGCCAGTAGATTCTCGTCTGGCAGCTCCTTTGGGAGGAAGACTGTCTCTTTTCAAAGAAAATTGGGATTTAATTACTCAAGACAGATGGGTGTTGGATATCATTCACCACGGTTACAGGTTTTATTTCCATACATTGCCGCCTTTCAAAGGCATGCCAGACGTTCCTCCTCCACAAAGAAAAGAGGCTCACAAGCAAATTTCTCAGTTACTCCAGATAGGGGCCATTCAGCCAGTCCCTGTATCAGAAAGGGGCCTAGGATTTTATTCTCGCCTGTTCCTAGTACCAAAGAAGGGGAACACGTGGAGACCAATTTTGGATTTATCTATCCTCAACACTTATCTGGACATTCCCAAGTTCAAGATGTTGACGTTACAACAGCTCTTACCTCTGCTGGGCAAAGATCACTGGATGGTAACTTTAGATCTCAAGGAAGCTTACCTTCATGTGCCTATAAGGCTAAGTTGCAGGAAGTATCTGCGGTTTCGAGCTGGAAATTCTCATTATCAGTTCTCTGCATTGCCCTTTGGCTTATCTACTGCCCAGAGTATTCACAAAGGTTCTGGCTCCAGTGATAGCTTACTTCAGGCTAAAAGGAATTCAAATCTATCCTTACTTGGACGACTGCCTGATTCTGGCTCAAGAAAAGGAAGACCTTCTACAGCATCTGGAATATGTTATAGCAGTGCTAAGATGCCTAGGGTATTCTGTGAACGAAATAAAGTCCAGTCTAGTACCCTCTCAAGACATGTGCTTTCTGGGTGTGAGACTGAATACAGCAGCCCAGATGGCCTTTTTAACCCCGGACAAACAAAAGAGTTACTTCCATCAACTATCTCATCAGTCCGTGCTGACTGCAAGGACAGTCCTTCAAGCATTAGGGTTCATGGCATCTTGTATTCTGGTGCTTCCCAATGCCAAACTGCATATGAGGAAGCTACAATGGTATCTCAAAAATGTATGGACACAGCACTGCCAGGATTTGGACACTGTCATTCAAATAATACCTTGCCTTCAAAAAGAATTTTTGTGGTGGGCTCAGGAATGTCACCTAAACAAGGGACTCTCTGTGACCCGGCCAGAGGCGAGTCAGATTTTAACGACAGATGCCTCGGACATTGCTTGGGAGCTCATCTAAATGGAAAGTGGATACAAGACAAGTGGCCTGCCAGACTACAGCATCTACATATCAACATGAAGGAGATGTTAGCAGTCCAGTTTGCATTAATGGCTTTCAAGGAGTTACTTCTTCCAGGGCAGGTGTTGATTCTAACAGACAACACAACTGTCATGTGGTACATCAACAAGCAAGGGGAACACATTCTTATCCTCTATGCAGGCAAGCAATGATTTTATGGGAGACTGCGCTAAGCTTGCAACTAACTCTTCAGGCAAGGTTTCTGCCGGGAGCACAGAACTCCTTAGCAGATGTGTTAAGCAGACAAATCATGGATCCCCACGAGTGGAAACTGGATCTTCATGTATTTCAGAAATTGACAGTGTCATGGGGAACTCCAGACATAGATCTGTTCGCTTCTCCACTAAACCACCAGCTGCCAAAGTTTTGCACAAAGGGGTTTCATCACACAGCTTGGAAAGTGGATGCTCTGTCTTTCAGTTGGAAAAATCTTCATGTGTATGCCTTTCCACCTCTGCCTCTTCTTCCAAAGGTGTTATTAAAGGTCAGACAAGACAAGCCAAGGATGATTTTAATAGCTCCAGATTGGCCTCGGCAACACTGGTACCCACTACTAAGGAGTCTGGTAAGGAAGCCTCCATGGCCTTTACCTTTGATTCCACATCTGTTATCTCAGAAGGACGGTCATCTGCTCAATGTCAAGCTTCACTCTCTTCATCTAACAGCCTGGCATATTCTGTGTTGAACCACAGCAGGTCTCAACTTCCTCAACAAGTTTTAAATGTGATTATGGAAGCTAGAAGACCTAGTACAAGGAAAGTGTACGCAGAAAAATGGAAGAGATTTTTATTTTGGAGTACAGCAAAGAATTTGGAGGTTTCTGAGCCTAATTTGAGTGTGGCTCTTCAATATCTTACTGAGTTATTGGACAAAGGTTTGTCCTTCTCTTCCATTAAGATTCATGCTGCAGCAATTTCAGCTCACTATGATTGTGACCCACCATTGTTTTCGCATCCCTTGTTCAAGCAGTTTCTTAGAGGGGCAAAGAATATAAGACCCCACGTAGAGCTCCTACTCCTGCTTGGGATCTCAATTTTGTGTTGGAAAAACTTACTCTACAACCTTTTGAGCCTGCGGCTACTGCTGAATTGAAATACTTGTCATGGAAGACTGCTTTTCTGTTGGCTATTACTTCTGCAAGAAGGGTGTCTGAGTTGCAGGCCCTTATGGCAGTAGAGCCCTTTTGATTTTCCATAAGGATAGGGTATCATTACGTACTAATCCTTCCTTTATGCCTAAGGTGGTTTCTAGTGTGGCTTTAAACCAAACTATTCATTTGCCTACTTTTTATGCAGACCCCAAAATAAAGGGGAAAAGATTTTGCACACTTTAGATGTACACAGGCAATTGCGTTATTATTTGAGCAGGACTACGGATTTTAGGCAGTCTCAGCAGTTGTTTGTTTCTTTTGCTTTGAGTTCAGGGCAAGCCTGTGTCAAAACAAACTATTTCTAGGTGGATTGGGTTTTGCATTGCATTTTGTTATTCCCATCATGGCAAGGAGATTCCAGCTGGGATTAGGCCTCATTCCACTAGGGCTACTGCCACTTGACAGCATTTCTAAGGGGTGGCAACTAAGGATATTTTGGAGGCAGCTACTTGGAGTTCAGTGCATACTTTCTCTAAGCATTATCACCTTCCTCTCTACTCTAAGTCTAGGGCTGGTTTTGCCACAGCTATTTTGCAAGGCATGTTGTCAGCTCCTGCTTCTTTATGATTTGCCAGCCTCCCTTACCTCTGCTTTGGGATTCTACCCAATTGTTAGGACTGCAGCAATGTGGAATGAAGAACATAGTACAGTTTTGTACCTACCATAAATGTAGATGTTCGAGGATCCACATTGCTGCAGTCCAATTTACCCTCCCTCCTTCCCCTCTGTGTTTAGGGGTGGTTGTGTAGGTGAGGTTATATGCTGATAATTTTGTATATATTGTACATATTTTTGGTGCAGGTATTTTGGGCCTTGTCTTTTTAGGGTCTTCTGACATCTGGGGCAAGAAAAGACTGAGGATATGACGTCGGTCATGCGCATTAGTACCCTGACGTACTGACGTCAGTCTAATGCGCCCTGACCGACGTCAGCCATATACTTTGGTATTCGGGCCGACTGGACAGCGGACTACCCCAATTGTTAGGACTGCAGCAATGTGGATCCTCGAACATCTACATTTATGGTAGGTACAAAACTGTACTTTTGGGGCCTTGTGTGTGTGCTAGTTTAGTACTAGTTCTCTGTCTTTTATTTTTTTTGTAAAAAAAAAAAAAAAAAAAAAAAAGACTTTAGTTATGTCAGAAGCCCCTAAGGCAATATTTTCTAAGTGCTCCGAGTGTGGCCATAAGCTTTCCCCTGCTGATGGCCACACTCGGTGCGTTCGATGCCTTGGGGTTGAACACCTCACTTCTGGATGTTCCATTTGTGCAGGGTTCAACCCCAGGGCATTGAAGGAGCGGAGGTCGAAGCTGGTCCTGGCGGGACTTCTACCCCCGGACTCGGCTTCGGCTCCCGCTCCTGTGGTGGGTACCGTGGCTTCGGTTCCCTCCTCGCCTGCTCCCCCTCCTCCACCTGAGACTCAACCTCCCGCTGCTGGGTTGGAGAAGAGAGAGGCAAGAAAAAAGGATCGGAGAGAGAAGCACCACAAGCGGCGGGCCGAGACCTCCGTTACGGCCCCGCCAGCTAAGCAGGCTTCTCCTCTGGCCTCCTTGGCTGCTGGCCCCCCCCCCCCCGGCTCCGGTCTCCGGTCTGCTTTTCACCGGGGCCTGAGGAGGAGGAGACCCGATCTCTGTCGAGGCTATCGAGGAGGCACTCAAGGCCTACCTCGGTAGCCTCTTCGAGATCTACATATAGCCTTTCCGATGCTGATCTGGACCGGATGATGAGAAGATTCATCCAGGCCCAGATGCAGATGGGAGTGCTCCTGCCTCCCCCCCCCACTCTGGGGGGGAGCTCGACCCCATTTTTCAAGCCTATAGCTCCTTCTCCGACCCGCTACCCGGGTTCGGAGCATTTGGAGCCGGGCAGCTTCGGAGCCGGGGGTGGGTCGGCGCCGATATTACTAGGTACTTCGGATCCGACCCTGCCCTCGAGTGTTTCGGATCCGACCTCTCTGAGCCTGGCTCAGAGCTTCGGATCCATGGGACTTAGTGTGCCTTCGGCGCCGTCTGTGTCGGAGCGCACTGGTCCCTCGGATCCGAGTGTCTCGGGGCCGGCTCCGATCCACTCTTCGGATCCGAGGGGGAGCCGACTTTCGGATCCTTTGGTCGAGGCTGGCTCCCCCTCGGCTTTTGATGTAGTGGAGAGGGCTGTGTTGAGGGCTTCCGGACCCCCGGCACTTGCTTCGGTTCAGTCCCGCGCTCCATCTGTACTGGGTCAGGCTTCCACCATCCGGCCACTGGGACAGCCCGCTTCAGTGCCCCAAGCTGTTCCTTTGGAACAAGACACTGCTTGCAAGGGCTCCTCGGACAGCCCCCCCCCCCCCGAGGAAGCCCCTCGCAAGCATACGTGTAAAAGGAGGCACATAGACTCCCCCGAGTCTTTAACTGAAGACACGGATTTGGAGGAAGGGGAAGGCTCCCCAAGATCACCCCCCCCGAGGATGTCTCCTTTGGCGACATCATGGAAATGCTTCGCATAAGGGGAGGGTGGTCTGCCCCCAAGTCTTCCTCGGACAAGTCCGTGTTTTTGGAGGCATTTGAAGCGGGCCCATCTACTTCTTGGGTGTCCCCTCCTGCCGACCCCCTGGTGGACCTAATTATCACCAGGGCGTGGGAGGAACCAGACACTGTGGAGCCAATCCCCAAAAGGCCAGACCAAATCCTTAGCCCCCCTGCAGACCGTGCCCACTGGAGTAAGGGGCCCCCGGTAGATGCCATGTTGACGGCAGCAGCCACCAAGAGGGAACTCGCCCAGGAGAGTCCCTCAGTCCATCCTCCGAGCAAGGAGTCTCGGATGATGGACAGCTTGGGGAAGCGAATGTTTAGTTCAGCGACCTTCTCAGTGAGGGCGCTCAACTACCTGGCTCATGTTATCAGGATGCAGCGCGATCTTATTAAAGAATACGCTGCATCCCCCCCTGAGTCCATGTCGGAGGAGGACAAACTTTTGCACTCCACCCGTATGGTCACTCTTTGGTCCGTGACGAATACCTCTATGCGGTTGCTGTCCCATGCTACTGAGGGAGCCGCTAGAGCTGAAGGAGTAGGCCTAGTCACGAGACGCCAGGCCTGGCTCCGCCATTGCGATTTCACGGAGCCCTTCAAGGCGTCCTTCGCGAACGCCCCCTTTGATGGTTCTGCCCTTTTTGGCAAGATGGTTCACGACACCTTGACCCAGAGCGAAAAGGACGGGAAGACGCTGTCTGCCGTCGGAATCCGCTTCTCTGTGCCCCAGAGGCCCTACTCTTGGAACCAAAAGGGCCAGAAGAAGATGTGGTTCCGGAAGTCGCAGCAATCCCAACCCGCTCCGGACAACCAGTCCTTCCGTGGCAGAGGAGGACAGGGAGGACGCCGCACCAGGGGCAGAGGGGCTCCCAGGAACTTCGGGTCCAGAGAACCTTTCTCTGAACGGCCCGCGCAGCAGCCCTGAAGGGTTGCCCGACTGCTCCACTCTGGAGGCAGTCGGGGGACGTTCCGGAGCACCTAGCGGCATGGGAGTCCATAACATCAGACCGCTGGGTCCTCCGCATTATATCCAGAGGATACAAGATCCCCTTTCATCACATTCCAAAATTAAAATCCCTCTCCGATGTTCCACCCGGTCAGTGGGAGGCCGCTTCGGCAGAAATTGGCCATCTGCTGGGGAAAAGAGCCATCCAGCCCGTCCCCCCAGACCAGATTGGATCAGGGTTCTACTCCAGGTTCTTTTTAGTGCCAAAGAAGACGGGGGACCTACGACCAATTTTAGACCTGTCCCTGTTAAACCTGGCAGTTCCCAAGGAGAAGTTCCGGATGGTCACCTTGCAATCCCTCCTCCCCCTTCTGGGAGAGAATCACTGGATGTGCTCTATAGACCTCAAGGATGCGTACTACCATATACTAATGGACAGACGTTCCAGGAGGTTTCTTCGCTTCCGGCTGGGAGCCAGTCACTACCAGTTTAGGGTCCTTCCCTTTGGTCTCACCACAGCCCCCAGGGTGTTCACCAAAGTATTAGCAGTGGTTGCGGCCCACCTGAGGCTTCAGGGGGTGCAGATCTTCCCGTACCTGGATGACTGGCTTTTTACCGCCCCAACAAGGCATCTACTATCATTGGCGCGAGACTCCTTTCTTCATCTAGCTCCCTGCCTGGGCATCACGATAAATGTAGCAAAATCCAACCTGGCCCCTACTCAGTTGATAGATTTTATAGGTGCCAGATTAGACACGAGGGAGTTAAGAGCCTTCCTCACAGCCGACAGAGTTCAGAATCTGCTACTCCAGGTGCGGGCCATCCTCCACTCCAGCTCTGTTCCGGCGGAATTGGTTCTGAGGGCTCTAGGGTCCATGGCGGCAGCAATATCTCTTCTTCC
Source organism: Protopterus annectens (assembly GCF_019279795.1). Lineage (NCBI taxonomy): Eukaryota > Metazoa > Chordata > Ceratodontiformes > Protopteridae > Protopterus > Protopterus annectens. The sequence continues at coordinate 538,199,412 of NC_056740.1, forward strand.
ACTCGCCAGGTTCAACATGCGGGTCCTTCAGTGGACACTTCATGTTCAGTGGTCTTACCTTGCTCTACCTCTGCATCATCCCATTGCGATCAGCAAGGCTTGCAAGCGGTCCCTCTTGTGGTGGCTCCACTCACAGGATCTCCACGGAGGCCGCCCCTTTTGTGCTTCTCCCCCTCTCGCCACGGTGACCACGGACGCCTCCCGCCTCGGGTGGGGGCATTTTGCAGGCAGGACGGTCCAAGGCACATGGAACGACTTAGAGACCTCCCTGCATATCAGTGTTCTAGAGATGAGAGCAGTGCTCCTGGCGTTGCGAGCACTTCAGGCCTTTCTTCCCCTGGGAACAATTGCGATTCAGTCAGACAACATGTCGGTGGTCTGGTACATCAACAAACAGGGGGGAACCAGGTCTTATCCCTTATGTCGAGAAGCCATGAGAGTATGGGAATGGGCGATCTCCACCAACCGCTTTCTCATCGCAACGCATATTCCGGGTCGGTCCAACATCCTTGCGGACAAGCTCAGTCACACCATTCACTCCCCGTATGAGTGGTCTCTCAATGCACAAGTAGCTAAACGTATCTTCGCACGGTGGGGAATTCCTTGTTGCGATCTTTTTGTGTCTCCCTTAAACACCAAGTGCGACAGTTTTTTCGCTCTAATCCCTCCTCCAGGGGATTCCCCGAGAGACGCTCTGGTGCATGCTTGGCCTCCCGGTCTTCTTTACGCTTACCCCCCTTTGCCTCTGATGCTCCATGTTCTTCAGAAAGCCTCTCGGTTGGGGTGCAGAATGATCCTCATTGCCCCATTCTGGCCTCAACAGATCTGGTTCCCTTACCTAAGGTCTCACTCGGTGAATCCACCTTGGATTCTAGATCCCATTCCGGATCTGATATCGCACCCATCGAACCTACCAACTCCGAATCTGGACAACCTGAAGCTGACTGCTTGGCTGCTCCAGTTCCACTCCTAATTAGGACTCCCGGTATCTCGTCCCCCGTTAAGGCCATCCTGGTAGCGGCTCATAAACCATCTACCAGGAAAGTTTACCGCAGTAAATGGAAACGATTCTCCATTTGGGCGGAGCGGCAAGGTCTAGATCCCTTCACCGTTCCACTTCCTCTGGTGCTAGACTTCCTAACCACTCTTTTTAATGATGGTGCCAGTAGATCCACGGTCAAAGTGCAGCTCGCGGCCATTCCTCATCATGTTGGTCATGACTCTGGACCTCTTATGTCTGCCAAATTGTGTAAAATCTTCCTAAAAGGCACCTTTCTCCTTAGACTCCCTATCAAGCAAGCGGTTCCTCCATGGGATCTTTCTTTGGTTCTTCAGGCCTTGACCGCTCCCCCCTTCGAACCTGCGGCCACAGTAGATCTTAAATTTTTATCCCTCAAGACTGCTTTTTTAGTAGCCATTACTTCGGCCAAAAGAGTTTCGGAACTTCAAGCCTTATCCATAAAGCCTCCTTACTTGGTCTTCCATCCAGACCGCTTATACCTCAGGACCAATCCCTCCTTTCTTCCTAAGGTAGCTTCAGAAGCAAACATTAATCAGTCCATTAACCTCCCTGTTTTCTTTCCTAAATATCAAAACAAGGGTGAATACAAGCTGCATTCCTTGGATGTTCACAGGCAGCTTCGTTTTTATCTTAACAGGACAGCTGGTCATAGGCAATCCGACCAGTTGTTCATTTCCTTTGCCAAATTCAATCTGGGTAAGCCAATTTCCAAAGTCTCCTTGGCACGCTGGGTTTCGCAATGTATTCTTTTAGCTTATCAAGCTTCTAGGAGGCCCGCACCGGAGGGAGTCCATGCCCATTCGACCCGGTCAGTTTCTACCTCAGCGGCCTTTAAGGCTAGGATTCCTCTGGATGACATTTGTTCAGCAGCCACTTGGGCTTCATCTCATACCTTTATTTCTCATTACAAGCTAGATATCACATCTAGAGGTAGAGAATCCTTTGGCTCCGCGGTGCTCCGGAATATCCTTCCATGACAGCCGCCCAAGATTCAGGTAGCTGGGGACTCTGTCCCACAGGCTGCAGACAAATGAATCTCCTACTTCAGATTTAGAAGTTATGTACTTACCATAACGTTCCATCTGAGTAGGTGTATTCATTTGTCTGCAACCATCCCGCCCTCCTATCCCCCTGGCCTTGTCAGTTTCCTGCATATTACGTGTTACCCTTTCCAGGGTATTTTGATTCAGGGCAAACTCGATCTGAGGTCATTAGGGAGAGCAGGGCATTATGGGTGAGGGGAAGAGCTGAGAGCTCGGATCCATAGCTGGATAACCATGCCGGTTCGGATCCGATATCGGATCCATAACCCACAGGTTGCAGACAAATGAATCCACCTACTCAGTTGGAACGTTACGGTAAGTACATAACTTCTAATTCTCCAGACCCTGTGGTCCTGTGGGTCCAACCCCAAAGCTTGCTAAGTCTTTGGATCCTATTTTTTCATCTGTGCCAGTACAGATCTGCTCACCTACTCTTCCTTTGCTTGTGGAGCCAAGGCTGTCCCTGGAACCAACTACCCCTTTGCTCTTTTCTCCAGTATCGCAGTCAGAGGTCGTTCCACAGGTCCTTTGACTTCCCCACACACGTTTGACATCTCTCACAAGATGTTTGACATCTCTCAGAAAATGTGGACAGGATGATGTAGAAGTGAGTGCTGGCACCAGGCCCTGCAACCCCTCAACTGGTTTCTCCTTCCCTGGTATGACCTTCAGATTAGGTGCTTTTGGAGCCAAGTGTATCCCAAGAGATGACTTTTGTCACTCAATGTTAAGTTGTCAAACTCGCCTTCATTCTTGCTGGATGGGTTCGGAGCCGATCCTCGGCTCCGACTCGGCACTAGCTAAGCTCGAGAGCTAATTTTACCAGCTCGAGGCAACCCTATATCCCATGATGCAAGGCGTGACTACCCAGATCTCGTTTGCCGCTTCGCGAAGAGGTCTTCTTTTACCAGCTCAGGTAGTGTTTTTGTGATTTAACTTTCTACAGTTAAAAATCTTCCCTTTTTCCAGCCTTTTTTTTTTTTCTCCGTATTAGAGTTGGTCTTTCTATAGCTATCTCCTTAACCCTATACTCCCTCAACCTAATAGGTTTAATTATTTTCCCCTTCAGGCCTTAAGCCTCCCTTTCCTTAATTCCTGTCAGGGTGTTTGAGTGTTGTACTTAGTCCCCCCCCCTTCTTCTTAAGTTAACTGTGTGGGTGAACTTTGTGTGTTTGTGCGCTGGGCATAATTATGTCCAAAGAGTCGAAGGTCTCAGGCTTCAAGAAGTGTGACTCGTGCTGTCAGAAGATGTCTCTGACAGACGGTCACACTTCTTGCGTATACTGCCTGGGACCTCTACACCTGCAGGACTCCTGTGCCATTTGTCATTCTTTTAGCCACAGAGTCCTGCAGGAACGTAGGAATAAATTAATCCTACGAGGCTTATTGAAGCCGGAGAGCTCCCTGACCAAGACCGGGTCGGGGAAGCCCTCTAAGCCACCTAAACCCCAGGCTTTGAGTTCGAAGCCTTCGGCTATGGCTCCGACTCCTTCGGAGTGTAGGTCGGCTCCGGCCGGAGCCGATCTTTCTCTCTTAGAGGCGGTGGTATCGGTGCCGGCCGGCTCCGATACACCTGTATCGAAGTCGATGTCGGCTCCGGCTGGAGCCGACATTTCCATGTCCCAGACTGGAGCCGATAAGTTATCGGCTCCGACTGGAACCGAGGGGTCTTCGGCTCCGATGGCTCCGACTAGGAAGAGATCTCGATCTCCTTCCCTGCAGTCGATTCGCTCGGCTCCGGGATCTCTGCATTCGGAGTGGAGCCATTGGAGCCGATCTTCTAGGTCTTCCAGGCTCTCTGACCACGACTTGGAGAGAGTGGTAAGCAGATTGCTGAAATCACAGGCACTGGCCCAGATGCTCCATAGCCCGTCTCAGCAGACGACCGCTATCACTCATCCCCCTGAATTTCCTCCTTCGACTCTCCTCCAGAGTTCGGAGCCGGAGCTTCTCGAAACCTTGACTGTTGGTGCGTCGGAGCCGATGCCACCCCTTTCGGCTCCTTCGTCTTCGACTCCGATTTCCTCCATGACACCTTCCATGGAGGGATCCGGTCGTCGTGACTCCCGCGTCGGCTCGGAGGGGGTGAGTGGCATCGGACCCTTGTCCAGCCCCGTTCTCCCTCTCGGAGCTTCGGCGTTGGTGAGTTCGGCACCGACATCGGCCTCGGAGCCTTCTCTTTCGGCGGGGCCGGGAGTTCCTGTTTCTTCGGAGTGGGAGCTCTCTGGCCTCCCTGGAAGGGGAGCCTTTGAGGTGATGAGGAGTGTTCTAGCCCCTCAGCTCAGTCAACAGTCGGTTCCATTAGCTCCCCCCTCCTCGGTGCCTGCTGATATCTCTTCCCACTCTCTTGCTCCCGGACCCAGAGATCCATCGCCCCAGGTTTCCCCACTGGGAAGAACTTCCTCTTCCGAGGGTTCTCCTGATCCTTCGGGGGAACCCCCACGTAAGAGGACGTGCAAGAGGAAGCACATAGACTCCCCTGAGTCTACAACATCTGATACTGACTTAGATGAGTCGGAGGGATCCTCAAGGTCCCCCTCTGAGGATGTCTCCTTTTCAGACATCTTGGAGCTCCTTAAACAGAGGGGGAACTGGCCTTCCATTAACCCCTCCGAGGATGAGTCAGTATACCTGGAGGCTTTTGGATCTCGATCTTCCACCTCCTGGGTGTCTCCGCCTTTCGACCCTCTCATGGAAGTGGTGGCTCGAAAGGCGTGGGCGGCCCCGGATTCTGTGGAACCAGTCCCTAGGAGGCCATCTAAATTTATCACGGCCCCGGTAGACAAGCAGTTTCTCACCAAGGGTGTCCCTGTTGATGCCATGGTGGTGGCAGCTGCCACCAAGAAGGAACTTGCCGATCCTTCTGTACCTGTCCATCCTCCTAACAAGGAGTCTAGGACCATAGATAGGTACGGTAAGCGGATTTTTTCCTCAGCGACCTTCACTATGCGCTCGCTGAATTATCTCTGTCACTTTACCCGGCTTCAGAGAGATATTCTCAAGGAACTAGGTGAGGTAGTACAGGATCCGTCAGCTGCCGGGGCTCAAGAAAAAATTACCTTGCAGTTGGGAATCCTAAATTCCTTAACAAACTCCTCCATGCGGCTCATTTCTTATGCGGCAGATGGAGCGAGTAGAGCCGCAGGCACAGGAGTGGCCCTTAGCCGTCAGTCCTGGATGCGGCTTTGCAACTTCGCAGATCCCTTTAAGGCGTCCTTCACAAATACTCCCTTCGACGGTTCGGCTTTGTTTGGACCTCAGGTGAAGGAAACATTGACCAGATGCGAGCAGGACGGCAAGACTCTCTCTGCCATAGGAGTCCGTTTCTCCACCCCTTCAAGACCTTATCCTAAAGGTCAGAAGGGAGGGAAGATGTGGTTCCGTAAATCTCAGGGAGTCACACCAGACGCATGTGGTCAGTTTACCCCCAGAGGCAGAGGGGGTAATAACAATAGACGCCGCCCTAGGGGCAGAGGGGGTCCACAGAATCAGGGTAGCAGAGAGCCTCTCCCTGACAAACCCTTCCAGCATCCCTGAGGTGTTGCCCGACTGTCCACCCTTGGAGGCAGTCGGGGGAAGATTGTCACTGTACCCAACAGCCTGGCTTTCCCTTTCTCAAGACATTTGGGTACAGTCGATCATATCCGAGGGTTACAAGATTCCCTTCGAAAACTATCCTGTTCCTCAGAAGGTATCCCTCCCAGATGTTGCACCCGGTCTAAGGGAGTTCTCAAAGCTGGAGGTATCAAAACTTCTAGCAAAAAGAGCCATCCAGCCAGTTCCAGCAGACCAAATAGGATCCGGGATCTACTCAAGATTCTTTTTGGTCCCCAAAAAAACGTGAGATTGGAGACCAATTCTAGACCTCAGCAGACTAAACAAGTTTGTCAAGAAGGCAAGATTCCGGATGGTCACGCTTCAGTCCATTTTACCCTTTTCGGGCAAGGACAACTAGATGTGCTCGGTAGACCTTCAGGATGCGTACTATCACATAAAAATTCACAGGCGCTCCAGAAGGTTTCTCCGCTTTCGGCTGGGGACCAGTCGTTTTCAATTCAGAGCCCTGCCCTTTGGTCTCACTACAGCGCCCAGAGTGTTCACCAAATGCATGGCAGCGGTTACGGCTCACCTGAGACGTCAAGGATTCCAGGTGTTTCCGTATCTAGACGACTGGCTCCTCACGGCCACCACCAGGCATCAACTTCTCCAGGCCAGGGACTACACTCTTCATATGTGCAGCCAGTTAGGAATTTCCATAAACTTCGAAAAGTCCTCCTTGTTACCTTGCCAGTCTATTACCTTTATAGGCGCAGAACTAGACACTGTTGGGATGTCAGCAAGACTCACAGATCAAAGACTTCTGGACATCCAAAAATATGTTCAGATCATCCTACTCAGCAAAAAGATCAGGGCCAGGTTTGTCCTGAAGGTGCTAGGACTTATGGCGGCTGCCATCGTACTTCTTCCTTTGGCTCGCTTCCATATGCGGCTACTGCAATGGATGTTATTCACCCAGTGGTCCTTCCAGCAGCTTCCCATGCGCCACGAGATCATCGTGACACAATCTTGCAAGAGTCACCTGACCTGGTGGATTTCTTCCCCTCAAGTCCTCCAGGGCAGACCGTTTGTTCCCCCGGCCCCAGTCGCCACAGTCACATCGGATGCCTCCCTGATCAGGTGGGGGGGGGCATTATGAGGGCAGGATGGTCCATGGCACTTGGCAACCCTTCGAATACCATCTGCACATAAATGTCCTAGAGATGAGAGCAGTGCTTTTAACGTTGCAAGCCCTCAGCGACTTTCTTCCTTTAGGAACTATTGCAGTTCAGACGAGCAACATGTCCGTAGTATGGTACATCAACAAACAGGGCGGGACCAAGTCCTATCCACTGTGTCGAGAAGCTCTCAGACTTTGGCAGTGGGCAATCTCCTCTCATCGGTTTCTGATAGCAACGCACATCCCCGGGAAATCCAACTTCATTGCGGACAGATTGAGCAGAGCTATTCTCATGCCTCACGAGTGGTCTCAAACAATCAGTAGTGGAGGAGATTTTTCAGAAGTGGGGCTTCCCTTGCTGCGACCTTTTTGCTACACCCCAAAACAGCAAATGCCCAGACTTCTTCTCCCTCTTTCCACTCCCAGGCCAACCCCCCAGAGACGCTCTAACCCAGGTTTGGCCCCCGGGACTTCTTTATGCTTTTCCTCCATTCCGCTTGATACCTCAAGTCATTCAGAAAGCTACCGTTTTGAGAGCCAAGTTGATTCTCATTGCCCCTTACTGGCCTCGACAAATTTGGTTCCCGTTCCTTCATCGCCATCTATTGGTACAGCCTTGGCGTCTGGACCCAGTTCCAGATCTTTTGACCCACCAGTCGGGTCATCTGCACCAGGCCATTCGCTCTCTCAACCTCACCGCTTGGTTGCTCCACTTCCTTCATTAGCCAGGCTTCCTATGATTTCTAATCCTGTACGGGATATCATAGTAGCTTCTCTAAAGTCCTCTACCAGAAAGATTTATGCTAGTAAGTGGCAGCGTTTTTCCTTCTGGGCAAAGTCCAGGGACATAGACCCCTTTACTGCCCCAGTTCAGTCAGTTTTGGACTTCTTAGCTGAGATTTTTCAGTCGGGTTCTTCTTCTTCGACAGTCAAAGTCCAGCTGGCAGCAATCTCAAATTTTCATGTTGGCTTAGCGGACCAGAACATAATGTCTCACAAGCTTTGTAAAGCCTTTCTTAGGGGTATCTTTCTACTAAAGCCCCCAATTAAAGATCCTCCTCCGCAATGGGACCTGAATTTAGTGCTGACATCCCTAATTCTTCCCCCCTTCGAACCGGCTGCTGCATGCTCTTTAAAATTTCTCTCTTGGAAGACAATTTTTCTGGTGGCTATTACTTCAGCTAGGAGAGTGTCTGAACTTCATGCTCTCTGTGTTCGACCTCCCTACTTGGTTTTTAACAAGGATAGAGTATCTCTAAGAACAAATCCATCCTTTTTGCCCAAGGTGGCCTCCCAGACGAATCTTAACCAGTCTATTGATCTTCCAGTTCATTGCCAGCTGAGATACTACTTGGATAGAACTAAACAATTCAGAAAATCTGATCAGCTTTTTCTTTCTTATGCAGAAAACAGAAAAGGTCTCCCGGTCTCCAAGGTGACCTTATCAAAATGTCTCTCTTCCACTATTTCCCATGTTTATCTCCCTAGGGGCAAAGAATTGCCCTCTAAACCTAAGGCACATTCTACTAGAGGCCTAGCCACATCTACAGCCTTTCAGGCTAGGCTACCTATTGACACCATTTGTGCAGCAGCCACTTGGGCCACGCCTCATACCTTTGTCTCACATTACAAATTGGACTTGGCCTCCAGAGACAGAGCTAGGTTTGGTTCCACAGTTCTCAAGAGTCTGTTCCATTGAGCCACCCAGGATAGAGGTGCTAAGGACGCGGTCCCATCCAGCAAGAATGAAGGCGAGTTTGACAACTTAACATTAAGAAGTTATGTACCTACCATAACGTTCCATGTTAGTTGTCTTCTCTCGCCTTCTTTCTTCGTCCTCCCTCCTTTCCCCTAGCCTGGACAGACCTTGAAGTTGTACTCTGCTCTGGGGACGAGTTTATTCTTCCTATGTACTCCAGTTGTGAGTGGTCACTAGTTTTACTAGTTCCCCTGTGTTGTGTTTACACATTTGGTTACTTTCTTCTCCTTCTGTTGGAAGAAGATAATGGGCATATTTCTATAGCTACCAAACGAGATCTGGGTACTCACGCCTTGCATCATGGGATATAGGGTTGCCTCGAGCTGGTAAAATTAGCTCTCGGGCTTAGCAAGTGCCGAGTCGGAGCCGAGGATCGGCTCCGAACCCATCCAGCAAGAAAGAAGGCGAGAGAAGACAACTAACATGGAACGTTATGGTAGGTACATAACTTCTTATTTTCCCCCATCTGCAACTGATGGGTCTCAGTCCTGATCTGGGTTCCAGCTCGGCTACTTCACTATATTCACAGATCCAACTCTCAAGCTTCTCCCTTACCCATAGTCCCCTACCAACCCAATGTACCTCAGATCTCATTTGCCGCCATATCGCTCAGACACTGATCTCCTTCTTTCGAGCTTTAGAGTGATATTTTTATCAGTATCCTACAGTTGTAAGTTTTATTTATTGCAACTTATACCTGTATCCATCTTCACTCTTCTCCCTTGTTTCTTTAAGTTTTTCAAGTTCTGTCCATTAGGCTGTACTCCTTTTTCCTACCCTTAGACCTCACCTGATACAGTGGAGCCTGTTCCGAGGAGGCCTAGCAAATTTATTTTTTATATTTATATATTTTTTTACTGTCCCCCTTTAGATCCTGCTTTAATTCCACAATCAGGTTTGAGTTCTGATCCTCTCACCGCTGTTCCACCAGGTCAACCCACTGGATCCTTTTTCCTACCCATGTCTATTGAGTACTCCTTAAGTACCCTTGCTAGTACTTTTCCTTCTAACCATTAGAGAGTATTTATAATTACCACTGTTGGTATTTTTTTCCTTCAAAGTATGTTGTTAAAAAAAAATCTTTGTTATTTTTTTATTCTTCACTGCTCATTACAATGGCTGAAAAACCTACTGGATTTAAAAAGTGCATCCCCTGTGGGCATAAGGTCCCCAATTCCAGTGCCCACAGGGAATGTGTATACTGACTTGATGCAACCCATTTCGACATGTACTGCTCATTTGCACTGGCTTTAACTCAAGGACCCTTAGTGATGGGAAGAATAAGCTGGCCCTTAAAGGTCTTCTTCTATCTTCCTCTTCCTCTATGGTGACTGGGGCTCAAAATCCCTTTAAGAAATTTGAAAACTGGGAGACTGACTCTACCTCAAATGTTTAAGACTCTAAGAAAAGGTCACTGGACTGCTTTATTACATCAGCTCCATCCTCTGAGCCGCCTGCCAAGATTTAAAAAAAAAAAATTGCATCCAACATCTACGGACCTGACTATATCGAAGCCAAAGTGTCCTCTGATCTGATTGCCAAGGTTTTCACTGGAACCATTCTCCCCTCTGCTCCACTCCATTTTCTTCAGGAGACACCCAGGAGGCATTCCAGACCTCCATCAGCCAGCTGTTCCCTTGGGTCCTCCAGGAGTTTGTCTGAAGCTGAAGTGGATAGGATGATGAGGAAGTTCCTTGGAGCTCACATCCATATGGGGGTGATCCCGGTTCCATCTCTTATCAGACCTGTGAGCCTGCCCTCCTTTGAACTGATAATTATAGTTCCTTCTCCGACCTAACCCCTGGTTTTGGAGCCCTCAGATCCAAGAACCATAAGGATGTCCTGGTCGGGTCCGAAGACAGGTGGTTCTTTGACTGAAAGTCTGAGTCCCCCTGCTCCAGTGACGTTGGAGTGGGAGGATTGTCAGAGCTGAAGCATCAGTTATGGCTCGGGGGAGTCAACTCAGAAGCTTTCAGAGCCATCTCTGCCCATAGCGGTCTCAACGCTAGACAGCTCTTCTCCGACTCATTCTTCATTGTGGGGTTCTGGGGGAAATCAGTTTGTCGGCGAAGGGATCTTTGGCTCCTGTGTTGTGGAATTCTGTTTCACCTAGACCCTCACCTTTGAGGTAGTGGAGAGGGCTTTCTCTCTACCTAAGGAGAGGACCCCCCCCCCCGGTTTAGATCCTGCTTTTATACAACCATCAGGTTTGTGTTCTGATCCTCTCACCACTGTTCCACCAGGTCAGCCCACTGGATCGAGTTTCCCGATAGTCCCTAGGGACTTCCTTTCCACTTCTGATACCTCAACCAGACCATCCCACTGTTGAGATCCCTAAGAGGAGGACGTGTAAAAGAAGACAGCTGGAGTCTCTTCAGGAATCTCTCATGGAAGACACTGATTATGATGAAAGGGAGTATGCTCCAGATCTCCAGCTAAGGATATTTCCTTTGGAGAAATGCTAGAAATTAAAAAAAAAAGTGGATAGTCTTCCAAACACCCTGTTTCTGGAGGCCTTTGGGTCTGGCTCAGCTGCATTTTGAGTGACCCCTCTGGCTGATGAGCTAATAGACCTGGTCTCATGCCGTGCGTGGAAAGGACTGGATACTGTAGAGCCAATCCCTAAGTGACCTGATAAATTTTTAGCACCCCCTCCCCTCGAAAGACAGGGCACACTGGAGTAATGGGGGCAGCAGCCATCGAGAAAGAGCTCACAGAACATATCTGTCCATCCCCCAAACAGGGAGTCTAAGGCCTTGAACAGAATTTGGGAAGCATGTCTACACCTCAGTAACTTTTGCCCTTAGTCCGTTAAGTTACGTGGCACATTTTGCCAGATTGCAAAGAGTTTTGATAAAGCAGCTCTCCACATTTCTTTTTGGGTCCATATCAGTCTATGACCAGAATAAGGTTTCTTCATAACTCGCCAAACTTCAGTCCATATCTAATTTTACATGAGATTTATTTTCCATGCTGCATAGGGCATCTCAAGGATGACAGGTTTGGTCATAGCTAGTAGAAAACATGAAAAACAACTCTGCAAAGGACAGCAGCATCACATCCACAACCGACCACGATGAAGATGAAAAATCTTATTTAATGAAACAGCACCTTAAACACTCCAGCGCCTTGGTTCACAGTCTTCCAGGAGTAATACATACTATAAAATTTACACAGTTTATATAATCCATTCAATAAATAAAACATCATTTATTCAGTTACACAATCATTTACAATTAATTTCCAAATTTAAACCCACAGGTACCATTGTATTAAATTATAAAATATAAACAGATTCTTTGTAAAGGAGTTTATCCTTAATGTCATACATTTCCCCAATTTGTATAAAAATTTGTTCTAAAACACAACACTGCGGTAAAGAATAATCACTGTTATGTCTCATTCTGAAATGTGTAGCAATATTACGTTCAACTTTATTCTTTTTTATGTCCCCAATATGTTCTTGCATTCTTGCCTTACTTTCCCCTACGTAAAACACATCACAGGGACATTTTAAGACATGTACAATGCCTTCATCGTTACAAGAAAAATTACTACTTGGTGAAAAATGAACTCCATTTATTTTATTCAAACTTGAAATAATGTGAGAGCGTATAGTACAACCCCTACAAGGATGTTTGCCCTTCAAAAAAGGACTCACAGCTCATCTGTAGGCGTGATAAAGTAGCTAGACATTAAAAATTCTTTTACGATTTTTTTCCCCTTTTCTACGAAATAGAAGGATAGTTTTTAATTCAGCATCCTGAATCAGGAACTTCCAAAAATTGTGCAATGGCTTGCTTATTCTCTTACTAAGACTATTATACACCAAAACAAAATACAACTGTTCTTTTTGTTCCACACTTGTTAACCCTTTACTAACTCTACTGTTGGATAAATGTACCCCCAGTCTATGTGTAACAACTTTGCATAAAGATTTTTTGACTATGTCATAGTCATACCCTCTATTAATAAACATCCGAAAAGTATGCTTACTTTCTTTCACAAAATCATCCCATTCACTACAGATTCTATGCATACGAAGAAATTCCTCATATGGTAAGGATTCCAATAAATGTTGGGAGGGAAAACTAGCCCCGTGCAAAAAATGGGTACTGTCCGCAAATTTCCTGTGGACAGACGTTTTAATTCCTTCACAATCCACCCCCTCCAGCACTAAATCAAGAAAACTGACCTTAGTACCACATTGTATAGCATCAAAACTTAAACCATAAATATTCTGTTCTAACTCTAAACAAAAGTCCCCAACTTTATTTTTTCCCCTTTCACGTATAAAAATTAAATAATCAATGTACCTGTAATATGCAATAACATGATGTTTAACAAACTGATGCTTTTACAAATATTCCAACTCAAAAAGTGCCATGAACAAGTTAGCATACATGGGGGCAAAGGGTTCTCCCATGGCAGTTCCCTGTACTGATGATATATAAACCCATCAAACACAAAGTAGTTAACAAACAAAAATGCATAAGCTCCACAATACAACTCGACAAGGGTATCTCTAAAAAGTAATTTAGAGCTTTAATACCATCTTGGTGTTTAATACTGGTGTAAAGACTTTTAACATCCATAACCAAGCAGTGCATATCTTTATTCCAATTTATACTTTGTATTTTGTTCAAAAAATCAAATGAATCCCTGTTGCATGATTGTAACTTCATAACATATTATTTCAAATACTCATGTATAAGCAAACCTATGTTATTTAAAAAAATACTTATATGCTCCTACAATCGGGCGTTCTGGGGGACTGTCCATATTTTTGTGCAATTTCGGCAAGCAGTAAAAAGCAGGTATTTTACACCTCTTTACACCAAATTTTTTTATCAACCTCTCCTTTAGTTAAATAACCTAACCTTACACCCTTTTGCAACAACATCTTATATTGCAGTATAACATCATTTTAAGCAGCAATGTCACATGTTCTGTAAACATCATTATTCCTAAGAAGTTCATAACACATGTTGAATGTTGTGTATGATGTAAAGTAACTATTTTATTGCCTTTATCTGAGGGTTTAATTATAATATTGTTTCTTTGACTTAAACCAGTCGGAGACTTCCATTCAGACTTGGTTAAGTTATATGAAACATCCTTATATTTATCAAAGTCACAAAACAATTGAGTAATTTGAAAATTCAACATTGCAGAAAATTGCTTAATTGTTTCATTAATATAAGTAAGAATAAAATAATTATTACTAGGAATGATTTGTGTATTCATAGGTGTGTACTAGGCTAATGGCCCTGGAGCCTTTACAAGCCTAGCTCATAGGATTACCCTGGCATCGTGCCAATAAGCATTTACATTTTCCATATCTAATACACAAGAAATAAAGCTTTCATTCCCATTTTGTGAAACACAAGAAGTAAAGCTTTCATTTTCAGAATCATGATCTTCCAAAAAATTCATATTCTCCACAGCCAAAAAATCTTGTGAGCTATCTTTTCTATTAAAAAAAATACTTCAAATCCAGTTTTCTAACTAAACAAAAAATGTCTTGCTTTAAAATGTGCAAACGAGGAATAACTGTAGGCACAAATTTTAAACCTAACTTCAAAACATTACATTCACTGTCATTCAAGTTTCATCCAGATAAATTTACAATAAAACATTCAGAAACAGAGGGTATATAGTCCACACTTACTGAGGAGCTCTTGGTTCCATTTACCTCGTTTAAAATGAGGTCTAGACTTTCCCTTATAGTAAGTGTTCTGTCCCTGAAAGTTTCCATTCCTCTTCTTACTATTCTGTTTTCTCGGCTGCTCATCTTCCTGCCTCTGAAATTGTTGTGTAGTCTCTGGGCGTTCAGCATTTGGAAGAACTGGATACATGGATTCATCATGGTCTCCCTCACTAGTAAATCCAGTCGAAGAAACAATCAGAAATGTGTGTGTATGCTTGTAACCTCCTTTCTGACGTGAACGGAAGTTGCTCTTGCCTCCTCTATCATTGGCTTTCCACAAGAAAGCTCATTTAAACTCGTAATCACCAGTCCATCAATTTTATTTTTCTCCTTTTTGATCAAAAGGGACTCTAGTTCTTTTAATTTTGTGCTTAAATCACTCAAAACTAAATCTATTTGAGGGGGAAATAAGCAAGGGGGAGAGGTCTGAGATTTGTACATGAGATTGATTTCCCATGCTACATAGGGCATCTCAAGGGTGGCAGGTTTGGGCATAGCTAGTAGAAAACATGCCTAGATGCACTTATGTGATTTTGCAGGGCCCTTCAGGTTGTCTTTTACCAACACCCCAATTGATGGATCTTCTCTCCTTGGCCTAAATGTAAAAAAAACACTTTCCAGAAGTGAGCAGGAAGGAAAGACCATATCTGCTTTTTGGATCTGTTTCTCTGCTCCTTAGAGACCCTTTTCATGGAATCAGCGGGGAGGTAGAAGAATGTGGTTTTGCAAATCCCAAGGTCCTTTTCAAGACTCACAAGGAGGTTGTTCTCCCTGAAACAGAGGGGGGGGGGACTGTAATGGAAGACGCCATCCTCAAGGCAGAGGTGGCCCGCAAATCCAGGGTTTTAGGGATTCCTTCTCTAATAAAAGCTTTCAGCACTCCTGAAAGGTTTCCCAGCTGTTTTTCTCTGGAGGCAGTCATGGAGCCTGTGTGCAGAGGATCACATCCAGAGCCTATTTCATACCATTTTCTCAAATTCCTCCCCTCCCCCACAAAAATGAGGAAGTTACCCGATGTTCCACCCAGAGGGATGTGGCAGCTTTAGACATAAGGAAGCTGCTAGAGAGTACTTCAAAAAGTCCACCCAGTCCAGACAGGCTCAGGCATACACTCAGGGTTCTTTTCAGTGCCAAAGAAGCCAGTGGACTTGAGAACCATTCTAGAGCTCAGCAAAGTAAATCAATTTGTAAAATACTGACCATTCTGGATGGTCCTGATTCAGTTCATTCTACCGCTGTTAAGAAAGGACAATTGGATGTGCCCAATAGATCTTCAAAATTCATATTATCACATCAAAATGAATGGGCATGCTAGAAGATATCTGCGCTTCTGGCTGGGAGACTGTCATTACCAATTCAGAGCATTGCCCTTTGGTCTCACCACAGACCCCAGGGAATTCACCAAGTGCATGGCAGTGGTAGCAGCTCACTTAAGACTGCTAGGAGTCTGGGTGTTTCCGTATCAAGACTGGCTATTTACTGTTCCGACCAGGTATCTACTTCTGCAAGCAAGGGGACTACATGCTCCATTTGTGCCACCATCTGACCATCACAGTCAATTATAACAAATCTCATCTCATTCTTATACAGGACCTGGAGTTCATAGGTGCTTGTCTAGACACGATCAATCAGATAATGTCTACCTCCAACAGTACAAACCCTCAGATCCCAGGTAAAGGAAGTAATCTCACTTTAATCTCCACCAGTAGGACTGGTTTTGCAGGCCTTAGTTTTGTTGGGAGCAGCAATATTTCTAGTCCCATTGGCAGATATCATATGCAAATTCTGCAGTGGTCACTGTCAGTTCAGAGGTCTGTCCTTTAACAGCCCTTGTGCACTCCAGTCAGGATTACACATATTTGCAAGAAACCTCTAATGCGGTAGATCCAATGGAGCAAAATTTCTTAGGGCCGCCCTTTTGTTTTACCTCTCCCAGTGGCCACAGTCATCACGGGCACCTCCCATCTAGGGTGGGGGGGGGGGTGCATTTCTTGGAAACGACAGTCCAAGACAGGTTATTCACCCTCATCCGGGGGAGTTACCGAGAGATGTTGTAGTCCACAATTGCCCCTCTTGTCTCCTCTTTGCTGATCTACTACCTTTACTTCTCAAGTGTTTGCAGAAAGCCTACCTGTTAAAGATCATATTAATCCTCATTGCACGTTTTTGGACTCGTCAAATCTGGTTTCCCTTTCTTTGGCCTCACCTTCTGTATCAGCCTTGGGTACTGGACTCCAGACCAGATCTCCTGTGTCATCCTTCAGGGATAGTTCATCTGGACATAGCTGGCCTCAAGCTGACCACATGGGTTGTCCAATTCTAATGATGGGTAGACAGCCCAAGGTTCCTTCCCCTGTCTGATATATCCTTTTATCCTCTCAAAAAGCCTCCACTAGGAGGGTTTACAGAAGTAAATGGCAAAGATTTTCTGTTTGGGCCTTCCAGAGAGAGATGGATCCCTTCCCTGCCCCAGTTTCCACAGTTCAAGATTTTTTAGCATCCTTCTCCCAAGAAGGGGATAGTTTTTCTACTATCAAAGTTCAGCTGGCTGCTATTTCTAATTTTCATTCCAGTGAAAACCATGCCACCTTGGCTTCTCCTCAATCATGCAAAACCTTTCTGAAAGGCACCTTTTCACTTAGGCTTCCAGTCAAAGACCCTTCCCCTCCTTGGGACTCATCTGTTTTACTTCAGAGTTTGACTCAGTGCATTTGAACCTTCCATCAAATCAGAACTAAAATTTTTGTCCTGGAAGACCCTTTTCCTAGTCGCCATTACATCAACCAGATAAGTATCTGAACTCCACGCCCTTTCTTCCAAGCCTCCATACCTAATTTTGCATAAGGCAAGGGTATCTTTATGTAGTATTCCATCCTTTTTGCCTAAGGAGGCTTTTGAGTCTAACATTAATCAGATCATCATCCTCCCAGGTTTCTTTCCAAAGTTTTCCAGTAAAGGTGAATTTATACTGCATTTCGAGGACATACACAGATAACTTCGATTTTATCTTAATCGAACCAAAGATTTCAGAAAATCTAAACAATTGATGTTATGTTGTCCTATCCCGTCGCAATTCTTGCTGGTTGAGTTTGGAGCCATTCACAGCTCTGACTCGGCTGAATACTAAAACTCAAGAGCTTCCACTGGCTTGAGGCTACCCCCTATCCTATGATGCTCTGGGCCACATCTCCAGATCTCATTTGCCGCTCAAGTGATCAATAAGTGTTCCTGCTGGCTCATTGGCTAAATATAGGTTTTTCAGTCTATTTTCTCCCTTTATACTCCCTTTATTTTTCTAGAGTGTTTTTGTGTTGTCTGTGTTAGGCCACCTTAGTTAGTTGGAAATCTCCTTCCCAACCCAGTGAGAGTTTCCATTTAACTTAGAGGTCCCCCGCAGCCCGTTTAAGTTAGAGGGCCGCTTCCCCCATGTTTTCCGTGTCTTGTGTTTGTAGAAGTTAGAAACTGTTTGTTAGAGGATTCTTCCTCATTACTGCTTCTTGTTAATTTTTATGTATATATTTAAAAAAAAAAAAAAAAAAAAAGTAGTTTTCCCCTTTATAGTTGTTTGCTGTTAATTTTGTTTGTTTAGCTGTCTTTGTATAGTTATCTATATGGCCCTTTTTTATTTCAGAGTTGCATAATGTCCAAAGACAAGGATAGAGAAAAGGGACCCATGGAGCAGAGGCAGTCAGTTCAGAAAGTGCAATAAATGCACACAAAAGATGTCTCTTATGGATGGGCACATGAGTTGCGTCTGCTGCCTCGGTGCCATCCATTTACAGGGCCCCTGCACCATATGTCATGGGTTCAGTAGCAGGGTGCTCCATAAGCGTAAAAATAAACTGATGGCAAGGGGTTTATTGAAAGGGCCTTTTCAGGAAGATTTAGACAAGTCTCAGAGCTCCAAATCTTCCTCCCCTTTTTCAACCCAATCTAAATCATCCAAAAGACTGGCTACGACAGCTCCAGTTTCAGAGCCACCAGAAAAGATTGTGTCATTGGAACTGAGGGCTCTCGACTCCGATAGACTGGGGAACAACTTCTTCAGAGCCAAGAGTGTCTATGGAGCCGACAGAAGTATCAAGGAGACTGTCTCCTTTATTGGAGCTGATATCTCCAACACTGAGCTCTCCTGTTCTGGATAGAGGCAGATCTCCTTTGTCCACCCGTTCTTCCAGGAGTTTATCTGATGAAGAAGTGGAGCGGTGGTGAAGAGATTACGTCGATCACCAGCCCTGGCTAAAGTTTTGTTGTCTCCGGACCCAAAGGAGTCAGAGCCATCCATTTTGACGTTTGCTTCATCCATTCCTCCTCTGATCACCCTGGAGTCTTTGGAATCTGAGAGATTGGATACGATAATAGCGTAACCGTCGGCACTGAGACCATCTTTGCACTCTTCGGTTCTGACTTAGGCTCTGATGTCCTCGGCCCCTTCCGATATTGAGGAGTCTATCAGCTGACACTCGCCATTTGGGTCTGGGGAGGGTTGTCGACACGGACAGTCCGATTTGACTCTACCCCTCTGTGCCTCGGCTAGGTTGAGCTCGGCTCCTACCTCAGTTTTGGAGCCACCTGCTCTGCCTCTGAGTTGACCTTCTGTCTTTTTGGAGCGGGACAGGGGGGGGCTTTTGAACTGAAGAGAGTGCTGTCTTCTCAGACAGCCCCGCTCTCTGAACCAACTTCTCATCCCTCCCAGGTGCCATTGTCTATATCATCACCACCACCATCCCCTCCCAAGCGTAGAGACCCAGAACCTCAGGAAGTCCCTGCAGGTGGCATTGTCTCTTCCGAAACTTCTCCAGAGTACCCCTCTGAAGAAGTCCCTCAGAAGAGACTGTGCAAGAGGAAGCAAATGGACTCCCCTGAGTCTATCACTTCTTATACCGATTTGGATGAGTCAAAAGGGTCCCCACGGCCCCCCTCTGAGGATGTCTCTTGCTGACATCCTTGAGATCCTGAACAGAGGGGTGGCTGGAAGCCCACCAACCCTTCAGAGGATGAAGTGGCGTACCTGGGTGACTCCCATATGACCAACTGTTAGGCGTCATATTCCGTAAGGCCTGGACATCGCCTGATACAGTGGAGCCTGTTCCGAGGAGGCTTAACAAATTTATTTATATTTATTACTGCCCCCACAGACAAGGAGTTCTTTACAAAAGGTGTCCCTGTAGATGCAGTGGTGGTGGTGGTGGCCACAAAAATGGAGCTATCGGAGACCTCCTCATCTGTTCATCTTCCTAACAAAAAGTCAAGGACTATGGACAGATATGGAAAGCATGCCTTTTCTTCAGCAGCTTTTACCCTGCGGTCGCTGAACTAGCTCACCCATTTTACGAGGCTTCAAAGGGATATCCTGAAGGAGCTAGGAGATGCCCTTCAGGGATGTTCTTCGTGTTTCACTGTTGCAGTCATTACATTTGGGTAATCTGCTTGCAGGTTGCCCTCAGTCAGTCTCATTAACAAAGTCTTGGGTCCTGTGTCGGTTGCTGTCCCTTCTTCCATGTCGTTAGGGGTATAAAACATGCAGCCGACACCATTACATCAGTCTTTCTTGCCATGCGGTGCGCGAAGCAGAAAAAGTTCGCAAGTGCCGGTCGGCCAACTCCTGAAATTTTCGTTTTCGAGTTTCAGAACTACAGTCTTCAACTAAAAGCTAAGTAACCCGTTGGGGAAACTTTCTTGCTCCTTACTGATGTCAGTAAAAGTTAATAATTGCATTACTTGTGGAAAGCAAATACCTCATAAAGATTTTCATTCATACTGTATTCCTTGCCTAGGCCCTGACCACGACGTACCTTGCTGTCAGTTTTGTGCTTTATTTAATCAGCGCACTATCCATCGTCTGTATATTTTTGCCTCTAAATATTTTGGTTCTCTGTTTAATTATCCAGAAATGTCGGTTAGCCATCCAACTACCAGGATTCCGAAAAAACGCAAAGATAAACACACAGGCCGCCGAGGTCCTAAACTGCAGACAACGCTTCTCCTAAGCCAGTCGTCAGTTCGCCGGTACTCAGTGAGGCATTTTCGCAGCCCCTGATACCCGCTACTTCTGATTCACAGGCCTCTACTGAGACCCATTTGGAGTCCGGTATGCCGCAAGATGCTTCAACTATGGAACCCGCAGATGTCTCTACCTTGGATGGGTCCGGAGCTGCTGTGCAGGCACTGGCTTCTGAGGGTGTATTCAGGCCTACGGACTTGCATATTAAATCGACACCTTCTTCATTACTAAGGCCTAAATCTCGATCCATGTCTAAAAAACCGATGCCCAGACCACATGCTCAGGCCTCTATGCCTAAAAAAATAAATGATAAAAATGGCTGAAGATCTAATAACTCTAATCAGGGGTAGCCAACCCCCCCCCCCCCCTTCTAAGAGGCCTAGGACTGAGCTTGATTATGAATCTTCTGATCAGGATTCAGTTTTTTTCTGACTCTTCTGATGACCTGGATTTGTCCTTACCTACTTATGAGGATTCTGATGCAGAGATTTTTCTTTTGGGGAAACCGTACATACTCTAAGGGAGCATTTTCACTGGCAAAGCCAGGAATTTTCTGATTCAAAAAAAGAGGCTTGGGGATTTCCTTCTCCTACCTCAGCATAGGCCTTTGGCTATTCCTCCTGTACTAGATATTGATGATGCTTTCTCGGAATCCAGTTTGGCTCCTGATTCCCTGCCTCCTGCTCCCAGTAAACCTGACAGAGATAGTACAGGGTCCCTGAGTCCCACAAGTTCCTTTTCAAAAATCCTGTTGCAGATCCAGAGACTGTTTCACAGGGGCCCAAGGGCATTAAGGCTTCTACTGCTAAAAATCCTATCCCTTCTGATAGAGATTCCAGGGCGCTGGATAGATGGGGTAAAAAGGTTTACACTTCAGCGACCTTGGCCATTAGAGCTTTAAACTGCCAATTTCATATGTTAAAATTTCAGCAACATGTTATTGGACTGCTTAAACAGAAAATGTTGATTCCTGACTGTGTGGAAAATAAAGACTTACAGAATTTAATGCATTTTGCTGAACAAGTTGGAAAACATATTTTGCAATTTGGATTTGATTCATTAGAGGCCTCTTGCAGGGCTGCTGTTACTGGGTCTGTGCTTAGAAGGTATGCTTGGCTTAAGGAGCAATCTTTACCTGATCATGTTGACACTAAATTGTTGGATGCTCCTTTAAATCAGGACCGCTTGTTTGGCAACAAGGCTGAAGAAGTTCTTAAAAAGATGGAAGATAAAGCTAAATCTATGCAAACTGTTAATGATTTTTTACAAGTTCAGCCTCCTAGATTTAGTAGGCACTGGCCCTCTAAGAATTGGTCCTTTCCAGCCCCTTCCAGGTCTTCTCAAGCCAAAGCCAGACACAGCAAAAAAACCAAGTTTCAGTCCCAGGGGACTCGCAGAATTAAGCAGTGGGGAGCCTCCACTTCCAAGTCTGGGAATAATAAGACTCCCCCCTATGGTAAACTGTCTCAATGACTTCCTTTTAAAATTTCCAAGCACTTATCTTCTGACTGCCCCTTTGGGGGGAAAGATTGCTCTTCATGCAAAGAACTGGAAATTCATTACCCAGGGCAAATGGGTTTTAAATATAGTGTCCCAGGGATACAGACTTCACTTCCACACGTTGCCAACGCCAAGTGGGTGGCCGGACCTACCCCGAAATCAGTGGGCAGAGGCCCAAAAATAAGTGCTTTCTTTCTTAAGCATGGGGGCTATTCAGCTGGTACCAGAAGAGGAAAAGGGACAAGGTTTCTACTCAAGACTTTTCCTGGTACCCAGAAAAGACAAATCATGGCGTCCTATCTTGGACCTGTCTACTCTAAACACCTTTCTGGAGATTCCAAAATTCAAGATGCTAACTCTTCAGTTGCTTCCTATGCTAGCCAAAGACGCCTGGTTGGCAACACTAGATTTAAAAGAAGCATACCTGCACATCCCAATCAGAGAATCTTGCAGAAGATACCTACGCTTCAAAGCAGGCTACACGCATCATCAGTTCTTTGCACTGCCCTTTGGCTTATCTACTGCACCCAGGGTTTTCACAAAGTACCTAGCTCCAGTTATTGCATTTTGCAGGCAAAAAAGTATTCAAATATACCCATACCTGTACGATTGTCTAATTCAGGCAAAAAGCCAGGACATACTTTTGAATCATCTGGCCTTTGTATAAAGGTTTCTGACTTGTCTGTGGTACACCATAAACGAAAGGGAATCACATTTGTTACCCTGTCAACAAATTACATTCTTGGGAGCAAGCTTGAATACAACTTCCCAGATGGCTTACCTCACGCCAGAAAAGCAAATTCATTTGACAACCTACTTCAAACAAGTGGCCACAAAAACCCTGCTATTTGCAAGACAAATACTGCAAGTCTTGGGGTTCATGGCCTCGTGCATTCTTCTAATTCCATATGCAAGACTGCATGTGAGGAAACTACAGTGGTATCTAAAAAGCCTATGGAGTCAACATTCTCACAGCCTAGAAACAATGATTCCTATCATACCTAGCCTACGCCTAGAGTTCCTTTGGTGGGCAGAGGCCTGCCACCAAAACAAGGGACTACCTTTCACACCACCCCCCTGCCGCCCAAACCCTAACAACAGATGCATCAGACTATGCATGGGGGGCACACCTGACAAGGAAGTGCATTCAGAGCAAATGGAACCCAAGTCAAATGCACCTGCATATCAATCAAAAAGAAATGTTAGCTGTACAGAATGCTGTGACAGCCTTCAAGGACTACATTCTTCCAGTACAACTAATGGTAAAGACGGACAACACCACGGTTATGTGGTACATAAACAAGTAGGCGGGTACACATTATTACCCCCTCTGCAGTCTAGCCATGGCATTGTGGAACACAGTCTTGAGCTACCAAGTGCACCAACAAGCTCAATTCCTGCCAGGAAAATTAAATACACTGGCAGACGGACTAAGCAGAAAACTCATGGACCCACACGAGTGGAAACTGGAATCAAGGATTTTCAACATGTTGACAAGCGAATGGGGGAGCCCAGATATAGACCTGTTTGCCTCCCCCCAGAACTACCAATTGGACAAATTTTGCACAAGGACTCCCCACAAACAAGCCTGGAAAGTGGATGCTCTGTCCTTCAGCTGGAAAAACCTATCAGTCTTTGCCTTCCCCCTGCTGCCTCTGCTCTCCAAAGTACTACCAAAAGTCAAACAGGACAAACAAAGGATGATTTTGATTGCTCCAAACTGGCCGCGCCAAGACTGGTACCCCCCTCCTGCGCAGTGTGTCACGGTTATCTCCATGGCATCTGCCTCAGACTCCTTCCCTACTGTCTCAGCAGGAGAATCAGATTTTGCACCATTAACTTCCAACACTGAACCTGCAGCCTGGCTAATTACTTAAACTCTCCCTTACCATCCCTTAGCAAACCTGTGATGGATGTCACCTTAGAGGCAAGGTGTACTAGACAATCTTATGCTGAAAATTGGAAAAGATTCTGTGCCTGGAACCAGTCTCAAGGGATGCCCACAGCAGTGCCCAGTTTGCCTCAGATTTTACTATACTTAACTGAGATGCTTCACAAAGGACTGTCTTTTTCCTCCATTAAAATCCACGCCTCAGCCATTTCAGCTCATTATAACACAGAACAGAATTTTCTCAAAATCCAGAGCTGACTTTGCCACTGCAGTCTTGCAGGGCCTTATAGCTGGCCCTAATGCTATCTAAACTCCTCCTCCCAACCTTAGCTTTGGGAATCTACCCAATTGTAATGACTGCAACAGTGAAACACAAGAACATAGTACAGTTGTGTACACTTACCATAAATGTAGATGTTCAAGTGTATTCACTGTTGCAGTCCTGGTTACCCTTCCCTCCTGCCCCTTAACTTCTTTTGGCTATGCCTCTACTTTCCTTTACTATGCTTAAAAGCCTTTTTGGTGTATTTGCTTTTTTTGTTGGAGGTATACCTTTGTGTTTTTATGTTTAATTACTTCCCATTAGAGGGGCACCTGACATCTGGGGCAAGAAAAACTGATGTAATGGCATCAGCTGCATGTTTTATACCCCTGACGTCATGGAAGAAGGGACAGCAACCGACGCAGGACCCAAAACTTTATTAATCAGGCTGACTGAGGGCAATCTGCAAGCAGATTACCCAAATATAATGACTGCAACAGTGAATACACTCAAACATCTACATTTATGGTAAGTGTACACAACTGTACTTTCTGTAGCTTCAGGGACTGCAGACAGATGTCCTTCAAGGATGCATCTGCAGTCATAACATATGGGTTGTCCTGCCTCAGGCAGCCCTTCGGTCGGCCGGATTCCAAAGTCTGGGTCTGGCCTCGGCTGATGTCGCACTTTCCCCGACGTCAGAGCGTCTGGGGTATAAAAGCATCAGCCGACGCCATTTTCCTCAGTCTTTCTTGCCATGCGGTGCCTGAAGCAGAAGCTGTTCGCAAGTGCCAGTCGGTCAGATCCAGTGATTTCAGCTACCGAAGACTTCGAAAAAAAGCTAAGTACCCCGTTGGGGACTCTTTCTTGCCTCAGCCGATGTCAGACAAAGTAAATAATTGTTTAACTTGTGGGAAACAAATACCTCATAAGGATTTCCATTGTTACTGCCTTCCTTGCTTAGGCCCAGACCACGACGTATCGGCCTGTTTAGTCTGTGCCTCCTTCAACCGATGAACTCTTAGACGTTGGTCGGAGTTTGCAGAGGAGTTTTTTGGAGCCTCTTTTGCTTATAAAATGCCGTCGGAGACTCCGACTTCGCATATGGTCAAAAAACGCAAGGAAAAGGACCGACACTCGCGGCCCGCAGTTTCGACTGAAACCACGGCTAGGCCTACCGCGAGTGTCTCTGTTTCGGCCGAAACCGAGTCCTCGGCGATTCCTTCTTCCGAAACCATACTTCCGACCACGGAGGCCCGAGAGGCCCCGGCTGAGTCGGCTTCAGAACTACCTACCGAAGCTAGTGTTCAGGAATTGTCTGACACCATACCTTTGGACATTTCTACCCCTGCACGTAGGGCAGCTAGGCCCCCTGCTTCCATGTCCATTAAGGCCTTTTCTAGGGCTAAAGCTGCCAAACTTTCAAAAGCTTTGCCTGCCAAATCTACCTCCCAGAGGCCTTCCTCTAGTTCACAGATCCTCAGCCTTGCTGAGGACCTTATTTCCTTAATTAGGGGTTCACAACCTCACCCAGACAGGGCCTCTCAACCTCCTCCAGACAAAAGGCCCAGGACTGACCCCTCTGATCCTCACTCCTTAGATGATTCCACGGATGGATCTGAGTTGTCAGACCACCAGGAAGGGGCTTACTCGCCTTATGAGGATTCAGATGCAGAGGAATCTATCCCTTCGGCCTCCCCTCCTGAAGAGTTTTCCTTTGGTGAGACTCTACACTCCATGAGAGAGCATTTTCAGTGGCAAGGTCAGGATTTCTCTGATTCTAGAAAAAGATTAAGGACCTTTTTGCATTTGCCTCAGCATAGGCCCTTAGCTATACCTCCTGTTCTGAATGTAATTGATGATGTGTACAATGATGTCAGTACAGCCCCTGATGCTCTCCCTCCGGCCCCTGCCAAACCTGACAGATACTACAGGGTCCCGGATTCTTATTTCCATTTGTATAAAGCCCATTCTGCAGACCCAGAAACTATTTCTCAGGGCCCTAAAGGGGTTGCGGCCGCTACTGCCAAAAATCCTCTACCCTCTGACAGAGAGTCTAGAGCTTTAGAAAGATGGGGAAAGAAGGTGCATACTTCTGCAACTCTTTCTGTCAGGGCATTAAACTGTCAATTTCATATGATACAGTACCAGGAGTATTTGTTAGATGAACTTAATAAGAAACTTTCTTCTCCTGAAACCCTAGACCGTAAATCCCTTCAGGATTTGGTACACAACTCACAACAGGTTAGTAATCATTTCTTAAAATGTGGCTATGATGCACTGGAGGCTTCATTTAGATCAGCTATGACTGGGGCAGTTATTCGTAGGCATGCCTGGCTGAAGGAGCAATCTTTGCCAGACCATGTCAAAGCTAAACTCCTGGATGCTCCAATGGAGAAACAAAATTTATTTGGCTACTCTGCTCAGGAGATCTTAAAAAAGGTTGAAGAAAAGGCAAAATCTGTGCAAACAGTTAAAGATTTCCTGCAAGTTCAACCACCGAGATTCAGCAGAAACTGGCCTACTAAGAATTGGTCCTTTTCAGACTCGGACAGAGCCCAGAGAGGCAGGAACAGGCGCCCTAGAGGTAGAGGTCAATCGAAGGGCTCCTACAGAGGCCGTCAGTGGCAGCCTGCCAACCAGAGGAGTAGTGCAACAGCAACAACAGCAACAACAACAACTACTACACCAGGACAGGGTCAATGACTTAACTCTGATTCCGCCTACCAGGGATCAACTGGAAGCACCCTTGGGCGGAAAGCTGGCTTTATTCTCAAAAAACTGGCATTATATCACAAAGGATACATGGACACTGCAAATAAATAGACAAAGGATACAGGTTCCACTTCCACACTTTGCCAAAAAGAGACGGAATGCCAAACCTTCCACCAAATCAGAGGGCAGAGGCTTTAAAACAAATCAGCAGTTTACTTCAGATGAAAGCAATAGAAAAGGTACCATGTTCAGAACAAGGCCAAGGATTTTACTCCAGACTATTCCTTGTACCAAGAAAGGAAAATCAATGGAGGCCTATTCTCGACCTGTCCGCACTGAACACATCTCATTGTGCCAAAATTCAAAATGCTGACCCTACAGCAACTTCTTACCATGTTGGGCAAGGAGTCTTGGCTGGTGACTCTAGATCTCAAGGAGGCATACCTGCACGACCCTATTCGACCAAACTGCAGAAGATACCTCAGATTTCTTGCAGGATCAGAGCATTATCAATTCTCAGCATTGCCCTTTGGCTTATCTACTGCGCCCAGAGTATTCACGAAATGCCTGGCATCAGTAATTGCACATTGCAGACTACAGGGAATTCAAATTTACCCATACCTGGACGACTGCCTAATACAAGCGGACAACAAGAAAAATTTGATCAAGGACTTGGCCTATGCCATACACCTGCTACAGACCTTGGGATACACAGTCAACATCCAAAAGTCAAGACTAGTACCATCCCAAAGGATAACCTTTTTGGGTGCAGATCTGGACACAACCACCCAAATGGCCTTTCTCACAGAAGAAAAACAAAAGCAACTTCCAGATTACTTCATGATTCTGACAAGACAAACTCAGCTGACTGCAAGGAAAATCCTGCAGGCCCTGGGTTACATGGCATCCTGCATAATTCTAATACCGCATGCCAGGCGGCTGCATACGAGGAAATTACAATGGTACCTCCGGAGTGTATGGTCTCAGCACAGTCACAGTTTAGAAACCATGATACCAATCATTCCATGCCTTCAAAAGGAATTCCTGTGGTGGGCTCAGGCCTGCCTTTCAACAAACCAAAACCAAGGCAGACCATCACCACGGACGCCTCAGACCGAGGATGGGGAGCACACATGGAGGACAAATGTATCCAAGGCCTATGGCCTCAAGGACAGCTAAGCATGCACATAAACCAAAAGGAAATGCTGGCAGTGAGGCATGCAATCGAGGCATTCAAACCCTTCCTCCAACAAGGACACCTGCTAATAAGGACAGACAACACCACGGTCATGTGGTACATAAACAAGCAGGGAGGCACACATTCTTACCCTCTATGCCGGATGGCTATGAATCTGTGGGAACTATGCCTGAATCTCAGTATCCAACTACAGGCCCAGTTCGTGCCAGGGAAAGAAAATGCACTGGCGGACAGCTTAAGCAGAACTACCATGGATGCACACGAATGGATGCTGCACCCAGACATCTTCCAACCCATAGCAAAGACATGGGGAATGCCAGAGATAGATTTGTTCGCCTCCCCACTCAACAATCAACTGAAGACATTCTGCTCAAGGACATACCACCCACAAGCTTGGAGGGTGGACTCTCTCTCTTTCAGCTGGAAAGCCCTAACAGTATATGCCTTCCCACCTCTCCCATTGATGTACAAGGTTCTACTGAAAATCAGGGAGGAACAGCCAAAAGTGATACTAATATCTCCGGACTGGCCAAGACAACACTGGTATCCATTATTGAGAAGCATGTCTCAGACAAAATCATGGCCTCTCCCCCTATGGCCTCTTCTGACACAGAACAATTTCAAGACCCTGCATCCCAACTTGAAAACATTGCAGCTAACTGCCTGGAAAATTCCTTAAATCCCAATCAAACTGGTTTATCTCAGAGGGTGAAGGACATTATCCTGGAGGCTCGCAGGCCTTCCACAAGGAAGACAATACTCAGCTAAATGGAAGAGATTTCTCATTTGGAGCACATCAAAGGGCACAGATGTCACAGTGGCAAACCTAACACATATCCTAGAATACTTAGCAGAATTGTTCCACAATGGCCTGTCCTATTCTTCCATTAAGATTCATGCTTCAGCAATTTCAGCAGAATACAATGTGGATCCACCTATCTTCTCACACCCTCTCCTCAGGCAATTTCTGAGAGGGATCAAAAATATTAAACCTCCAAGAAGACCCCCTCTACCTGCCTGGGATCTCAACTTTGTGCTGGAGAAACTGACACTACCTCCTTTTGAACCAGCAGCATCAGTGGATCTACAGTTTCTATCTTGGAAAACTGCATTCCTTCTGGCAGTCACTTCAGCAAGAAGAGTATCTGAGTTACAAGCATTAATGGCAGTGCAGCCTTTTCTTATTTTCCACCAGGACAGGGTGTCACTAAGAACCAATCCTACTTTTATGCCAAAGGTAGTATCTAGGGTATCCTTGAACCAAGCTATTCACCTGCCTACGTTCTTCCCTAATCCACAGAATAGAGGGGAAAAACGTTTGCACACCCTGGACATACACAGACAACTACGCTACTACTTGGACAGAACAAAAACTAGCAGAAAAACTGACCAACTTTTTGTAGCATATGCAACTGGGGTGCAAGGAAGAGCAATTTCCAAACAGACTATTTCAAAATGGATAGGAAATTGCATTCGCTTTTGCTACTCCTTTCATGGAAAGACAGTTCCTGAAAATATCAGGCCTCACTCCACAAGGGCCACGGCCACCACTACAGCCTTCCTACGGGGGGTGGCTACCAAGGACATTTTAGAAGCTGCTACTTGGAGCTCCGTACATACATTTGCCAAGCATTACAATCTACCTTTATACTCTAGATCCAGAGCAGGGTTTGCAACTGCAGTCCTGCAGGGGATCTTAACTACACCATCCTTTTCCTAGTACCTCCTCCCCCAGATTGGCTATGGTATTCTACCCATATGTTATGACTGCAAATGCATCCTTGAAGGACATAGTACAGATGTCCTTCAAGGATGCATCTGCAGTCCTAACAAATGGGTTGTCCTGGCCTCAGGCAGCCCTTCGGTCGGCCGGATTCCAAAGTCTGGGTCTGGCCTCGGCTGTTGTCGCACTTCACCCGACGTCATAGCTGCAGTTCAGCGGGTATAAAGGCATCAGCCGACGCCATTTTCCTAAGTCTTTCTTGCCGCGTGGCGCCTGAAGCAGAAGCTGTTCGCAAGTGCCGGTCGGTCAGAACCAGAGATTGCTACTACCGAAGACTTCTAAAAAGCTAAGTACCCCGTTGGGGACTCTTTCTTGCCTCAGCCGATGTCAGAAAAAGTGAATAACTGTTTAACTTGTGGGAAACAAATACCTCATAAAGATTTCCACTCTTACTGCCTACCTTGTTTAGGCCCAGACCACGACGTAGCAGCTTGTCTAGCCTGTGCTTCCTTCAACCGACGAACACTTAGACGCCGGTCGGAGTTTGCAGAGGAGTTTTTGCCCGCTTTGCTTATATCATGCCGTCGGAAACTCCAACTTCACATTTAGCTAAAAAGCGTAAGGAAAAGGGCCGGCACTCGCGGTCCGCGGTTTCAGCCGAAACCGCGGTTAAATAACCGAGTGTCTCGGTTTCGGCCGAGTCCGCAGTTCTTCCTTCGGCCGAAAGCATGCCTCCTTCTACCGAGGCCTCTTCCAGCATGGCTGAATCTGCTACTGAAAATCCACCTGCTCTTACAGTTTCTCAGGATTTATCAGATACTATCCCCTTAGATGTATCTACTCCTGCACGTGGAGCTGCTAGGCCCCCTGCATCCATGTCAATTAAGGCTTTTGCCAGGGCTAAAGCAGCTAAATCTTCAAAGGCCGTGCCTGCTAAAGCCCCCTCTCACAGGCCTAGCTCTAGTACTCAAATGCTTAGACTAGCAGAGGATCTCATTTCTTTGATCAGGGGAACCCAGTCTCACCCTGACAGGGCCTCTCACCCACCTCCAGAGAAGAGGCTTAGAGCAGAGCCCGCTGAGCCAGTTTCTTCAGATTATTCCTCTGATGATTCAGAAAATACAAATCCTCCAGAGGGCCCTTATTCTCCTTATGAGGACTCTGATGCAGAGGATTCCATACCTTCTGCCTCTCCTCCTGAGGAATTTTCTTTTGGGGAAACCTTACATGCTATGAGGGAACAATTTCAATGGCAGGGCCAGGATTTTTCAGACTCTAGGAAAAGGCTTAGGACCTTTTTACATCTACCACAGCATAGGCCTTTTGCTATTCCTCCAGTACTTACAGTTGTGGATGATGCATTTAATGATGCTTGTACTGCCCCTGACTCACTGCCTCCGGCCCCTGCTAAGCCCGACAGATACTACAGGGTTCCGGACACACATTATCATTTGTATAAGGCTCCTACTGCAGATCCTGAAACTATTTCACAGGGCCCCAAAGCTGTAGCAGCTGCCTCTGCCAAAAACCCTCCCTCTGAAAGAGAATCTAGGGCATTGGAGAGATGGGGTAAAAAAGTTTATACTTCTGCTACTCTTTCGGCTAGGGCCTTAAACTGTCAATTCCACATGATTCAGTATCAGGAATTTCTGTTAGATCAGCTCACTAAAAAACTGTCCTCGCCTGAACCTTTAGACCGTAAGTCCCTTCAGGATTTGGTGCATAACACTCAGCAGGTCAGTAATCATTCCTTAAAATGCGGCTATGATGCACTGGAGGCTTCCTTTAGATCAGCTATGACTGGTACAGTGATCAGAAGGCATGCATGGTTAAAAGAGCAATCCTTACCAGACCATGTAAAGTCAAAGCTTCTAGATGCTCCCATGGAAAAGCACAGTTTGTTTAGTTCCCCTGCACAGCAAGTGTTGAAGAAGGTGGAAGACAAAGCTAAATCTGTCCAGACAGTCAAGGATTTCTTACAGGTCCAGCCTCCGAGGTTTAGTAGGAACTGGCCTTCCAAGAATTGGTCCTTTCCAGACACCACCAGAGCACAGAGAAGTAGAAATAGACGCCCTAGAGGCAGAGGTCAATCCAGAGGTGCCTACAGGGGACGCCAGTGGCAGCCTAACAGCCAGAGAACTACTGCCACAGATCCAGCCACTACCACTTCTACAGGACAATCACAGTGACTTGGCTCTGAAACCGCCTACCAGGGAACAACTGGCAGCACCCTTAGGCGGAAAATTAGCCTTATTTTCAGTAAATTGGCATTACATTACAGGAGACAAATGGATTTTACAGACAATAGACAAAGGCTACAGGTTTCACTTCCATACTCTTCCAAGGAAGAGAGGAATGCCAAACCTACCTCCAAACCAAAGGACAAACACTCTACAGCAAATAGACCACTTACTAAGGATGAGAGCTATAGAAAAGGTACCGGCTATGGAACAAGGACAAGGATTTTATTCAAGGCTTTTCCTAGTACCAAGAAAGGAAAACCAATGGAGACCTATCCTCGACCTGTCCACTCTAAACACATATCTCATTGTTCCAAAATTCAAAATGCTGACCCTACAGCAACTTCTTCCCATGCTGGGCAAGGAGTCTTGGCTGGTGACTCTGGATCTCAAGGAGGCATACCTGCACGTCCCCATACGACCAAATTGCAGAAGATACCTCAGATTTCTTGCAGGATCAGAGCATTATCAATTCTCATCATTGCCTTTTGGCTTATCTACTGCGCCCAGAGTATTCACGAAATGCCTGGCATCAGTAATTGCTCATTGCAGGCTTCAGGGAATTCAAATTTATCCATACCTGGACGACTGCCTGTTACAAGCGGACAGCAAAGACAAATTAACAAAAGATTTGAAAAGGTTATTCACCTGCTGCAAGCCCTGGGATACACAGTCAACACAAAAAAGTCAAGGCTGATACCATCCCAAAGGATAACCTTCCTGGGTGCAGAACTGGACACATCAAACCAGATGGCATTCCTCACAGCAGAAAAACAGAAGCAGCTACCACTCTATTTCATGGCATTAACAAGCAGAACCAGCTTACAGCAAGGAAAATCCTGCAAGCCCTGGGTTACATGGCATCCTGCATAATATTAATTCCACATGCCAGACTACATATGAGGAAGTTGCAATGGTACCTGAGGAATTTATGGTCTCAGCACAAGCACAGCCTAGAAACCCAAATTCCAATAATTCCATGCCTGAAGCAAGAATTCCAGTGGTGGGCCCAGGCCTGTCAATTGAACAAAGGACTGCCCTTCCACAGGCCTCACCGAAGCCAGACTATCACCACGGACGCCTCAGACCTCGGTTGGGGGGCACACATGGTGGACAAGTGCATACAAGGCTTATGGACTCGAGACCAGATGAACCTACACATAAATCAAAAAGAGATGCTGGCAGTAAAACAGGCAATTCAGACATTCAGACCATTTCTTCAACAGGGTCATTTGCTGATAAGGACGGACAACACCACAGTTATGTGGTATATCAACAAACAGGGAGGCACACATTCATATCCTCTATGCCGGATGGCAATGGACCTCTGGAATGTGGCCCTGAGCCTCAACATTCAGCTCCAAGCCATATTTGTGCCAGGAAAAGAAAATATTCTAGCAGACATCTTAAGCAGAACCACCACGGATGCCCACGAATGGATGCTGCATCCAGACATCTTCAAAACCATCACAAGGAAATGGGGACTGCCAGAAATAGACCTGTTTGCATCCCCACACAACCACCAATTGAAAAAATTCTGCACAAGGACATACCACCCACTTGCTTGGAAGGTGGACTCCCTATCCTTCAGTTGGGAAAACCTGACAGCATATGCATTCCCACCTCTTCCTTTGATGCACAAAGTGCTACTGAAGATCAAAGAAGATCACCCGAGGATCATCTTGATAGCTCCAGATTGGCCGAGGCAACATTGGTACCCGCTACTGAGGAGCATGTCCCGGGAACACGCATGGCCTCTCCCCCTACTACCTCTACTGCTAACACAGAACAACTTCAAAATCCTGCATCCAAACTTGAAAACACTGCAGCTAGCTGCTTGGAACATTACATAAGGAAAAATAACCCAGATTTATCTCAAAGGGTTAAAGACATTATCTTGGAGGCTCGCAGACCCTCAACAAGGAAAACTTATTCAGCAAAATGGAAAAGATATCTCATTTGGAATGCAACAAAAGGAGTAGATGCATCAGTGGCAAACATAGCTATCATCCTGGAATACTTAGCAGAGCTTTTCCACAATGGTCTGTCTTACTCCTCCATTAAGATTCATGCATCAGCAATTTCAGCAGAATACAACATGGATCCTCCAGTCTTTTCTCAACCTCTACTCAGGCAGTTTCTCAGAGGAATTAAAAATGTAAAGCCACCAAGGAAACCACCATTGCCTACATGGGACTTGAACTTTGTGTTAGAAAAGTTGACACTTCCCCCTTTTGAACCAGCAGCAACAGCAGAATTACAGTACTTATCTTGGAAGACTGCATTCCTGCTTGCAATCACTTCAGCTAGAAGGGTTTCTGAATTACAGGCATTAATGGCAGTACAGCCCTTCCTTATCTTCCATCAGGATAGAGTGTCCATGAGAACTAATCCTACCTTTATGCCAAAGGTGGTCTCCAGGGTATCATTAAACCAAGCAATACACCTACCAACATTCTTCCCCAACCCACAGAACAGGGGAAAGATTGCTGCATACCTTGGATGTACACAGACAATTGCACTACTACCTGGACAGAACCAAGAACAATAGAAAAACTGACCAGCTTCTGGTAGCATATGCAACAGGAATGGAAGGAAAAGCAATTTCAAAACAAACAATCTCAAAATGGATAGGAAATTGCATTAGATTTTGTTACTCTTTTCATGGAAAGGCAACTCCAGAAAACATCAGACCTCACTCCACAAGGGCTACAGCCACTACTACAGCTTTCTTACGAGGAGTGGCTACCAAAGACATTTTAGAAGCTGCTACTTGGAGCTCCGTGCATACATTTGCCAAGCATTATAATCTACCTTTATACTCCAGATCCCGAGCAGGTTTTGCCACTGCTGTTTTGCAAGGGATCTTAACTACACCATAAACTCTTAGTGCCTCCTTAGTGCCTCCTCCCCCCAGTTTGGCTATGGTATTCTACCCATTTGTTAGGACTGCAGATGCATCCTTGAAGGACATAGTACAGTTTTGTACCTACCATAAATGTAGATGTCCGAGAGGTATGCATCTGCAGTCAGGATTACCCACCCTCCTTCCCCTCTGTGGTACTCCTAGGGTATTTGCCCATCTTGTAGCTAGCTGGGGGAATCTATTATGGTGTATTTGTTTGTATATATGTATATACATGTTTATTTCTATTTGCTCTCTGTTGTTTGGAAACATTTGCATTTATCCAAATTTAGCCTTCCTAGAGGGCACCTGGCATGTGGGGCAAGAAACACTGAGGAAAATGGTGTCGGCTGATGCCTTTATACCCGCTGAACTGCAGCTATGATGTCGGGTGAAGTGCGACAACAGCCGAGGCCAGACCCAGACTTTGGAATCCGGCCGACCGAAGGGCTGCCTGAGGCCAGGACAACCCATTTGTTAGGACTGCAGATGCATACCTCTCAGACATCTACATTTATGGTAGGTACAAAACTGTACTTTTTGTACCTACCATAAATGTAGATGTCCGATAGGTATGCATCTGCAGTCAGGATTACCCTCCCTCCTTCCCATCTGTGGTATTCCTAGGGTGCTTACCCCTCTTTTAGCTAGCCCGGGGAATCTATTATGGTGTATTTGTTTGTTTATGCATGTATATAATTTGAAAATGTTTGGAAATTTTCAGCATTTATCCAAATTTAGCCTTCCTAGAGGGCACCTGGCATCTGGGGCAAGAAAAACTGAGGAAAATGGGATCGGCTGATGCTTTTATACCCCAGACGCGCTGATGTCGGGGAAAGTGCGACATCAGCCGAGGCCAGACCCAGACTTTGGAATCCGGCCGACCGAAGGGCTGCCTGAGGCAGGACAACCCATATGTTATGACTGCAGATGCATACCTATCGGACATCTACATTTATGGTAGGTACAAAACTGTACTTTTCCTGTCTGCTCTCCACCCTCAACTCCATTGTGATTCCTCCATGAGACTTGATTTCTTACGCAGCCGATGGAGAGAGTAGAGCAGCAGCTGCAAGACTCTCCCTTAGAAGACATTCTTGGATGCGTCTTTGCAACTTTGCTGAACCCTTCAGGCCTTCCTTCACCAATGCCACCTTTGATGGTTCAGCACTTTTTGGACCAAAGATGAAAGATACTTTGACCAGGTGTGAGCAGGAAGGGAAAACCTTATCTGCCATTGGATTCATTTTTTCCGCCCTGTCTAGACCATATCCTAAGGGTCAGAAACGTGGAAAGATGTGGCTCCACAATTCCCAAACAGGTTTCTCTGATGCACATGGTGACACTTCCCCCAGGGGCAGAGGGGGAAATGCTAATGGAAGATGGTAACCACAAATATTCTCCGTTGCACAGGATCCAATAAAGGCAGTCCCACAGGCTTAATAATAAGTGGTAAACGTTGTTTTCTTCAAAGACTGTTCAGTCCACAAAATCAGACAATGGGTAATACGAATTAATTTATTATACGAACAAACAACGAACAAAACTTGAACAAGGAGATTATTTCGTCACAAAAGGATTAAGCACTTTCATTTCCAATGCAGGAAACTTCATCAGAATAACCAGTATATTTCTGCTCATATATTTATATAAGTCTCTGTTAATCAATTATTCAGTTTAATTACAATTTAGTTACAATTGAAAAACTGTGATTCAACTCATTTTAATAAAAAACATTTCACTTAAAGAACCTCAGGTCACTGTGGTAAGAATAAATAAATAAGGTTTCAATACACCATTTTCACAATTTTTAACACATGAAAATGTGTATATTTGAACAATGAATGTATCAAATATCCAACAAAAATCTGTGTTGATTAATAAACTGCTATATGTTAAACTTGTTTAAAACTGTTTAAAAACACTATTGCGTGATGAATCGTACCATAAACATCTATAGTGCTAATATAAGTACTAATATAAATCTATAAATATAATTATAAATACATATATAAATATAAATGGAAATGAGGTTAAAATGGATTGTAATAAATTGTACTAGTCCTATTAAAAAGTAAAAAATATATATAAATATTGAATATGTGTTAAAGGCTAATGGAAGATGCCAATCTTGCGGCAGAGGGGGGGTCCACAGAATCAGGGCGACAGAGATACTTTCTCTGGGAGGCCCTTCCACTGCTCCTGAAAGGAGGCCCGCCTACCCTTCTCTGGAGGCACTCTAGGGATATTTGTCGCTGTACCCAAGCGCCTGGCGAGAAATCTCCCCAGACAATCCTATCCAGAGGCTTTTACATACCCTTTTCCACTCCCCCTCCAGTAAACCACTCCATACCAGACATTCCACCTGGTCAATGGGACTATGGAATACAAGAGATACTCACATTGCTAGAAAAAGTCATCCAACATGTCCCCGCAGACCAAATTGGATCCGGAACTTACTCAAGATTCTTTTTGTTCCAAAGAAGACAGGGGACTGGAGATCCATTGTAGATCTTAGCAAACTAAACAAATCAGTAAAGAAATCAAAGTTCCGGATGATGACACTGCAGTCAATATTCCCCTTCCTTGGGAAAGACGATTGGATGTGCTCGATGGATCTCCAGGACGCGTACTACAACATAAAAATGGACAGGTGTTCCAGGAGCCATTTACACTTTCAACTGGGAGCCAGTCATTACCAATTCCGAGCCCTGCCATTTGGCATCACTACAGCCCCCAGAGTGTTCACCAAGTGCATGGCAGTGGTCACATCTCACTTGAGACACCAGGGATTCCGTGTGTTTCCATACCTAGACGACTGGCTCCTCACCACCACCACCACCAAGCATCTACTGCTACGAACGAGTGACGAAACGTTGTTACTTTGCGCCAGACTAGGCGTCACAGTAAATTAAAAAAAAATCTGCCTTGTCGCCTTCTCAGCATATTACCTTCTTAGGCACAGAATTGGATTTAAAAAACATGGTGACAAAACTCACCCCAGACAGGAAACAGTCCCTTCACCACCTGGACAATATATTGATGTCAAAAATAAAAGCCCAAGCCAGATATGTATTACAAGTTCTTGGCACCATGGCAGCTGTGATTCTTCTAGTCCCCCTAGCATGGCTGCACATGAGGGTTTTACAGTGGTTACTTTTTGCCCAGTGGTCAGTGCAACATCTTCTCCATCACATCAGATAACCATTACAGAATCATGCAAGAAAGATCTCATTTGATGGCTAGAAACAGAGCAGTTGTACATTGACCGTCCCTTTGTTCTTCCACAACCAACAGCAGTTCTGACCACGGATGCTTCCCAGATTGGGTGAGGGGGCATTATCTGGGTATCACTGTCCAAGGTCTACGGCAAGAACACGAGAGCCACTTGCACATCAACGTCCTAGAGATGAGAGCAGTGCATGGCTAGGTTTACTTAGGCCCTTGGGCCAATAGCTAGTACCTACCTATGAACCTATGTATGCGGTGCAGGCATTTCAAGACTCTCTTCTGATGGGGACGATTGCAGTTCAGTTGGACATGTCAGTGGTGTGGTACATAAAGCAAGGAGGAACCAAATCGTACCCCGTATGTCGAGAGGCTCAATGGGTGTGGCAATGGACGGTCTCTTCTCATTGTTTTCTGATTGTAACGCACATCCCAGGGAAATCCGGCGTGATAGTGGACAAACTCAGCAGAGCTATTCTGTTACTCACGAGTGGTCCCTGAAGCCAGAAATTACAGAAGAGATTTTCCAGAAATGAGGCCAGCCTTTCTGTGACCTCTTCACTTCTATGAATGCCAAATGCAGCAGCTACTTTGCCCTCATTCCCCCTCCGAGGAAGTCACCAAGGGACACACTGGTTCATGATTGGCCCCTTGGACTACTCTATGCCTTTCCCCCATTCCCCTTAATACCCAAAATACTTCAGAAAGCCAGCACTTTGAAAAGCAAGATGATTCTCATTGCACCTTATTGGCCTTGACAAGTTTGGTTCCCCTTTCTCTGGACCCATTTGCTGGAGAACCATGGATTCTGGACACTCTTATTGGGAGAGTTCCATCCATCCATACAAACCCTCAAGTTGATAGCACAGCTGCTCCAATTCCACAATTAGCCAGGTGTTAACGATTTCTCCCCCACAGTAAAACATATCCTTGTTTCTTCCCACAAACCGTCCATGCGGAAATTATATTCCAGTAAATGGAAGAGATTTTCATACTGGGCTGCTGAACAGAAGAGATTTTCATACTGGGCTGCTGAACAGAACGGAGAACCTTTTACAGCTCCTATTACTGCATTTCTAGAATTTCTTTCCAAACTTTTTGATGAGGGAGCTGCGGCAGCTGCTATCAGAGTTCAATTGGCAGCCATTTCTAATTTCTATATTGGGGAAATGGGAATACCTATTATGTCTACAGATTGCGTAAAGCCTTTCTGAAAGGTTCCTTTCTACTTAGACCCCCAATCAGAGAATCTCCTGCCCCTTGAGACCCTAAGTTTTGTCTTATCAGCATTAGTCTTGCCACCTTTTGAGCTCACATCTTCTTGCGATATAAAATATTTGTCGTGGAAAACTCTCTTTTCTTAATAGCCAATGTAAGTGTGTTCAATCTCGCAGTTTGTTCTTACACACGGGTTCGGAGCCGATCCTCAGCTCCGAGTCGGCCGAATTGCAAAGCTCTGAATCTCAGAGAAGCTCGAGACCAGCCCATATCCCACAATCCTCCCTGCCATTACTCAGATCTAGTTTGCCGCTGCAACAGATCGGATCGACGAGAGCTTGGACCAGATAGAAACTTGAGTTATTGTAGATTTCTTCAGATAAGAATTCAAATTTTTTTTCTTGTAGATACTTCCTTATAATTAGTAGTTATTGTAGAAGTGCTGTGTGTGTGTGATATATATCTATATGTATATATATATATATATATATATATATATATATATATATATATATATATATATATACACACCCTTTTGTGAAAAGTTATATATATATATATATATATATATATATATATATATACCCTTTTGTGAAAAGTTAGATATATATATAACCTGTGTAGTATACATATATTACTAGTTGAACTTTTATATTGCTAGGATTAGTAATTGTTTTCCTGTTATAGTTATTGTCATTGTAACTTACAATGTCAGAAAAAGCCAAATCTGGTTTTAAAAGATGTCAGTGTGGGTAGAAAATGTCCATTACTGACAATCATGCTTCCTGTGTCTACTGTCTTGGCCCTCTCCATCTCCAAGAGGATTGCTCTATTTGTCATTCCTTTAGTGGGAGGGTCATGACAGTTAGACGCAGGAAGCTTATTGACAGAGGATTGTTGAAGCCGGCCTTTCAAGAGGCCTTAGACAAGTCGGATCAGGCTTCTAAATCCTCGAAGGGGTCGAAGATGTCAGAGCCCATGTCATCTGCTCCAAGTTCATCTTCTCTGGTTCATTCACCGGTTCCACAGATCTCGGGACCGAGTGCCGAACATTTATCTTTTACTGAGCCCCAGATCTTGGAACCGGTGTCGGAACTGCCACCACCGTCCATTCTTCGGTCGGTGCCATCTTCGGCTCCTTCGACCCGTTCTTCCAGACCCTTGTCTGACACAGATGTGGATCGTGTTGTGCAAAAACTCATGGAGAATACGGCCCTTTCCAGGTTAATTGCAGTTTCCTCCCAGTTGGTGTCGAAACTAGAAGGCCTCCCCATATCTCCAACGGGTCCTCCTTCGAGACCCATCCAGATCTCGGAGCCGGGAGAAGATGACCTGGTGATAGTGGAGCCCTCAGTGCCGAAACCGTCCATTGCACGATCGGCACCTTTGACTTCCACTCCTTCGGAACAGTTAGGGGAGTCGCGGAGCCGACGGTCTTTGCTCGGTTCCGGGACCGAGAGTCGTACCGACCTGTCGGTACCAACCCTCCCTCTCGGGGCCTCGGCACAGACTGGTTCGGCACCGTCCTCGGGGTCGGACCCCACGGCACCTGGTTCTGGGATGCTTCCGTGTTCTTCGGAACCGGGGGAGCCCTTGGTTAGAGGTTCGGGGGCCTTTGACCTTATGAGGAAGGTATTGTCTGCACAGACAACCACATCATCAGGGGAATCTTCTCCTTCCCCAAAAGGGCCACTTTCTGTTTCTGCACCCACGATCCATCCCAAGCGTCGAGCCCAATTGCCTCAGCCACCCACAGAGGGTTCCCCCTGTTCCTTGAAGGCCTCATCAGAAGCCCCCTCTGATGAAGTCCCAAGGAAACGGTTGTGCAAGAGGAGGCACATAGATTCCCC
Organism: Protopterus annectens; assembly: GCF_019279795.1. Taxonomy (NCBI): domain Eukaryota; kingdom Metazoa; phylum Chordata; order Ceratodontiformes; family Protopteridae; genus Protopterus; species Protopterus annectens. Next base: position 538,240,396 of record NC_056740.1, read on the forward strand.
ACAGGAATCTGTAACATCGGACACTGACTTGGATGAGGTAGAGGGGTCCCCCAAATCACCCTCGGAGGATGTCATTTGCAGACATCCTGGAGATCTTGAAACAGAGGGGTGATTGCCAGTCCCTAGCCCCCTCTGAGGACGAGTCGGTGCTGCTGAAGGCTTTTGGGGCTCAACCTTCTACCTCCTGGGTGACCCCGCCCTTCGATGAATTAATGGATTTGATTGCTCGAAGGGCGTGGGAGACACCTGACACAGTGGAACCAGTACCCAGGAAACCAAACAAGTTCATCACTGCCCCCCCAAGATAAATCTTATCTCACCAAGGGAGTTCCTGTCAACACTATGGTGGTGGCGGCAGCCATGAAAAAGGAGATGTCTGAGTCTTCCTCTTCTGTTCATCCTCTGAATAAGGATTCTAGGACTATGGACAGATATGGGAAGCGCATTTTTAGTTCAGCGACTTTTTCCATGCGTTCGCTAAACTACTTGACCCATTTCACACGTTTGCAGAGGGATCTCATCAAGGAGCTGACAGATACCCTCCAGGGTAACACAGATGCTGCTGTTTCAGATAAGGTAACATCACAACTTAACACCCTCACATCCATAGTAAACTCATCCATGAGGCTCATCTCGTATGCAGCCGAGGGATCGAGTAGAGCTGCAGCTTCAGCGATTGCTCTTCGAAGACAATCATGGATGCGGCTGTGCTCCTTTGCGGAAGCCTTCAAGTCTTCCTTTGCCAATGCCCCTTTTGATGGTGCCACACTTTTCGGGCCCAAGGTTAAGGAGACTCTCACTCGGTGTGAGCAAGAGGGAAAGACCCTGTCTGCTGTCGGGGTCCGTTTTTCCACTCCTACTAGACCGTATCCCAAAGGACAACGAGACGGAAAAATGTGGTTCCGTAAGAATCAGGGATCTTTCCAGACCACACAGAGTGATACCCCCTCCAGAAGCAGAGGAGGGGGCAGAAATGGAAGACACCGCCCCGGTGGCAGAGGGGGTCCGCATAACCAAGGCGACAGGGATTCCGTCCCTGGGAAACCTTTCCAGCACTCCTGAACGGAGGCCCGGCTGTCCTGCTCTGGAGGCAGTCGGGGGTCGCTTAGCTTTATACCCACTGGCCTGGCTAAACATTACTTCAGATTCTTGGGTAAAAAGCATTATAACCAGAGGATACAAAATCCCCTTCCTTTCAACACCACCTCTACAAAGAAAATTTCCAGACATGCCACCCCATCTGCGAAAACTAGCAGCTGTAGAAATTTCAAAGCTGCTCGAAAACAGAGTCATCCAACCAGTCCTGGCGGACCAAAGAGGATTCGGAACTTACTCAAGGTTCTTTTTAGTTCCAAAAAAGACAGGGGACTGGAGACCAATCTTAGATCTCAGCCGTCTAAACAACTTCGTGAAGAAGGAAAGGTTCTGGATTGTCACGCTTCAATCGATCCTTCCATTCTTACAGAAGGACGATTGGACGTGCTCTATAGATCTCAAAGACGCGTACTACCACATAAAAATGGCCAGACTGTCCAGAGATCACCTGCACTTCCGGCTGGGGGCCAGTCACTTTCAGTTTCGAGCTCTGCCCTTTGGACTCTCCTCAGCCTGGCAGTAGTTGCGGCTCACTTGAGACGACAAGGATTCCGAGTGTTTCCCTATCTGTACGACTAGCTCCTCACTGCCACCACCGAGCGTCGACTACTGCAAGCCAGAGACTACACAATCGGCCTCTGTTCCCACTTAGGGATATCCATAAACTTCGAAAAGTCTTGTTTATCGCCCTCACAATGTATTTCCTTCATCGGAGCAGATCTAAATACACGATCGACACTACTAAAACTCCCCCCAGTAAGGGCTTCAACGCTCAAACAGCAGGTCCTACTACTTCTAGTCAGCAAGAAAGCTCCGGCCAAACTGGTGTTAAAAGTATTGGGACTGATGGCAGCCGCATTAATTGCAGTCCCCATGGGAAGGTTACACATGAGGATTCTTCAATGGCTGCTCTTTGCGCAGTGGTTGTTCCAACACCTACCCCTAACTCACGAGATCAGGATAACAGAATCTTGTAGACGGGACCTTTCATGGTGGGTGCACGACCAGAACCTCACTGTGGGTCGTCCGTTCATTTTACCCATTCCAACAGCCACAATAACCACGGATGCTTCCCTGATAGGGTGGGGGGGCCTTTTTCAGGGAAGAACAGTCCAAGGAGAATGGTCCAGCACGGAGTACACTCTACATATAAATGTTCTGGAGTTGAGGGCGGTGTTCCTAGCGTTGCAACACTTCCAAACCCTCTTACCTCTAGGGACAGTAGCAGTTCAGACAGACAACATGTCTGTAGTCTGGTACATAAACAAGCAAGGGGGAACCAAGTCTTACCCGTTATGCAGAGAGTCCATGAGAATTTGGCAATGGGCAGAGTCCACGGGTCACTTTCTGATAGCAACGCACATCCCGGGGTCATCCAGCGTCATTGCGGACAGGTTGAGCAGAGCCATCCTGTTACCTCACGAGTGGTCCCTGAATTCACAGACGGCGGAAGGGATCTTCCGCAATTGGGGCCAGCCTTGCTGCGATCTGTTTGCTTCCCCATTGAATGCAAAATGCAGAAGCTACTTTGCCCTTCTATCTCCTCCGGGGGATGTCTCCAGGGACGCACTGGTACACGATTGGCCCCTGGGTCTCCTATATGCATTCCCACCGACTCCATTAATTCCCAGATTTCTACAGAAAGCCAGGAGCCTGGAAAGGACTATAATACTCATAGCCCCATTCTGGCCTCGTCAAATATGGTTTCCCTTTCTTCGAGCTCATCAAATAGAGGAACCGTGGATTCTGGACCCAGTGCCAGACCTGCTGACACACTCGTCGGGAGTTCCTCACCCGTCTCTACAGTCCCTCAAACTAGCAGCTTGGCTGCTCCGCTTCCCTGCTTAGCCAGGTCTCATCTACTCCCTCCGTCAGTTCAACACATCCTAGTTGCTTCTCATAAAGCCTCTACTACTAAGCTCTATACGAGTAAGTGGAAACGCTTTGTATATTGGGCATCTAGTCAAAACTTAGATCCCTTGGTAGCTCCTTTACATAAAATTTTAGAATTCTTATCCATCCTTTTTCGCGAAGGAGCTTCTACTTCCACTCTAAGAGTTCAGTTGGCGGCAATATCAAACTTCCATATTGGTGAGGGAGGTTCTTCCATTATGTCTCACAGGCTTTGTAAAGCCTTTTTGAAAGGAACCTTCCATCTTAGACCGCCTGTCAGAAAACCTTTCTTTCCATGGAGCCTGAATTTACTACTGTCGCAACTCATGTTGCCACCTTTTGAACCTGCTTCGTCATGCCTCCTAAAGTTCTTGTCGTGGAAAACACTGTTTCTCGTCGCCGTGACCTCAGCTCGTAGAGTCTCAGAACTGCAGGCATTATCGGTCAGACCACCTTACCTAATTTTCCACCCAGACAGGGTTTCTTTGCGTACAAATCCATCTTTCCTCCCAAAAGTATGTTCAGTTACGAATATTAACCAATCTATAGAACTCCCTACCTTTTTCAAAAACCATACTAACAAACTGGAGTATATGCTGCACAAGTTGGATGTCCACAGGCAGCTAAGATTTTATTTAGACAGGACCAAAGATTTCAGAAAAACTGATCAACTCTTTGTCGCCTTTGCAGACAATAAAAAGGGCATGCCAATTGCTAAACGTACACTATCTAGATGGCTTGCTGACTGTATAACATTTGTATACGCTAAATCAAACCAATCCTTACCAAACAAACCTAAACCTCATTCTACCAGATCCGTTTCCACCTCCTTAGCTCATGCGGCTCGCTTGCCTTTGGACACTATTTGTGCAGCAGCCACGTGGTCTAAACCACATACTTTCATCACTCATTATAGAGTGGACAAGGTCTCCAAGGATAGGACATCTTTTGGTTCCACTGTGCTTAGGAACGTTCTTCCATGAGTCACTCGGGGTCACGGAGCTAGGGACGCTACCCGTGTGTAAGAACAAACGGCGAGATTGAACACACTTACATAAAGAAGGTATGTCCTTACCATAACGTTCCATGTAGAGTGTTCATCTCGCCTTTGTTCTTACACCCCCCCCCCCCATGTGTTTGGAAGAATTGGTAGGATTAGAGTCTGATCGACGTGTCTTGACCCTTTGCGGGGTATATAGTCCCATGTGTCATGGGATATATGCTTAGACCATTAGTTATTCCTTTGGAGAGAGAGCGTCTCTGAATGACTGAAGAGAGTGTATGCTTCTAGCACCGCAGGTGTTAGATCCTTTTGTCTGGTTTGCTTGCAAACTAGATCTGAGTAATGGCAGGGAGGATTGTTAGATATGTGCTGGTCTCGAGCTTCTCTGAGATTCAGAGCTTTGCAATTCGGCCGACTCGGAGCCGAGGATCGGCTCCGGACCCGTGTGTAAGAACAAAGGCGAGATGAACACTCTACATGGAACGTTATGGTAAGGACATAACTTCTTTTTATGTCCACCAGAAGAGTATCAGAACTCCCAAGCTCTCTCTATTCGTCCTCCCTATATAGTTTTTCACAAAGACGGAGTATCCTTGAGAGCTAATCCCTCTTTCCTACCAAAAGTCTGTTCAGAGAATAGTCTTTCAATCCATTGAATTGCCTGTGTTTTTTCCAAGTTATGGTGACAAGGCAGAATATAAATTACATCAGCTAGATGTGCACAGACAGCTGTGCTTTTACTTGCACAGGACCAAAGACCTCAGAAAGTCTGACCAGCTTTTTGTGTCCTTTTCTGCCAAAAGTAAAGGACTGCCGGTATCCAAGATAACTTTGTCTAAGTGACTTACTGATTGCATCTCTTTTTCATACAGTAAGAATAACAGACAATTGCCAGACAGAGTAAAAGAACATTCCACAAGGGCGGTTTCAACATCCTCTGCTTTTCAGGCTTGACTTCCCATGGACTCATTTTGTGCAGTTGCCACATGGGCAAGTCCACATATGTTCATTACACATTATAATGTGGCCTCCCGGAACAGGTCTTCCTTTGGTTCTATTGTATTGAAGAGTCTATTTTCGTGAGCCACCGTAGGATAAAGGTGCTAGGGACACAGTCCCAAGATAGGACAACATAACATTAAAACGTTATGTACTCACCATAACGTACCATGTTTATTGTCAGTCTCACCTATATTCTTGCGTCCCACCCTCTTTCCCCTTCCTTTGTTCCTGGAGGACCGGGCGGATATTTCACATATATGTATATAGTTATATTGATTTGGAGTCTCTGGTTCCTTCCTACTACAGTTAGACATCTGTTGTTGCATGTGGGCATACTGATAAGGTTTTCGCTTCCAAACAAGATCTGGGTATCTTACCTGGTGCATCATGGGATAGGGGTTAGCCTCGAGCCAGTGGAAGCTCTAGAGCTTTAGTATTAGGCTGAGTTGGAACAGATACTCTGTTCCGAACCCAACCAACCAGCAAGAATATAGGCGAGATAGACAACAAACATGGAATGTTATGGTGAGTGCATAACTTCTTATTTTTGGGGACAGCAAACTCGATTTGAGGTGCATTAGGTTGGTGAGGCATTGTGGGTAAGGGATGAGCTAGAGAGCTGGATCCATTAATCTAGTGAAGTGGCTGAGCTGGATCCGAGGTCAGATTAGAGACCCATCATTTGAGGAAGAATGAAAATTGACAGCACAGATCCAGCATTATGATGGAAACAACTTTTGATGTTCATTGTGCATGCAGCTGCAGTAATCACAGATGGGTTTTCTGCCGTCAGGCGGGTCCTCGGTCAGCCGAATTCCAAAGTCTAGGTCTGGCGTCGGTTGTTGTCGCTTTCTTTCCTGATGTCAGTGCGACAGGGGTGTATAAGACACAGCCAACGCCATTTTCTTCAGTCTTTTTTGCCGCGCGGTGCCCGAAGCAGAAGCAGTTCGCAAGTGCCGGTCGGCCAGCTCCTGAAATTATGAAAAATTGGAAACCGAAGTCTTCTTTAAAGCTAAGTACCCCGTTGGGGAAAGTTTTCTTGCCTCAGACCGATGTCAGACAAAGTTAACAATTGTATTTCTTGTGGGAAGCAAATACCGCATAAGGATTTCCATTCCCTCTGCATACCTTGTTTAGGCCCAGACCACGACGTCTCCGGCTGTCACTTTTGCGCTACTTTCAATAAACGCACTATTAAGCGTCGGGCGGAGTTCACCCAGCACTTTTTTGGTAAAGCCTTTGATTATAAAATGTCGTCGGAGACTCAGACTACCGTTTTGTCCAAAAAAACACAAGGACAAAGACTGACACGTGAGGTCCGCGGTCTCCACCGACACCACGCCAAAACCGGCTACACGTGGTCTGGTTCTCAGCGAGATGCCTACGCAGCCCCTGACTACCGACGACACTTCTTTGGCGGTGTCTTCTGTAACCGAGACCGCAGGTACCTCGGCCCATACCCAGACTACAACCACCGAAGCCACTGTGAATGTTGAGCCTCCTAATGTGGACAGGTCCACTTCCACCCATGGTGTCTTTAGACCCTCATCTTCCTTTTCCATAAAGGCCTTTACTAAGTCCAAATCAGCCATGCATCCCAAGAGGCCTGTTGCACAGGGCCCATCTCCAGGCCCCATGCCTAAAAGCAGATGCTAAAATGGCTGAGGATTTAATTACTCTTATCAGGGTTCCCAACCCCTCCAGACAAGAGACCCAGAGTGGAGGAACATTCTCGCTCTTCTGACCAGGGCTCCATTTTTCCAGAACATTCTGATGAAGAGGAACACTCGTACTCCCCTTTTGAAGATTCTGATGCAGAGCAGTCCATTCCTTCTGCATCTCCCCCAGAGGATTTTTCTTTTGGGGAAACCTTGCACACCTTGAGGGAACACTTCCATTTGGAAGGCCAAGACTTTTCTGATTCCAAGAAAAGACTTAGGGAATTTCTTTTGTTACCTCAGCACAGACCTCTGCCGATACCTCCTGTCTTGGACATACTTGATGATGTTTACTCGGAGGCTTGCCTTAACCCGGATTCCCTGCCTCCTGCCCCAGTCAAGCCTGATAGGTACTACAGAGTTCCTAACTCTCACCAATTTCTTTACAAAAGCCATAATGCTGACCCTGAAACCATTTCTCAAGGCCCCAAGGGAATGAAGGCCTCTACTGCTAAGAATCCACTACCTTCCGAAAGAGAGTCTAGATCCTTAGAAAGGCGGGGAAAAAAGGTATGTACCTCGACCTCCCTAGCCATGAGGGCCTTAAATTGTCAGTTCCATATGCTTAAATATTAGCAGTTTCTGTTATCACAATTAAGAAATAAAATGTCTCAACCTGAACAACCAGATTTGAAGGAGTTGCAGGATGTGATGCATAGTGCAGAACAAGTGGGTAAACACACCTTACAATGTGGCTATGATGCCCTAGAGGCCTCAAGTAGAGCTGCTGTGACGGGATCAGTCATTCGTAGACATGCCTGGCTTAGGGAACAAACCTTGCCTGATCATGTTAAAGCTAAACTACTAGATGTTCCTTTACAAAAGGATGTACTATTTGGTACTAATGCTGAGGAGATACTACGGAAAATGGAAGAAAAAGCTAAATCTATGCAAACTGTCAAAGTTTTTCTACAGGTTCAACCACCACGTTTTAGCAGAAATTGGCCATCAAAAAACTGGTCCTTTCCTGCCACGGACAAGCCCCAAAGAGGTAGATGCAGACGCACAAGGGGCAGAGGACAATCTCAAGGATCATATAGAAGCAGACAATGGCAAACTCCAGCACCAAGAGGTGGCAAAGACAGTGCACAACAATACAGGAAACAAACCCAATGACTTCCCCCTTTTCGTGCCAAGCAAGTCTCAGATGGCAGCACCCTTGGGAGGAAACCTGGCATTATTTACAAGAAATTGGCATATTATCACAACAGACAAATGGATCCTGGACATTATAAACAGAGGCTACAGATTTCATTTTCACACTCTTCCAAAAATGAGAGGCATGCCGAACCTGCCACACAATCAAAGGGCAGAGGCTCAAATACAAATTTCAAAGTTCATGGACATGAAAGCTATTTAAGAGGTACCTACTCACGAACAAGGTCAAGGTTTTTATTCCAAACTATTTCTGGTACCAAGGAAAGGAACCGACTGGAGACCCATTTTGGACTTATCCATCCTAAACACATTTCTACTCGTACCAAAATTCAAGATGCTCACATTACAGCAGCTTCTTCCCATGCTGGGCAAGGAGTTTTGACTGGTAACATTGGACCTCAAGGAGGCATACCTGCATGTCCCAATCAGACAAAGCTGCAGAAGATACCTCAGATTTCTTGCAGGTTCAATCCACTATCAATTCTCTGCATTGACCTTTGGCTTATCTACTGCACCCAGAGTATTCACGAAATGCCTGGCATCAGTAATTGCCTACTGCAGACTTCAAGGGATACAAATTTACCCTTATTTGGACGACTGCCTGATCCAAGCGGACAGCAAGCACATACTTCTGGAACATCTGGCTTATGTAACACGGTTATTGAATTCTCTGGGATACACAGTCAACAAAGAGAAATCCAGGCTAACACCAACTCAGAAAATAACTTTCCTTGGTGCCAACTAGGACACAAACACCCAGATGGCCTATCTTACGCCAGAAAAACAGGGGCAACTAACTCAGTACTTCAAAATACTAGCAAATTGTACCAGGCTCACTGCAAGGAAAATCCTGCAGGCTCTGGGCTTCATGGCATCTTGCATTCTTTTAATCCCATGTGCAAAGTTGCATATGAGGAAACTTCAATGGTACCTAAAAAACCTATGGTCTCAACACAGCCACAGTTTGGAAACAATAATACCAATAATCCCATGTTTGCAAAAGGAATTTCTATGGTGGGCCCAAGCATGCCAAACAAACACAGGTCTTCCATTCTGCAAGCCTCAAGCAAATCAAGTCATCACAACAGACGCCTCAGACTACGCCTGGGGGGCGCACATGACAGACAGGTGCATTCAGGGCAAATGGTCCCAAAAGGAAAAGCACCTTCACATTAATCAAAAAGAAATGCTAGCAGTGATAAATGCAGTTACAGCTTTCAAGGACCTCCTGCATCCAGGGCAATTATTGATAAGAACAGACAACACCACAGTAATGTGGTACATAAACAAACAAGGAGGAACACATTCATACCCCTGTGCAGGCTAGCCATGTCACTTTGGAACTTGGCTCTGGAATGGCAAATCGAACTTCAAGCACAGTACTTGCCAGGATTGGAAAACACTCTGGCAGACAATCTAAGCAGAAATATGACAGACCCACACGAATGGAAGTTGCATCCTCAAGTGTTTACAAAGATAATCCAAGCGTGGGGAAGGCCAGATATAGATCTCTTCGCCTCCCACAGGAATCATCAATTGAAAAAGTTCTGTTCAAGGACCTTTCATCCAAAGGCCTGGAGAGTGGACGCCCTTTCTTTCAGTTGGGCAGCATGGACAGTTTACGCTTTCCCACCTTTGCCTCTTCTGCCCAAGGTGCTCTTGAAAGCAAGAGCAGACAGACCAAGATGATACTGATTGCTCCAGACTGGCCAAGACAACACTGGTACCCACTCCTGAGGAGCCTAACACATACTCCTCCCTGGACCCTACCTCTAATGCCTCTTCTACTGACTCAGCACAGCTACAAAACTCTTCACAGTCAGCTGAAAACACTCAATCTGGCTGCATGGAAAATTCCTTAACACCACAACAGACCCTACTCTCCAAAGAGGTGCAGGATGTCATTTTGGAGGCCAGAAGGCCATCTACTAGAAAGGCTTACTCCATAAAATGGAGACGGTTTTCCCCTTGGAATGAGAAAAAAGGCCACGATCCTAGAAAACTGAATTTGCCTCAGATATTACAGTATCTAGCTGAGCTGTTGAACAGTGGACTTTCATTTTCCTCCATCAAAATTCATGCCTCAGCCATTTCTGCAGAATACAACACTGATCCACCCTTATTCTCTCACCCACTTTTAAGACAGTTCCTCAGAGGGGCTAAGAATATAAGACCTCCAAGGAAACAACCAATACCAGCCTGGGATCTTAATTACATTCTAGAAAAATTAACATTGCCTCCCTTTGAACCAGCTGCCTCAACAGATTTGCAATATTTGTCCTGGAAAACAGCTTTCCTTCTGGCCATTACCTCAGCTCGTAGGGTTTGAACTACAAGCCCTCATGGCTGTGCAGCCCTTTCTCATCTTCCATCAGGACAGGGTTTCCCTACGAACCAACCCGTCATTTATGCCTAAGGTAGTATCCAGGGTAGCTTTAAATCAGACCATACACTTACCTACCTTTTACCCCAATCCTCAAAACAAAGGGGAAAGGCTGCTACATTCCTTAGACATCCATAGACAGCTACGTTACTATTTGGACAGAACAAAGCCTTTCAGGAAATCAGAACAACTTTTTGTGTCCTATGCTGTAGGAGCTCAAAGGAAGCCAATTTCCAAACAGACAATTTCAAAATGGATAGGCCACTGCATACGGTTTTGTTACTCCTTTCATGGCAAATCTGTTCCTACAGGCATCAGATCCCACTCCACAAGGGCCACAGCTACCTCTACAGCCTTCCTCAGAGGAGTCCCTACCAAAGATATTTTGGAGGCAGCCACTTGGAGTTCTGTGCATACCTTCACAAAACACTACCACCTGCCTTTATACTCCAAAACTAGAGCAGGCTTTGCCACTGCTGTGTTGCAGGGCATTCTGGCTCCTTCCAGTTCCACCTAGTGCCTACCACCCTGTGCGTAGCTTTGGGATTCTACCCATCTGTGATTACTGCAGCTGTATGCATGATGAACATAGTACAGTTTTGTACCTACCATAAATATAGATGTTCGAGTGCTAATACAGCTGCAGTACAGGTTTCCCTCCCTCCTTCCCCTCTTGGTAAAGGCCTAGTGGCTAACACCTCCTCATACAACCTGATTGGGTTATCCTTCTATGGTGTATTTGCTTGCAACTACTGATTTTTGATTATATTGCATTGCATGATTATATATATAATTTATGTATTGCCTTCCTTCTGGGGGCACCTGACATCTGGGGCAAGAAAGACTGAAGAAAATGGCGTCGGCTGTGTCTTATATACCCCTGTCACACTGACGTCAGGAAAGAAAGCGACAACTGACGCCGGACCTAGACTTTGGAATTCGGCCGACCGAGGACCTGCCTGACGGCAGAAAACCCATCTGTGATTACTGCAGCTGTATTAGCACTCGAACATCTACATTTATGGTAGGTACAAAATTGTACTTTTTTCGACTCCTAACAGTCTTCCTTACCCACTAGAATCTGACAGTGTTGAATCTTGGGGGGAGGGGGGCTGACAACTGCACTTGTGCCGGAATCAACTCCAACACTTTTGGCTGTGTCCTTTCCCCTCTGTGTATTAGCATTGAACAGCTTGGCCCCAGTGTTGACTTTGGAGATGTGCCGGACCACATCTCGAGATTGTCTGCTGTCAGTATCCTCTGATCTGAAGAGAACCCGTTTGAGACCTGCTTCTCCTTTGGCCATTGAGGTGTTTGAAAGGGTTCTCATTGTCGAGAGAAGAGGCATCCCATCCTTGGTTGCAGCCATCCCAATCTCCTCTGTTGTCTGCGGTTCCCATCTCACATCAGCTTGTTCCTCCGGGACAGCCAGCTTCCACGGCCGTCAATAAAGTTCATGAAGACTGGCTGCCTTTCAGCTTTCTAGCCTTCCCCAGATTGTCTCATTGTGGAAAAGTGCAGGAAAGCAGTCATGTAAGAGGAGGCGTTTTGACTTTCCACAAACGTCTTTAACAGAAGATACTGATTTTGATGAAAGGGAGAGGTCCCTAAGATCCCCTCTGGAAGTTCCCCCTTTGAGGATATCTTGGAATTACTTTGGCAAAAGGGGGATGGTCTACCAATGCCCTCTCTGAAAAGGAATCAGTATTTCTGAAGGCTTTAGGAGATGGCCCATCTACTTCCTTGGTGTCCAGTCCTACACCAACCTATGCACTTGCCACTCAGAATCTGCAGACAGCATGTTCAGTAGTGGCTAAGTTCTCCTGGAGTTCATCTAGGCCTTTTTTTTTCTCCCTTCTCCAGTAGCCATGGTAACCAGGGATGCTTCCCTTCTGTGGTAGGGGTGGGTGTTTCAAGGGGAAGGCAGTCCTAGGCATGTTGTCTTCGACAGACGCCAGTCTTCACATCAGTGTTCTCCTAAAGTTGCAGACCTTCCAGTACTACCTTCCCAAAGATGATTGCAGTTCAGACAATGTCAGTGGTCTGGTGCATCAACAAACAAGGAGGATCTCACTTGTATCCATTATGTCAAGAGGCCATGGGGGTTTGGCAGTGGCTGAGGTCTTCCCAGTACATTGTACTCATAACCAAATCCCAATGACATCCAGTAAATTAGTGGATAAGTTGAGCAGGTCCATTCTTCCGCCTCATTATTGGTTTCTCAGTCAGTTGGTGTCTAAGATTTTTAGCCACTGGTGCCAGCCTTACTGTATTCTGTATACTTAGAGGCTTTTCATGTCCAGCCCTCTACAGCTTGGATCTCTTAACCCACTTATGATCTTGTTAAGTTGATCACTCAGCAGGCTTGGAAGTTACCTGACTCTTTCAAGCTGATCCCAAAGAGACATGACCATATTCTTTCTGCTCCTAAAGATCAGCAACACTGGGCCAAAGGTGTTCCTGTGGATGCCATGATGGTTGTGGCAGCCTCCAGGAAGGAAGTTGCTGTCGACAGTCCTACTATCCATCCTCCTAAGAAGGAGTCTAGGACAATGGATAGATTTGGGAAGTGCGTGTACGCTTCATCTACCTTGACTCTCAGGTCTTGAGCTATATGGCAGATTTTACCAGGCTTCAAAGAGATCTGATTAAAGAGCTTTCAGATAATCTTTCAGGAGCAGTAGCTGATGGAGTATGAGAAAAAGTTGCTTCTCAGCTTGCCACCCTAAAATCTATCTCCAATTTGTCCATGTAGCTACTTGTTCATGCTTCCGAAGGGACAACAAGAGCAGCAGGTTCAGGCATAGCCATCAGGAGACCGGCCTGGGTGTGCTTACATGATTTCGCAGAGCCATTTAAGTCTTCTTTAGTCAACACTCCTTTTGACGGATCATCCCTGTTTGCCCCCAAAAGTTAGAGACTCTAGCCAGGTGTGAGAAAGATAGTAAGACCCTTTCTTCTGTGGGTGTACACTTTTCCACTCCTCAGTGGCCTTATTCCAGGAACTAGAGAAGTGGTAGGCTATGGTTCAAAAAGACCCAGGGACCTTTCCAGGACTCAAATGGCACTGACTTCCCCAGACAGAGGGGAGAGTAATAATGGAAGACACCATTCAAGAGGCAGAAATGTCCCGCAGAATCAGGGTTCCAGAGACTCTTTCCCTGGTATCGCCTATAAGCACTTTTGAAAGAAGGCACAGTTGCCTTCCTCTGGAGGCAGTCAGGGGTTGATTATCCCTACACCAATCTGTCTGGCTAGGAATAGCAATGGGGACAGATTGGTGCAGGGGATCAATACGAGAAGTTGCAGCATCCCCCTTTCAGAGGAACCAGAAATATCAAGAAGAATCCCAGACGTTCCACCCAGTCACAGGGAGGCAGCAGTCCTAGAAATTCAAAAACTGCGTGACAAAATAGTCATCCAGGCAGTCCCACCAGAACAGAGGAGATCTAGAATTTACACAAGATTCTTTTTAGTGCCAAAGAAAATGGGACTGAAGACTGATTTTGGACTTCAGTCAGTTGAACAGATCAGTTCAACAAACCAAATTCAGAATGGTCTCTCTTCATTCTGTACTTCTGGTCTTGGAAAAAAACGATTGGATGTCCTCAGTAGATCTTCAGAATGTGTATTACCATATAAAAATGGACAAGCGGTCCAGAAGATTCCTGCGCTCCTGGCTGTGAGACCGTCACTGCCCTTTGGTCTCACCACAGCCCCCAGGGTGTTCACCAAGTGCATGGCAGTGGTAGCAGCCCATCTCAGACTGCTAGGATTCTGAGTGTTTCCATATATAGATGATTGGCTCCTTACTGCTCCCACCAGGCATCAATTCCTAATGGTACAAGATTACACTCTTCTCCTTTGTTCCAGCTTTGAAAGCGCTATAAACTATGAAAAATCCCATCTCGAATCATCACAACAGCTGGAGTTCTTTGGAGCTATGCTGAACAAAGTCACTGGCGTTACGTCACTTCCTCTAGAAAGACTCCAAAGGATCAGATCACAAGCCAGATCATTCAAAGCAAGAAAGTAACAGCAAGACTCATTCTGCAGGCTCTAGGGTCAATGGCAGCCTCTATCACTCTAGTTCCCCTGGCCAGATATCACATGCGAATTCTTCATTGGCTTCTGGCCTCCCAATGGTCCTTATTGAATCACCAAATGTCCTATCTGATTGTGATTTCCAGTCGCATGGAAGACCTAAGTTGATGGCTTCACTCCAGCAAAATATTGTTGGACCATCCCTTTGCCCCTCCTCAACCCCAAGCCATAGTGATCATGAACGCGTCCTAGATAGGTTGGGGGGAGCATTATCTGGGAAAGATGGTCCAAGGCACTTGGTCACAGCTGGAGGCCAACTTGCATGTCCATGTTCTAGAGGTGAGAGTGTTGCTCTTAGTGTTGCAGGCATTGAGAAATATTGCAATACAGACAGATAGTCTTGGTACTCCAACAAGCAAGGGGAAACCAGATCTTACCCTCTTTGTCGAGAAGCAGTCAGAGTTTGGCAATGGGCGATTTCCTCTGACCTCTTTCGGATAGCAATGTACATTCCGGGGAGTTCCAACATGAAAACTCTGTAAAGCCTTTTTGAAAGGAACCTTAATGCTCAGACCTCCATATAAAGAACCCTCTGCACCATGGGATTTGAATTTGGTACTTCAGTCTCTTATTTCTCCTCCTTTTGAACCTTCAGCAAGTTGCGACTTAGTTCTTGTCCTGGGATTTTTAATAGCTATCACTTCTACCAGGAGAACATCGGAAATACAAGCGTCTTCCTGCAAACCCCCCTACTTAATTTTTCATAAGGACAGGGTCTCCCTCCGGACAAATCACTCCTTCCTACCAAAGGTTGTTTCCAAGTCAAATATCAGTCAGCCTTTACATCTACCAGTCTTTTTTCCCCATTTCTCCCAATAAAGGGGAATACTGTCTACATGTACTAGACGTACACAGCCAATTACATTTCTACCTTCACAGAACAAATGTATTTATTGCCTTTTTTTTTGTCTCTTTAGGCAGTCCAGTATCTAAAGTTACCCTGGCGAAATGGCTTAAGGACTGTATCACGAAAGGGACTCCACCCACCAGGTCCTGTAAAAGCACATTCATCAAGAGCTATACTAGCATCTGCAGTTTTTCATGCCAGAGCTACTTTAGATGATATTTGTGCAGCAGCTGCATGGGCATCTCCTCATACTTTTATTACACATTACAAACTGGACCAGGTCTCTAGGGGATGTGCATCATTCGGCTCAATGGTGCTCAGGAATATTCTTCCATGAGACCTCCCAAAATTCAGGTAGCTATGGACTTTGTCTCACAGTCAGGGATTATGTAAAGATTGACATCATCAGATAAAGAAGTTATATTTTACCATAACATTCCATCTGTGTTGTCGATCTTCACTAATCCTTGACATTCCCACCTTCCTTCCCTGGCCTTTAGGACTCTTGGTAGATCGATATTCCCAAGTGCTGGCTTCATAATAGGGACACAGATATGGTCTCTTATGTATTATTTCTTGTCTGTCACTGTAGTTTGCAAACTCAATCTGAGGTAATTTGGTGAGGAGTATTGTGGGTAGAGTTAGCACGGAAGTTTTGGAAGGCAGGAACTGGAATAATGGCCAAGTCGGTTCTGAGACGCGGAACCAAGCCCCACAGTCAAGGATTAGTGAAGATTGACAACACAGATAGAACGTTATGGTAAGACACAACTTCTTTATCCATGTTGTCTTCTGTCTGTCTCAACTTTCCTTCCTTCACTCTGTTCCCCTGCCAAATTGTCATTATCTTGGGATCAATTGAGCATACTGGACTTGGCTGGAGCCTGTCTTGTTTACAGACTTCATCTGTTTTTGCTGTCACTTTGGGCTTTTTGTCATTCCTAGTATGACATTGGAAGGGTTATTTTTGTAGGCAGTCAAACTCTATATGAGGATTTGGCAGGGAGGAGGCGCATTATGGGTAGGGCATGGAGCCTCTGCCCTTGATACTAAAGTCTGAATATTGCTGGCTTTGGGTCTGATATACCCAGTTTAAGAAGGATTGAAGAAGACAACACAGACCTAAGTACATAACTTTCATTTAGACACTGCTCATCCAAAGGCATTTTGTGTTCATAAGGATGATTTTCTCAGCTTAGTCAGGAGTTTATTGCAGGCTTTCTATCCTTCATCCTAGAGATAAGAAATCACTTGGTGTTATGTTTTATATATATTATAATGTATATATAATGTGTATACATGTGTGTATATATATATATGTGTATATATATATATCTATATATATATATATATGTGTATTTATATATATATATATATATATATATATATATATATATATATATATATATATATATATATATATATATGTGTGTATGTGTGCATATATATATATATATATATATATATATATATATATATATATATATATATATATGGATTCACTTTATAACCTCGAAATGCTGAAATATCGAATTTCAGTATCTCGAGACTATAAAACCGAATCCACAAAACACCGACAAACAAAAAACGCGAAACCACATAACCGAAAACACAGCACACACTACACTAAACATACAACACAACACCCACATCACAACATAAAAAAACAACACACATGCACAACTCACACACACATAATTATGGGGGCAAGTCCCCTGCACCTTCTATGTGGGGCTGTGCCCCCCACACCCCTCCTACTTATATATACTAACTCCGAGATCGCACCAACACAACACAAAAGCTCACTCACACACGCACATTCTCCAATCCCTCACACACACACACACTAACTCCCACACAAAACCCTTACAAAACACTCACTTACCTGACATAACACCTACATCCAAACACGGCACCGCGCACCAACAAAACACAAACCCGGACATTACATAGCGCAACTTCATAACCACAAATTCAACATATTTTCGACATACATCAAATTCGCGATTATGAACGTTCGCTATTTTTAACATTCAACTTTATAGCTTCGAGATACTGAAATTCAACATTTCAGTATTTCCATGTTATAAAGTGAACCCATATATATATATATATATATATATATATATATATATATATATATATATGTGTGTGTGTATATAGTTTCATAGTATAGTACTAGGCTATCTGCCCTGGGGCATTTGTAGGCCTAGCCATAGTGATGTGGCTTTTGCCACCCCATGAAATGGTACAAAAAATGTATGAATAAATTTAGAATACTGTGCCTCTGTCTAGTAGTGACACAATGAAGGTCCCCTTATATAATAGAATTAGTTTACTGTGCCCCTGTCTAGCAGTGACACAGATGTGACCCCTGGGGTAAACTTACGATCTCCCATCCACTCATCAAGATTTCTCTTGAAGAGAGTCAGTGAGGGACTCTGCCTAATACGAACTGGGATCTTGTTCCAAAGCATGGGAAGCCTCTGGGTTATGAATCTATCCCTCCAGTATGTTCTATTCATACTTGTGCCGAGGTTTAAGTCTTTAGCTCTTGTGGCCCTGATGGATTTGGATTTTTTTTAGGTGGAGCATGTCCATCAGATCCTGATTGGACATGGCCTTGTACATCAGGCAGAGATAACCTCTGAGCAGGCGGTATGCTACTGAATAGAGCTGAAGTTTCTTTAGTCTGGCAGAATAAGACATATGATGTTATGTGATCCTATCTCGCCTACATTCTGTACTGATGGGTTCGGAGCTGATCCTCGGCTCCGACTCGGCACGCTATACTATAGAACGAAGTCTCTTATTGCCTGAGCTATCCACACATCCCAGGATGCACCACCACTGCTTCCCCAGATCTCGTTTGCCGCTTTACATCAAAGACGTGGTCTCGGACTTGGCTGAGCTAAGTGTCTATTTCTTCAACAAATTTCTGTCAGAAATTTTTGATTAACCTACCCAAAAGCTGTTTTAACAGCTATCATTGTTGTGTGACTGATTTTTGCTAAAAATTTGTGGTAAATTTGTCTTTTATTTGGGGGAAAGGATCCCGTTTAAGTTAGAGGGGCCTTGCTCTCGCGCGTGAGTGATGTATTTAGTGTGAGTCTTGTTATAGTGTTATAGTTGATCAAGTAATCCCATTTTCTATCACAGGGGTCTTGTCCTTATTTGCATTCTTTCTTAACAAGTTTTTGGAGAAAGTTTCCTTTTTGTTTGTAGTGTTTGTGAGTCAATATGTCGAAAGAGCACAGACCATCTGGGTTCAAGAAGTGCTCTAAATGCAGCTACAAAATGTCCATAACGGACAATCACTCTTTGTGTGTGTATTGTTTAGGCCCTAAACATCTTCAGGAGTCATGCAGCGTTTGTCGCGCTTTTTCCTCCCGAGTCCTCCAAGAGAGGAAAAACAAATTGATTCTAAAAGGGCTTATTATGCCTTCTTTTGAGGAGGCTTTATCGTCTTCCTCTTCACCTTCGAAGAAAAAGAAATCGTCAGCTCCGACCAGCCCGTCGGAACCGGCCACAAAGAAATCTCGGCAGGCTTCTCCATCGGCTCCACGGGCTTCGGAGCCGAGGGCGGAATGGTCTGCCTCGATGCCTCTAGCCTCGACTCCTCTGGCTTCGGAGCCGGCGGCTAGAGCTTCGAGAGGCGGGTCACCTTCATCGGCTCCACTGTCTTCGGAGCCGATGAGAGTTGCCTGCTCAGACTCTTCCCCTTTGGCACCGTAGTCCACTTCGGCTCCGAGGGAAAGTGCAATAGTCATGCTGTCTCCCTCGGCACAGACATTTATCGAGACGATTCGGAGCCGGTCCCCCAGTCCTTCGGAACCGGTGGAGAAGTCGACTCGAACTCATTCGATCTCTTCTCGATTTTTGAGGATGTCGGATTCGGACATAGACAGGGTACTTCAAAGGCTGTTTCAGTCTCCAGTCTTCCAAAAGTTGGTCTCGGCTCCAGCCCAGTCGGCTCCGGAACCGATTGCCCACCCTGTTGTCTTGGTTCCTCCTCCAACAGCCTCGGCACCGTTGGAGCCGGTGCTGGTGGAACCGGTGGAGGTTTTCGGGTCGGCTCCGACCCTTACTCCAACCCCGCCCTTCGGGTCGGAGTTCGGTACACGGACCTCCTCGGTCGGCCCCGGGGGTGACGCTTCAGGACCGATGTTTTCAGTTCCAAGCCTCCCTCTCGGTGCGTCGGCTGCGGGAGTGCCGTCTACTGTTGTAGCCTCGGGGGTCGGACCTTCCCAGGACTCTGGGGGTCCCGCCTTCAGGGCCATGAGGAGTGCTTTGGCCAAATCCTCTTTGGCCACCTCCAGCGTCTCACCGGCACCTTCCCTTGGCACGGAGACTGGTTCCTTTGTAGTCCCCCTGTCTCAAGACAGCGGAGCCCTGGGGCCTGAGGTCACCCCCATCGGGGGTTCCCCCCTTCCTGGAGGTCCCTCCGAAGCATCTTCGGAGGAACCCCCAAGGAAGAGACAGTGCAAGGGGAAGCACGTCGACTCCCCTGATGAGTCTCTCACCTCGGACACCGACCTCGATGATGCGGAAGGGTCCCCCAAGTCCTCCTCGGATGATGTCTCCTTTGCGGACATTTTGGAAATCCTGAAGCAACGAGGCGACTGGCAGTCCAAACCCCCTTCTGCTGAGGAGTCAGTATTCCTCAAGGCCTTCGGGGCTCAGCCTTCCGCCTCCTGGGTGTCTCCGCCCTTCGATGAGCTTCTGGATTTGATCTCTCGAAGGGCATGGGAGCACCCGGATTCTGTGGAACCGGTGCCAGCTCGCCCCAATAAATTTGTCAGCCCCCCCCCCCCCCCCCCGAAAAGGAATTTCTCTCCAAAGGTGTGGCAGTAGATGCTCTGGTGGTGGCATCTGCTACCCAACAAGATGTGGCAGAGGCGTCTACGTCCGTCCATCCTCCTAATAAAGAGTCCAGGAGCATGGATCGGTACGGGAAGCGTACCCTTACTTCAGCGGCCTTTACTTTAAGGTCTCTGAATTATCTGACGCACTTCACCAGACTTCAGAGGGATCTGGTCAAGGAACTTTCAGATACCCTCTCTGGTAACCTACCTGAGCAGTTGGCCCAGACGGTTAGCTCTCAGCTTGCTACCCTATCATCATTATCGAACTCGTCCATGAGGCTCATTTCGTATGCAGCCGAGGGGGCGAGTAGAGCGGCGGGAACAGGTGTTGCTCTACAGAGACAAGCCTGGCTTCGCCTGTATCATTTTGCGGAAGCCTTCAAGTCTTCCTTTGCCGACGCTCCCTTCGATGGGTCCTCTCTGTTTGGACCCAAGGTAAAGGACACCTTGACCCACTGTGAACAAGAGGGTAAGACATTGACTGCCGTAGGCGCACGGTTTTCCACTCCCTTCAGGCCTTATCCCAAGGCTAGAAGAGGGGGGAAAATGTGGTTCCGTAAATCTCAAAAGGCTTACTCCTCACAGCAGGGCGATCCCCTTTCTAGAGGCAGAGGAGGGGGAAATTTTTCAGGAAGACGCCGTCCCAGAGGCGGCGGAGGCCCCCCGCAACACTGGAGACCGCGAGTCCTTTCGTGGCTCCTCAACCTTCCAGCATCCCTGAAGGATTGCCCGACTGTGCAGCTCCGGAGCCAGTCGGGGGTCGTTTTTCAAAGCACCTAAAGGCCTGGGAGAATATCACTCAGGACCGATGGGTGCTCGGAGGTTACACCATCCCTTTTTCACAACCCCCCCCTGCCATCCTGAAAAATCCCGGACCCACCACCCAGTCAACGGGATCTTGCAGCCATCGAAATTTCAAAGCTGCTTCAAAAAGGAGTCATCCAACCGGTCCCCATAGGCCAGACCGGATTAGGGACTTACTCAAGATTCTTTTTGGTGCCAAAAAAGACCGGGGACTTGAGGCCCATTTTGGATCTCAGCAAGCTAAATCGATCAGTCAAGAAGTCCAAGTTCCGGATGGTCACTTTGCAATCCATTCTCCCGCTGCTGGAGAAAGGTGTTTGGATGTGCTCCATAGATCTCAAGGATGCCTATTATCACATCCTGATAAATCAGTCGTCCAGGAGACACTTGCGCTTCAGCCTGGGAGACAGTCATTTTCAGTTCCGTGCACTGCCCTTTGGTCTCACCACAGCCCCCAGGGTGTTCACCAAATGTTTGGCGGTGGTGACTGCTCACCTGAGAAGTCTAGGATTCCAGGTGTTTCCATACCTAGACGACTGGCTCCTAACTGCCACCTCCAGGTGTCTACTCTTACAAAACTTAGCAGCCACTATATCTCTAGGCAACTCCCTAAGAATCATCTTCAATTGGGCAAAGTCGGTGTTGCTGCCATCTCAGCGCATACGGTTTATCGGAGTAGAGATAGACTCAAAGCAAATGCGGGTCTATCTTCCTATAGAGAGGATAGAAACATTACAATCTCAGGTTCGAGCCTTGCTCCTCAAACGCCGAGCCCCAGCCAGGATGGTCCTACAACTGTTAGGTTCCATGTCGGCCACCGTTCTCCTAGTCCCCTTGGCAAGGTTACATATGAGGATTCTCCAGTGGCTCCTGTCAGTCCAGTGGTCCTATCAGGATCTCCCTCTGTCACCTTATTCTGATCACAGAGACGTGCAAACAGGACCTTCGTTGGTGGCTTCATTCCTCCAACCTGGATCAGGGGTGACCCTTCGTTCCACCACCTCCAGTGGCCACACTGACTACGGACACCTCACAGACGGGATGGGGGGGGCATTACCTGGGCAGGTCAGTCCAAGGCAAGTGGCAGTCCAACGAGACTCTCCTCCACATCAACATACTAGAAATGAGGGCGGTGCTTCTATCGCTGCAAGCACTACACGATTACCTCCCCCAGGGCATGATTGCCATTCAGTCCGGCAACATGTCAGTAGTCTGGTACCTGAACAAGCAGGGAGGGACCAGATCCTACCCCCTTTGCAGAGAGGCCATGAAAGTATGGGATTGGGCGATTGCAACCAAACGTTTTCTGGTAGCAACACACATTCCAGGGAGATCCAATGTGATAGCCGACAGACTGAGCAGAACTATTCTCTCTCCTCACGAGTGGTCTCTGAACCACAGAGTGGCAACTCAGATTTTCAGAAGATGGGGAACTCCTTGTTGCGACCTTTTCGCAACCCCCCTCAACCCGAAATGCCAACAGTTCTTCTCTCTCACCCCAGTTCCGGGGGAGATTCCCAAGGACGCCCTAGTCCAAGCTTGGCCCACCGGCCTGCTATACGCCTTTCCACCGGTTCCCCTTCTTCCCAAGGTGATCCAGAAGGCGATTCTCTTGGAGAGCAAAATGATTTTAGTTGCCCCATACTGGCCTCGTCAAGTCTGGTTTCCCTTTCTTCGGAAATATGCTCTGGACGGTCCATGGTTCCTGGACCAAGTTCCGGATCTTTTGACCCATCAGTCGGGACAACTTCATCAGTCCCTCCACTCGTTGAGGTTAACAGCTTGGCTCCTCCTCTTCCGACCATAGTCAGGAACCATGCTTTGGACCCGGAAGTCATACATATCTTGTCCTCGGCCCATAAGACTTCTACTAAGAAAATGTATAACAGCAAATGGAAGAGATTTGCTATTTGGGCCCAACTCCGGGGATTAGATCCCATAACTGTCCCGGTGTCAGAGGTTCTGAAGTTTTTAGTTTCTCTGTTCAATCAAGGATGTCCTTCAAGGATGCATCTGCAGTCATAACATATGGGTTGTCCTGCCTCAGGCAGCCCTTCGGTCGGACGGATTCCAAAGTCTGGGTCTGGCCTCGGCTGATGTCGCACTTTCCCCGACGTCAGAGCATCTGGGGTATAAAAGCATCAGCCGACGCCATTTTCCTCAGTCTTTCTTGCCACGCGGTGCCCGAAGCAGAAGCTGTTCGCAAGTGCCGGTCGGTCAGATCCAGAGATTTCAGCTACCGAAGACTTCGAAAAAAGCTAAGTACCCCGTTGGGGACTCTTTCTTGCCTCAGCCGATGTCAGACAAAGTAAATAATTGTTTAACTTGTGGGAAACAAATACCTCATAAGGATTTCCATTCTTACTGCCTTCCTTGCTTAGGCCCAGACCACGACGTATCAGCTTGTTTAGCCTGTGCCTCCTTCAACCGACGGACTCTTAGACGTTGGTCGGAGTTTGCAGAGGAATTTTTTGGAGCAGCTTTTGCTTTTAAAATGCCGTCGGAGACTCCGACTTCGCATATGGTCAAAAAACGCAAGGAAAAGGACCGACGCTCGCGGCCCGGGGTTTCGGCTGAAACCACGGCTAGGTCTACCGCGAGTGTCTCGGTTTCGTCCGAAACAGAGTCCACGGCAATTTCTACTACCGAAACCATAATTCTGACCACCAAGGCCAGAGAGGCCCCGGCTGAGTCGGCTTCAGAACTCCCTATCGAAGCTAGTGTTCAGGAGTTGTCCGACACCATACCTTTGGACATTTCTACCCCTGCACGTGGGGCAGCCAGGTCCCCAGCTTCTATGTCTATTAAGGCCTTCTCCAGGGCTAAAGCTGCCAAACTTTCAAAAGCTTTGCCTGCCAAATCTACAGCCCAGAGACCTTCATCTAGTTCACAGATCCTCAACCTTGCTGAGGACCTTATCTCCTTAATTAGGGGTTCACAACCTCACCCAGACAGGGCCTCTCAACCTCCTCCAGACAAAAGGCCCAGGACTGACCCCTCTGAACCTCACTCCTCAGATTACTCCACAGATGGATCTGATTTGTCAGACCACCAGGAAGGGGCCTACTCGCCTTATGAGGATTCAGATGCAGAGGAATCTATCCCTTCGGCCTCCCCTCCTGAAGAATTTTCCTTTGGGGAGACTTTACACTCCATGAGAGAGCACTTTCAATGGCAAGGTCAGGATTTCTCTGATTCTAGAAAAAGATTAAGGACCTTTTTGCATTTACCTCAGCATAGGCCCTTAGCTATACCTCCTGTTCTAACTGTAATTGATGATGTGTACAATGATGTCAGTACAGCCCCTGATTCTCTTCCTCCGGCCCCTGCCAAACCTGACAGATATTACAGGGTCCCGGATTCTCATTTCCATCTGTATAAAGCCCATGCTGCAGACCCAGAAACTATTTTTCAGGGCCCTAAAGGGGTTGCAGCCACTACTGCCAAAAATCCCCTACCCTCTGAAAGAGAGTCTAGAGCTTTAGAGAGATGGGGAAAAATGTTTATACATCTGCTACTCTTTCTGCCAGGGCATTAAACTGTCAATTCCATATGATACAGTACCAAGAATTTTTGTTAGATCAACTGAATAAGAAACTTTCTTCTCCTGAACCCTTAGACCGCATGTCCCTTCAGGATTTGGTACATAACTCACAACAGGTTAGTAATCATTTTTTAAAATGTGGCTATGATGCACTGGAGGCTTCATTTAGGTCAGCTGTGACTGGGGCAGTTATTCGTAGGCATGCCTGGCTAAAGGAGCAATCTTTGCCAGACCATGTCAAAGCTAAACTCCTCGATGCTCCAATGGAGAAACAAAATTTATTTGGCTCCCCTGCACAGGAGATTCTAAAAAAGGTGGAAGAAAAAGCAAAATCTGTGCAAACAGTAAAAGATTTCCTGCAAGTTCAACCACCGAGGTTCAGCAGAAACTGGCCTACAAAGAATTGGTCCTTTCCAGACTCGTCCAGAGCACAGAGAGGCAGGAACAGGCGCCCTAGAGACAGAGGTCAATCGAAGGGCTCCTACAGAGGCCGTCAGTGGCAGCCTGTCAACCAGAGGAGTAGTGCAACAGCTACAACTACAACCACTACTACAGGACAGACCCAATGACTTGACTCTGATTCCGCCTACCAGGGATCAACTGGAAGCGCCTTTGGGCAGAAAGCTGGGTTTATTCTCAAAAAACTGGCATTGCATTACAAAGGATACATGGACATTGCAAATAATAGACAAAGGATACAGGTTTCACTTCCACACTTTGCCAAAAAGAAGCGGAATGCCAAACCTTCCACCAAACCAGAAGGCAGAGGCTTTAAGACAAATCAGCAATTTACTTCAGATGAAAGCTATAGAAAGGGTACCATGTACAGAACAAGGCCAAGGATTTTACTCCAGACTATTCCTTGTACCAAGAAAAGAAAACCAATGGAGGCCTATTCTCGACCTGTCCTCACTGACCACTTCTCATTGTGCCAAAATTCAAAATGCTGACCCTACAGCAACTTCTTCCCATGCTGGGCAAGGAGTCTTGGCTGGTGACTCTAGATCTCAAGGAGGCATACCTGCACGTCCCTATCCGACCAGATTGCAGAAGACACCTCAGATGTCTTGCAGGATCAGAGCATTATCAATTCTCAGCATTGCCCTTTGGCTTATCTACTGCGCCCAGAGTATTCACGAAATGCCTGGCATCAGTAATTGCACATTGCAGACTTCAGGGAATTCAAATTTATCCATACCTGGACGACTGCCTAATACAAGCGGACAACAAGAAAAAATTGTTAAAGTACTTGGCCTATGCCATACACCTGCTACAGACCTTGGGATACACAGTCAACATCCAAAAGTCAAGACTAGTACCATCCCAAAGGATAACCTTTTTGGGTGCGGATCTGGACACAATCACCCAGATGGCTTTTCTCACAGAAGAAAAACAAAAACAACTTCCAGATTACTTCATGACTCTGACAAGACAAACTCAGCTTACTACAAGGAAAGTCCTGCAGGCCCTGGGTTACATGGCATCCTGCATAATTTTAATTCCACATGCCAGGCTGCATATGAGGAAATTACAATGGTACCTAAGGAGTGTATGGTCTCAACACAGTCACAGTCTAGAAACCATGATACCAATCATTCCATGCCTTCAAAAGGAATTCCTGTGGTGGGCTCAGGCCTGCCAGTCCAACAGAGGGTTGCCTTTCAACAAACCAAAAACAAGGCAGACCATCACCACGGACGCCTCAGACTGAGGATGGGGAGCACACATGGAGGACAAACGTATCCAAGGCCTATGGCTGCAAGGGCAGCTAAGCATGCACATAAACCAAATGGAAATGCTGGCAGTGAGGCATGCAATCGAGGCATTCAGGCCCTTCCTCCAACAAGGGCATCTGTTAATAAGGACAGACAACACCATGGTCATGTGGTACATAAACAAACAGGGAGGCACACATTCCTACCCTCTATGCCGGATGGCTATGAATCTGTGGAATCTATGCCTGAATCTCAATATCCAGCTGCAGGCCAAATTCGTACCAGGAAAAGAAAATGCACTAGCAGACAGCTTAAGCAGAACTACCATGGATGCACACGAATGGATGCTGCATCCAGACATCTTCAAACTCATTACAAGGACATGGGGAATGCCGGAGATAGATCTGTTCGCCTCCCTAATCAACCACCAACTAAAGACATTCTGCTCAAGGACATACCACCCACAAGCATGGAGGGTGGACTCTCTCTTTCAGCTGGAATGCCCTAACAGTATATGCCTTTCCACCTCTACCATTGATGTACAAGGTTCTACTGAAGATCAGGGAGGAACAGCCAAACGTGATTCTCATAGCTCCGGACTGGCCAAGACAACACTGGTACCCACTATTGAGAAGCATGTCTCAGGCAAATCCATGGCCTCTTCCCCTATGGCCTCTTCTTCTAACGCAGAACAGTTTCAAGACCCTGCATCCCAACTTGAAAACACTGCAGTTAACTGCCTGGAAAATTCCTTAAATCCCAACAAAACTGTTTTATCTCAGAGGGTGAAGGACATTATCCTGGAGGCTCGCAGACCTTCCACAAGGAAGACATACTCAGCTAAATGGAAGAGATTTCTCATTTGGAGCACATCAAAGGGCACAGATGTCACAGTGGCAAACTTAGCACACATCCTAGAATACTTAGCAGAATTGTTCCACAATGGCCTGTCTTATTCTTCCATTAAGATTCATGCTTCAGCAATTTCAGCAGAATATAATATGGATCCACCTATCTTCTCGCACCCTCTTCTCAGGCAATTTTTGAGAGGGATCAAAAATGTTAAACCTCCAAGAAGACCCCCTCTACCTGCATGGGATCTCAATTTTGTGCTGGAAAAACTGACACTACCTCCTTTTGAACCAGCAGCATCAACAGACCTACAGTTTTTATCTTGGAAAACTGCATTCCTTCTGGCAATCACTTCAGCAAGAAGAGTATCTGAGTTACAAGCATTAATGGCGATATTTTTCACCAGGATAGAGTGTCACTAAGAACCAATCCTACTTTCATGCCAAAGGTGGTATCTAGGGTATCCTTGAACCAAGCTATTCACCTGCCTACGTTCTTCCCTAACCCACAGAACAAAGGGGAAAAACTTTTGCACACCCTGGATATACACAGACAACTATGCTACTATTTGGACAGAACAAAAACTAGCAGAAAAACTGACCAACTTTTTGTAGCATATGCAACTGGGGTGCAAGGAAGAGCAATTTCCAAACAGACAGTTTCAAAATGGATAGGAAATTACATTCGCTTTTGTCACGACTTTCATGGAAAGACGGTTCCTGAAAATATCAGGCCTCACTCCACAAGGGCCACAGCCACCACTACAGCTTTCCTTCGAGGGGTGGCTACCAAGGACATTTTAGAAGCTGCTACTTGGAGCTCCGTGCATACATTTGCCAAGCATTACAATCTACCTTTATACTCCAGATCCCGAGCAGGGTTTGCAACTGCAGTGCTGCAGGGGATCTTAACTACACCATCCTTCTCTTAGTACCTCCTCCCCCAGATTGGCTATGGTATTCTACCCATATGTTATGACTGCAGATGCATCCTTGAAGGACATAGTACAGTTTTTACCTACCATAAATGTAGATGTCCGATAGGTATGCATCTGCAGTCAGGATTACCCTCCCTCCTTCCCCTCTGTGGTATTCCTAGGGTGCTTACCCCTCTTTCAGCTAGCTGGGGGAATCTATTATGGTGTATTTGTTTGTTTATACATGTATATAATTTGCAAATGTTTGGAAATTTTCAGCATTTACCCAAATTTAGCCTTCCTAGAGGGCACCTGGCATCTGGGGCAAGAAAAACTGAGGAAAATGGCATCGGCTGATGCTTTTATACCCCAGATGCTCTGACGTCGGGGAAAGTGCGACATCAGCCGAGGCCAGACCCAGACTTTGGAATCCGGCCGACCGAAGGGCTGCCTGAGGCAGGACAACCCATATGTTATGACTGCAGATGCATACCTATCGGACATCTACATTTATGGTAGGTACAAAACTGTACTTTCTTCGGTCTCTACCATCTAGGTTCAATTGGCAGCTATTTCCAATTTTCATGAGAACATAGAACCACCTTTGATGAGCAACAAGTTGTGTAAAGCCTTCATGAAAGGTGCTGGGCTACTTCGGCCCCTGATATCTCATCCCGCTCCACCGTGGGACCTTAATGTTGTGTTACGTGCTTTGACCTCTTCCCCCTTTGAGCCGGCAGCAACTTGTGACTTGAAATTTCTTTCTTGGAAGACTGCATTCTTAGTTGCAATTACATCAGCCAGAAGAGTTTCGGAACTTCAAGCCCTATGTGTCAAACCACCATACCTGTTTTTTCATAAGGATAGAGTATCCCTCAGACCGAATCCATCCTTTGTTCCTAAGGTTTGTTCTAGTTTTTGTCTGCAACAGTCTTTGGAACTTCCAGTTTTCTTCCCGAAGTACTCGAATAGAGCGGAATACATCTTTCACACCTTGGATGTTCACAGACAATTGCGCTTCTATTTGGATAGGATGCACCAAACAAGGAAAACAGATCAGTTGTTTGTGTCCTTTTCAGACAATAAATTGGGCAAAGCCGTCGCGAAAGTCACTATTGCCAAGTGGATCAGAGACTGTATCAGTCATACTTACTTTATTTCTAATAAAGAGCTTACAACTACAGTGAAAGCTCATTCTACCAGGGCTATGGCTACTTCGGCAGCTTTTCATTCTAAGCTTGCCATTACATGACATTTGTGCTGCGGCTACGTGGTCTTCTCCTCACACCTTCATTTCTCATTACAAATTGGACGTGGCATCTCGGGGGTGAGCTTCCTTCGGTTCCACAGTTCTCAGGAGTGTTTTCCAGTGAGCCACCCAGGAATCAGGTGCTAGGGATGCTGTCCCATCAGTACAGAATGTAGGCGAGATAGGATCACTTAACATCTTTTAGTTATGTACTTACCATAACTTTAGATGTATGGGATCCATCTCACCTACATTCCTAATAACCCACCCTCCTTCCCCCTGCCTTGGAGATCAGAAGAGACCGGACGGTTCAAGTTTAGCTGTTTCATCTGGAAACACCTGGCAATATTATATCAACAGTCTATGTGTGTGTGCATGTGTGCGGACAAACAAGATCTGGGGAAGCAGTGGTGGTGCATCCTGGGATGTGGGGATAGCTCAGCCAATAAGAGACTTTGTTCTTTAGTATAGCGTGCCGAGTCGGAGCCGAGGATCGGCTCCGAACCCATCAGTACAGAATGTAGGCGAGATGGATCCCATACATCTAAAGTTATGGTAAGTACATAACTAAAAGTTGGAGACCCTTGATCCTCTTGGTGAGGTACTTTTGTGGTCTCTCCAGCTGTTGCAAATGCCGGGTGAGGTACATACCAAATGGGGCATTGTACTCAATCATGGGTCTGATGATGGAGGAGTATAGGGGTACAATGACATCCTTGGATCTGGATGTGAATCCCTTCATGATGAGGTGTGCAAGATAGAATGTTTTTCTAACCACTTTGGCAACGTGGGTGTCAAATGAGCGGTCACTGTCGACTTGGGTCCCTAGGTCTCTGATTACTTTTTCCGTTCTCAGTGGGTTGCTGTCTATGTGATAATTTGTGGGTACTTTGTTTTTCCCAAAGGGGATGACCATACATTGTTTGGCATTTAGTTTAAGGCCGTGACTCCGGCACCAGTTGTCTGTTTCTGTGAGGCCTTTTTGTAGGATGTATGTGTCCGCTGGTGTATCGACTATGGAACCTAGTCTGCAGTCATCTGCGAACTTTGTCAGCCACAACCCTCCCATGTTTGCTTTAACATCTGAGAAATAAATGCCGAACAAGAGGGGTCCCAGGACAGATCCCCGTGGGACACCACTTGTGACTGGCTTTGAGTCTGACATTGCTCCAGCAATTTTAACTTTATGGGTTCTGTCCCTTAGCCTGTTTGCAACCCATCTAGTGACATAAGGGTTTACGTTTAAGCTGTTGAGCTTATCTATGATGCCTGAGTGGGGTATTGTGTCGAAGGCCTTAGCCAAGTCCAGGTAGGCTGTATGGACTGCTTTGCCCTCATCAATGGCTCTAGTGACTGTTTCGAAAAAGTCAACCAGGTTCAAAAGGCAGGATCTGCCCTTTACAAAGCCGAACTGGGTAGGGTCAAGTGTCTGTAGGTCCCCTATGTCTCTGTTTATGAGTTCCATAATGATTCTTTCCATAGCTTTGCAGACCCCCCCCCCCCCCCCCGTAAACATGAGTTCTATGGATGTTTTTATTTTTGTACACTTTAGTGAAGGTGCTTTTTTTCGGTGAAAAGCACTTTCGTTAAATGGGCGTTCGCTAGATAGTCCTAGAGATATATATATATATATATATATATATATATATATATATATATATATAGATATATATATATATATATATATATATATATATATATATATACTTTTTTAAATATTTATATGAGAGGTGGGGAATGTTTGTATGCTGCTGTTCTTACTGGTCATCTGTAAAAGACGTGTTAAGTTTTGTTCACTTAAGTTGGGGAAGCTTTAAAGGTGAATACTATAAGAATGAAATATTTTATATAAATATACTTTTTATTGATTGATTTCATTTTTTGCATTGTAGCTACATGCAAGATCTGCGAGTTGAATTTTGAAACAGAACAAGTGCTTTTACAACACATGAAAGATTGTCACAAGCCAGGGGAGATGCCGTATGTTTGCCAGGTAGCACATATTGTTGTGTAGCTCCTATTTTTTTTTTTTTTTGTTTGTTTGTTTGTTTGTTGGACAAAAAATGTGTTAACCTGGCAAATAAGAGGTTTTTCCTAATTTCCTTTAGGTTTGCAACTATCGGTCATCAATATTTTCTGATGTTGAGAATCATTTTAGAACAGCGCATGAAAACACCAAGAATTTGCTCTGCCCATTTTGCCTTAAAGTTATAAAAAGTGGAACACCATTCATGCAGCATTATATGAGACATCAGGTAGGTCGTTGTGGAGTTCATTGCATTTATTGGTATTGCATGCATTTTCTTAATTATGATCGGTTAAGTACATGGTCAAATGTCTTTACTGAAGGTATGTTTTCATGAACAATAAAGTTTTGTGGAGCTTGTACATTAGAAGCCATCTAAGTAAAAATTAATTTGAACTGTTTTTGCTAGATTAGACAGAGTGCTGATTATCTTTATTTTTCATAGAAGAAGGGGATATATCGTTGCACTAAATGCAGGTTGCAGTTTTTGACATGCAAAGAAAAAATGGATCACAAGACCCAGCACCACAGAACCTTCAGAAAACCTAAACAATTAGAAGGACTTCCTCCTGGTACTAAAGTGAGTCTACACATTATGAATTGCATACTTTGTCATATTGTCTGCATTAAGTTCAGCGGTGTAAGCTTAACATATGTCATTTAAACAAGCTCAGGTTTTAGTGTATTTGTCAGAGGAGTACATTTGCTTTTTTAACAGACATGCCATTGGCAATGACCAGTCTGACTGCAGGAAGAGCAGTACCTTAACATGTGTATACTGCAGCCTGCTGTGCCCGGTTTGTAGTAGTGGATCCTTGTTGCAGTAGCCTGTGCTATTTGGGTTGTATCCTGCCAAGGGTATGACCTAATGGTCAGCATTTCAAAGCTTAAGGGTGCCCTTCCGCATGTTCTAGCTGCCAGGAACTCCAGTAGAGCTCCATATAAATGTTTGTTAGAACCCCAGAAAGCTTCAGAGCTTTCATGTTGAAGTGTGAACCTTCTGGAAGTTGTGCTGCTGTTCAGCTAGGCTTTCTTCAGGTCCAGGCTGATAAGTTTCCTTTAGGGGGAAAAAAAAAATTCCACTGAATTGTTTTTCTGAAGAAAAACTGTTCCGTGTGAAAAACTTATTTGTTTATCTAGGAAGTGTTATTTTGGACTGTCATTGTGTAAGGGGGTATTTATACAGTTGAGAATGTGTGAAAGAAATGTGTATAGATGTTTTCTATTTTTTTTTTCTACATCGTTATGTAGCATAATTGTATTTGGCGACCTGTTTTTGTCTTGGCATAGTAAGTTCTTTCGAAAAGTAAATGAGCTGTTTATTTCTTATCATGGGACAAATAAAGGGTAACCTTTATAAAAGCAGAACTGTTTTCACATGGCTGTCCTCAGCTACTGCTTTTTGTTATTCCCACCACGGCAAATCATTTGGTATCAAGATACATTCTACTAGAGAATTTGGATTCTATAATGACAGACTGGAAAGGTGTGGACTGTAGAAGCATCCTAGAGGCAGTTACATGGTCCTCTGTATATACCTTTACAAAGCATTACAAACTGGATTCTTTTTCCCAGTCCAGGACTGGCTTCAAGACCATTCTTTAGGGTTTCCTGGACTCTTATCCTCCTCCTAGGTTGGATAGGTTCTGGTATTCAATCCATGCAGCCAATGTCTACTGCAGCAGTGAGAATGATGTACATAGTATATATCTGAAAATTTCACTTGCCATAAGAGTACAATGTTCAAATTCCTCACTTTTGCAAAAGCCACATACGCTTCTGTATGTAGTTAGTTGTTGGGATATAAAGTTATTTGTTACTGGGTATATCTTTTAGAGGTTCAGGATGAGAAACCTGTTTTCGTTCTGTGTATGCAAAAAGTCCTAAAACTGTCTACATTTTGACTGCTGATTTTCCTGCAAGGGGCTAGCCAATCATCATTTCAAGTGTAAGTATGGGAAGGACCCCAAAGCTTCATGACGTTGGACAGTTTTATCCTGGGCAGGATAAAATCCATATAGCCAAATGTTACTGCAGCGGGGATGATTCTAATATCTACTGTTACAGTAAGTGCAAGTTACACAACTGTACTTTTCTTGCACCATAACTCTGGTGTCTCCTTTCCCAATCCATTAGGATAACAAACTATGGATTTTCCAATTCAAAATCTCTAAACCCTAGTGGATATTTTCTGGGATAGAGATCAAAGACTTCAGCTGTACTAATATGGTCAAATTGTGTGATGGAGTTTGTGTCCACTTTTAGTACATTTGGCACAAGCTAGCACAGCAGGACTACACAGAATATTTTTGTGTCCACTTTATGTACCATCAACTCGTAGTAAACTCTGTTTTCATCTTGATTAAGATCTGCAAGAATGTTATTTTCCGGCCCCCTGGAAAAAGTGTGACACACTGACAAACTATGATAGTGAGCACTGTAGATACTCTGTGAAGTGGAAAATGTAGGTTGTGTGTGCTGAACCTCCAAGAAAGTGGAAATAACGTCTGCAGTTTTTGGCAAAGCATTCCTGAAACAGCTAGGTTGTTAGACATGAGCTTGTGTCCATTTGAAGAGTGAGCTCTACAGTTTTACCTTAACTGGCAGCAGCTCCTAAAGTTTGTAGGTATTTCTCTTCCAAACCTGAACCTGTTTTGGGAAACTCTTAATAGTTTACTCCAAGCTGCTGCTGAACATCTTTGTTTGCCAGTCAGGTGGACTGGGCCACAATGGTCTCTTTTCTGTAGTGTACTAAATTGAACACAGACAGGGAATTGTGTGTAGTTTATAGCACAGTGATGCATAGTACTCGTATACTAGCATAAAAGAAGACTTGGAAGTTTTCAATACCACAACTCAGTAAGGTGAAGGACAACGTAATGATATCCGTATATTTATTAAAGAGCAACAGATAGCCCATAGTAGGGAAAATTTGTACAAAACCACTCTGGTGAACTGGAACATAGAAGTACATGTATGTGACAGTTTTAAATAGTTCAGTTACATTACATGCAGTAGTTTTACATAAAAGGAATGATTTGAGGTATATGATATATTGGAGAAAGTGCTTCCATCCTTGTAGACTTCTTTAGATTCAGTTAGGATTGTGCCTTAGACTTACTTTTTTATTTTAAGTTTATTTAACAGGATAGAGCACTGATCAGACAATTATTGATTACAGGCTAGGCAGAAGAGAAGGACATCTAAGGTTATGGGAAGTTCTTACACAATACTTTAAGGCTACAAAGTTTTGCAATGTGTAGGCAATAACTCCTGTTCATTCTTTCACTAGTTTTAATTAGATTGCCAGCATAGTACACACACATTCACTGCTAGCTTTCCTGCACTTGATTTCATCTAGGACAGGTCATACCTACTCAACCTGGTGGACCTTTTTAAGAAGGTCACCATAGCAATGGATGAGGGCAGAATGGTTCACTCTGCCTACCTTAACCTGGCCAAGATATTTGACACAATGCTCCATATGGGCATTGTTGGCAAACTTAAAAGGTTGGGTACAAACCCTTATGTCACCCAGTGGTAGCCAACTGGCTCTCAGAACCCAGGAAGGTGGAACTGGAAGTCCACCTTTACAAAGAGGCCAGTCACAAGTGGAATCTCTCAGGGATCAGTCCTGGGACTGCTTTTTTTTTTGGTGTTTACTTCACTGAAGTCAAGGCCAATGTCAGTGGCCTCTGGCTGACTAAACCTGCAGATTGCAAATTAGAAGCTGTCAGTGAATCACCCACCAACAAATGTTCTCCAGGAAGGTCTGACACAGACAAACAACTGGTGTCAGAGCCATAGACTAAAAACGAATGCCAAAAAAAGCATATCCTTATGGAAGTCATCTATTTGACATAACACCTGTAAATGTTGACCCAGTAGTCCGGGACTTGGGGACATACATAGACAGTAATCTAACCTTTGACCACCACGTGTCCGCAGTAGTGAGGAAATCTTTCTATGTTGTGTAATATATAAACAAAGATGTGGCATCTAGTTTCAAGGAAGTCATTGTTCCCCTGTATTTGGCATTCATTAGCTCTATCATTGAGTACAATGCCCTCTTTGGTATGTACCTAACCACACATATCCAACAACTGGAACGTCCACAGAGGTTCCTTATAAAAAAGAAATACAGGCGTTGGCAACATGTTCTGTGCAGACCACCTCAAAGCCGTGTTCCTGTATTCTGTCTCTTACAGGCTGTTGAGGGGAGATCTATGTCTAGCCTACAAGGCATTGTCAGAGCTCACTCTGATGGACCCCTCCTGCATATCTGCAAAACAAACAATTACCTGTTCTGAAGTCTTAAACCTTGCCTGTGATATAAATAGGACCCAGTGGAGAGAGAGAGATGTTTCCCAGAGACTACTCTTTCTCTGGAGCAGACACCCCATCCAAGTGAAGCAGAGTTCCTCCCTAACTTAATTCAAGCTTAACTTTGACAATTGGAGTACAGAACATTCACTCCTGTTTTGGCTCTTACATTTCTAATGGACACAGGCAGCCTGTAAATGGTTCATCTCCCAGACCCCTGCTTGTAAATGTTTCACCTCCCAAGCCCCTGCTTACACTTATCAGGGGTACCAGAACTCGTCAGAGATTTGGTATGCCTGGCTAGGCTTAAGAAGGCCTTTGTGGTCGTTAGCCTAGTAAACACCTATGAACTAAAGTCTGCATATCCCTGAAACATTCAGACCCATTGTCATTAATAAAGAATATTTACCGGTGGTGCTTTCCAACTCAAAAATGGAATTTTGATGCATCTGACGGTATGCCTGCCTGTTTGAAAAAACAGTACAAAACCCTACTAAACCCCTGGCAGACCCA
The DNA here is from genome assembly GCF_019279795.1 of Protopterus annectens. Taxonomy (NCBI): domain Eukaryota; kingdom Metazoa; phylum Chordata; order Ceratodontiformes; family Protopteridae; genus Protopterus; species Protopterus annectens. Next base: position 538,276,406 of record NC_056740.1, read on the forward strand.
CTATCAAACTGTTTGCCCTGTACCTCAGAAGTTTAGCATGTAATCAGTACAGACACCAGTCCATACGGGTTACCCTAACACCAGCCATAGGAATTGCAGGACCATCAGCCTGATGTCTCATCTGCAAAGCCATGCAGCATGTTGTAATAAACCGCAGTATGAAAAATCATATCAAGTAGTCTCGCATCAGTTTGTATTAGTTAAGGGTAGGTTGCGTTTTAATGAATGTTTGGTTACTCTCTTCCAAAAGGTAAGAAGTGGCTGTTGACAGTGGTCATGCTGTCTATGTGGCATAACCTAACCCGACCATGGCATTTTGACACCATCGTACATATTAGCATAATTAGTAAACGTAAGTTGTAAAAATCAGTCACGGTGTAGAAATATGGATATGAACTGGGAGAAAGATAGGACTCCCACACATTGCAGTTTGCATATGTCCAATCACAGAGTAAGGAGATGACAAGTGGTGTCACCTAGAGCTCAGTTCTGAGATCTCTTCTGTTTGGCATTTACTTTTCAGATATCTATGCCATGAACCCGTTATATCTGGATATCTATGTTTTCTCACTCCTGCAATCTGGAAGTTGTTGCCATGTTCCCCTCTACATCAGAACCCTTCGTCAAGAACTTACATTTATAAGTACCTTGTGCACTACAAGTGGGCTGAAGTTGCATACAAAAAATGCAACACTTTCACATTTGATAGACAACTTTTTCACCAGAAATACAGCACAGACAGTGCCTGATTTCAATCTGAAGTCTGCTGGGTCAACAGATGATGGCCATGTGATATTTTCAGTTTTATTCCACACACCGAGTGTTGCATCACACAAATCACAGTAGTCTATCAAAGCGACAGTACAGAGTTAAGAACACTTAGTAGATCTGATGTTGTATTTTCTATCTGCCTTCATTCTGTGGTCATAGACTCCAGTTGAATCTGAGACTGGCACTTCAGAATCTTCAACTCTGAAGCTCCACCTCTTCTCCCATAATATTCTGCCCATCTGAATCTCCTTAGATCTTGTTTGCCCCTCATCAGAGTCCAGCGCATTCACTGAAGCATCAGTCTGTTGATAAGTGGAAATTGCTCTTTTTTTTGTCTTTCTCATCCTTTCTGGTGTTTACTTCCTCTCCAGGCTTATTAGATCACACAAACTCATGTGAGAGATGCAGCTACATTAAGAACATTGAATCCATGCACTTAAACACCAGTCAGTACATATGACGATTAGTGGGTCATCAGCATGCACACTTTACCTCCTACTCAATCCAAACCCACATCACACATACCTACATATGCGGAGGTCCTCGCCAGAAACATACCTAAACACCAGAGACCTCCCAAACACAAGCATACTACATGTACTTCCTCTGCAGAATACAATCAACATAATAGCCAGTGTTTCACCTGTCAAGCCGTTAAGGCAAAACACAAAGCCAAACATATTCGTTATAGGTGATTCCATTGGGAGACACAGATGTCCCTCTCACCAGGCTGTATAAGGAATAGGTCATGGTCAACTGTCTGTGAGGTGCCAGGATCCACCATATTACACATGCACTCAAGTGTCTCAACAACAGGTACTGTGATGACTCCGTCATAGTCCGTGTTGGTGTGAACAACTTGAGATGTATGTCTCTGGACTATATGAAGAGAGACATGATTGAGCTCTTGCATTGTGTTTCTCAGATTGGTGTGTCCCTAGCTTTAAGCAGCATTTTACCTTCACCTAGGAAGATGCCTCAACACAAACAGAAAATGATTGACTTCAGTAAGTGGCTTAGTTTCTGGTGTCATTCCAAGGGGATGCAGTATCTGTCAGCCTGGGATGAACATGATCGACAAAACTCGATACTTGCCACCAATGATCTTCATCTGTCACCCCTAGGATTTCAGCTACTGGCCAGTGCTCTTTCCACCCCTATACTGCCTTTTTAGGCAGTGTCTCAAGGATAAAATTCCCAACATAAAAACTCTAAAAACAACCTCAGGGTTTTGCTGCTAAATGCTAAGAGTCTTAACATGAAACTGCATTCAGTGAAAGCAGTCCTCACCTTGGAAGACATAAACATTTGTGCAGTCAGGGAGACATTGTTCATGGCTATGGAAAACAGCCCAGCCATATCAGGCTACACTTCCTTCCACACGTTTAGACCACAAATTGAAGGTGTGAAGAGTAAAGGAGGCGGTGTATCAATATTCATTAAAGGTAAATACACCTCCATATTGGTTAGAAAGCATAATTCCTTGGAAATATTTAAGGTGGAATTAACTGTTAGTCATTGCCAGGTAGGGGACCCATTCCATGAATCAGGACACCCACTATGGCTATTTAGATCTACTTGAGTCTGTCAAGATACATCCAAACACCATGGGTTTGAGCAACTTTAACTACCCATCCATTGACTGGGGAAATTACTCATGCGCAAACTCACTTGCCCAAAGGTTCCTCAACTTCATTAACTCCAATTCCTTGGACCAGCTAGTTGGCACCCCCACAAGGGGTGCCAGCATCCTGTCTATGGTGCTTACCAATATGGAGGACCTCTGTAGCACGCTCACTGTGAGATCTTCCCTTGTGAGATTTGACCACAGATCAGTCTCATTCGAAGAAACTATCACACCTGACCCACCCCAGCACCACCTAAACTAATGAACTTCTCCAAAGCAGATTATTACCTCTTACAGGATAGTATAAATAGCTGCACTGCACCTCCCTCCTCAGATGGTACTAACAACTATGCCACACACGCTTTATACAAACACCTGAACAACTGCATTGACTCGACCGTACCTGGTAGGACCAAAACTAACTCCTCAATGTAGAGCAAACTTGTCTGGTGGACAACTGACATTTACAGGCTTTACAATAAGAGGAAGAAATTGCTGTCCAAGAGTAAGAGGGAGCAAGGCCTAAACTGGTAATACTCCCTCCTCAGTTTAAACAAGCAAAAAGACGTCTTGTGAAGTCCTGTAAAGCTAACTAGAAATCCAAATTAGCTTCCTCAACTAAGGGCAACCATAAGGCATTCTTTAGTTACATCCATAACCTAAAAGGAAAGGACCAGGTTTGTGAAAAACTGGTAGTTAATGATACCACATATACTGAGCTTGTGGACATTGCTAAACTGTTAGCAGGCAGGTTCTGTGAAAACTTCACTCCCCTGTCCCCGCCACACTTACCCCAAGACATCTTTAACACCTGTCCTCTACTTTGTATCTCTAAAGAGCTTGTTGTGAATGCCCTCTCAAAGGTCAAAAACACAGCATCCATGGAACCTGATAACATCCCAGGCTGTATTCTACATGGGCACAAATAAGAATTAGCAACGCCATTGGGTAGTCTTTTCAGTTATAGTCTAAGCAGTGGCTTCCTCCCAGCTGAATGGAAAAAGATGACCGTTATCCCCTTGCACAAAGGTGGTGCTTTCACTGACCCCATGGACTATAGATCTATTAGCCTAGCTGGCCTTATCTGCAAGGCCATGGAGAGAATCTTCATGGACCTCATCAACAAAGATATTGGTAATCTCCAAACACTTGACCCGACTCAGTTTAGATTTGTCAAAGGGAGATCATGCCTGTTAAACCTGGTGGACTTCTTCGAGACAGTTTACAAGGCTCTTGATGTGGGGAAATCTGTGTATACAGCCTACCTAGACTTAACCAAGGCTTCTGACACTATCCCCCTCTCAGGCATCATTGTCAAACTCACCCAGCTAGGTGTCAACCCGTATATCATTAGATAGGTCACTAACTGGATCACTGATAGTACCCATATAGTCAAAATAGGGGAATCCACCTCCAACAATAGACCCTGTAACCAGTGGTGTTCCACAGGGATCAGTCCTGGGACCTCTACTGTTTGTAATCTATTTTTCTGAAGTGCAAGCTAAAATTCAAGGTCTGTGGTAGACAAAGTTTGCTGATGACTGCAAACTGGGAGTGGTCACAGAATCTCCAGACAATGTCAACACCCTACATGAGGGTCTTACACAAACAAATGAGTGAGTTTAAGGCCATGACTTTGGTACCACTGCAAAAAAGTAATTTATCATCATCCCTTTTGGTTAGAGGGGGATGTTCCTGCTAACTGCCACATCAGTAACAACAGCCTAGGTATGCACTCAGTGGTGAGACCTGGGCACACAGGTTGACAGCAGTCTTACCTTTGATTACCATGTCTACACAGTGGTAACAAGGGCATTCTATATTGCTCATTTCATAAGTAAGACAGTGCCTCCAGAAAAAAAAAAAAAGTTGTAACCTCCCTGTACTCTTCCCTCATCAGGCCAGTAATTGAGTACAATACCTCTCTTGGTATGTACCTTTGCAAGCACCTGACCCAGTTGGAGAGACCGTAAAGGTTCCTCACAAGGAAAATTCAAGGTCCTCAGCATCTGTCCTATGAGGATTGTTTGAAATCACTGTCACTTTATTCTGTTTCATACAGACTGCTCGGAGGCGATCTCTCCCTTGCATATAAGGCAGTCTTTGACCCTGCTTTATTGGAAATGCTGCATATCCATAAGTTAAATGGTACACGAGTTGCTCGCTCTAATGGCGTTAATCTGGTATGTGACATTTAAAAGAATCTGCTGGGGATGGATTTGTCTCCCAGAGGTTACCACACCTTTGGAACAGACTCCCACTTCATGTCAAGCAGAGCACCTCAATGACCCTCTTCAGACACAGTTTGGACGGTTGAATAGGTAACCGTGAATTCACCCCAGGAGTTCCATCTATGTCCCTCTTGGACAGGGGTTATAGATGCTGATTGTGGAAATGAGGGTAAAACTTGGCTAGACTTGTAAGGCTCTGAGGTCATTAGCCTAGTAACCTCCTATGATCATATAAATTTTGACCTTGTGAGTAGCTAGCTTTTCTCTTTGTAAGTACATGAGCACTGCTGACACCATTTTCCTCTGAATTGTGAATAGTTTTTCCTCTTTCTTACAGTTGGCTTGAGTTAGTGTTACTGATCACCGTGTTTCATTGTTGCAGTCATTACACTTGGGTTATCCTGCTGGCAGGCGACCCGCAGTCGGCCCGAGTTCCAAAGTCTTGGTCCGGCGTCAGTTGCCGTCGCCTCTTCCATGACATCAGTGCGCCAGGGGTATAAAAGTTGCAACCGACGCCATTTTCTTCAGTCTTTCTTGCCACATGGTGCCCGAAGCAAAAGCAGTTTGCAAGTGCCATTCGGCCGACTCCTGAGATTTTCAAAATTGAGTTTCAGAACCGAAGTCTTCAATAAAGCTAAGTACCCCATTGGGGAACCTTTTTCTTGCTCCAGACCGATGTCAGTAAAAGTTAATAATTGTATTTCTTGTGGGAAGCAAATGCCTCATAAGGACTTTCACTCTTACTGTATTCTTGCCTAGGCCCTGATCACAACATCACTAGTTGTCGGTTTTGTGCTAGATTCAATAAACGCACTATTAAATGTCTGTTTGATTTTGCTCTACATTATTTTGGCCAAAGGTTTAATTACATAATGTCGTCGGAACAACCGACGACCGGAATTTATAAAAAAACGCAAAGACAAAGAAAAGGACAGGCATCCGAGGCCCAAAACCAACGATGAAGCCTCTTCTAGGCCAGTCGCCAGTTCTCAGTGAGGCGCTTTCACAGCCCCTGACACCCGCTACCTCACAGCCACAGGCCGTAACCGACAGCCACGTGGAGACACCGAGGCCTGTGGAAACTCAAGGTATTGGGCCTACGTAAACTATACCCTCAGATGGGTCCGGAGCTGCTGAGCAGACATCGGCGTCTGAGGGTGTTTTCAGACCTTCACAGCTTACAATTAAGCCCACTACAACAGCAAAGGCAAAGTCAAAAACGCCATTAAAGACATGGAAACAAGTACAGCATTCTCCAGAACAGTCATCCATGCCAAAGAAACAGATGCTTAAAATGGCTGAAGATCTAATTACTTTAATCAGGGGTTCCCATCCCCCTCCTGACAAAAGGCCTAGGCAAGACACTGATTATGATTCCTCTGACCAGGTTTCTATTTCCTGTGACTCCTCTTCTGATCAGGGATACTATCTCCCTCCCTATGAGGACTGTGATGCAGAAGAGTTCATACCTTCAGCCTCTCCGCCTGAGGATTACTCCTTTGGGGAAACCCTGCACACCATGAGGGAGCATTTCCATTGGGCGAGCCAGGATTATTCAGAATCCAAGAAAAGGCTCAGAGACTTCCTTTTATTGCCTCAGCACAGGCCCCTGGCTATCTCCCCTGTGCTCGATATTGTTGATTATGTTTTTTCTGAATCCAGTCTGTCTCCTGATTCTTTACCCCCCCCTGCACCAGTCAAGCCAGACAGGTACTACAGAGTCCCTGACTCTCATAAATTTCTTTACAAAAACCCCGCTGCAGACCCAGAAACAATTTCTCAGGGTCCAAAAGGGGTTAAGGCTTCCACTGCTAAAAATCCTGTCCCCTCGGATAGGGATTCCAGAGCTCTGGACAGATGAGGGGAAAAAGTTTACACTTCTACTTTAGTTGTAAGAGCTTTAAACTGTCAGTTTCACAGTACCTCATGTCATTGTTAAAACAGAAAATGGTTTCAACTACAGAAGGTCCTGACAGTAAGGAAATGCAGGATTTATTGCATGCACTTGAACAAGTGGGAAAGCATACTCTGCAATGTGGTTTTGATTCATTAGAGGCTTCTTGTAGAGCCGCAGTTACAGGCTCTGTTATTCGAAGGCATGCTTGGCTGAAAGAACAAAGTTTACCTGACCATGTTAAAGTAAAATTATTGGATGCTCCATTACAGCATGATACTTTGTTTGGTGTTAAGGCAGAAGAGGTGTTAAAGAAAATGGAGGATAAAGCAAAGTCAATGCAGACAGTGAAAGATTTCTTGCAGGTTCAACCACCTAGATTTAGCAGAAACTGGCCTTCAAAAAATTGGTCCTTTCCGGTATCAGACAGGCCACAAAGAGGCAGATACAGACGCCCATGAGGCAGATCTCAGCCCCAAGGCTCCTACTGACCTAAACAATGGGGTGCTTCATCCCCCAAGGGAGGGGAAGACAAATCACAACCTTATAGAAAACGGTCCCAATGACTTCCCTCTGCAAATGCCAAGCACTTACCTTTTGACACTAGCACTTTTCTCAAAAAAATTGGCACATGATCACCCAGGACCACTGGGTACTGAATATTGTTTCTCAGGGTTACAGGTTCCACTTCCACATGCTTCCAAAACCAAAAGGTATGCCAGACCTTCCACAAAACCAATGGGCAGAGGCACAACAACAGATTGCTGCTCTTATGGACATGGGAGCTATTCAAAAAGTTCCACAGCAAGAACAGGGACAAGGATTTTACTCAAGACTTTTCTTAGTACCCAGAAAGAACAAAGCCTGGAGACCAATACTGGACCTGTCAATCCTTAATACTTTCCTGGATGTTCCAAAATTCAAAATGTTAACATTATATCAACTTCTGCCCATGCTGGGCAAGAAGGCTTGGCTAGTTACTTTGGACCTCAAGGAGGCATACCTGCATGTCCCAATCAGACAATCCTGCAGAAGATACCTCAGATTCATAGCAGGCTCAATGCATTACCAATTCTCTGCACTGCCCTTTGGCTTATCTACTGCACCCAGGGTCTTCACGAAATGCCTGGCACCAGTAATTGCATTTTGCAGACAAAAAGGAATTCAAATATTTCCCTACTTGGACGACTGCCTTATTCAAGCAGAGAGCAAGGACATTCTTCTAAAGCATCTGGCGTTTGTAAAAAGATTGCTAATTTGCCTAGGGTACACAGTAAACAAAAAGAAATCAAAACTAGTTCCCTCTCAAGAGATAATATTCCTGGGTGCAAGCTTAAATACAACTGCCCAGATGGCTTATCTCACGCCAGACAAACAAAGACAACTGACTCATTACTTTCAAATGATGGCAACAAAGATCCAGGTCCCTGCAAGAAAAATTCTGCAGGCCCTGGGATTAATGGCATCCTGCATTCTACTAATTCCATACGCAAAACTGCATATCAGGAAACTACAATGGTATGTAAAAAATGTTTGGACTCAGCATTGTCACAGCCTGGAGACGATCATAACTTTAATTCCCTGCCTACAACAGGAGTTTCGATGGTGGGCCCAGGCCTGTCACCAGAACAAGGGACAGCCTTTCACTTTACCCACAGTCAGGCAGACAATAACAATGGATGCAACGGATTATGCCTGGGGGGGCACATATGGCAGGAAAATGTATTTAGGTCACGTGGCCCAAGGAACAAATGCATCTTCACATCAATCAAAAAGAGATGCTAGCTGTACAGAATGCCCAGACAGCTTTCAAGGATCTACTACATCCAGGACAACTATTAATAAAGATGGACAATACCACAGTTATGTGGTACATAAACAAGCAAGGGGGCACACATTCCTACCCCCTATGCAGGCAAGCCATGACTTTGTGGAACACAGCACTGACCTATCAAGTACATCTGCAGGCACAATTCCTGCCAGGAACAAAAAAAAAATACTGGCAGACGAACTAAGCAGAAATCTCATGGATCCTCACGAATGGAAACTAAATCCACAGGTGTTCAGCATACAAGGAAATGGGGATGCCCAGACATAGATCTTTTTGCCTCCCCTCACAATTACCAAATACAGAAATTCTGCACAAGAACTTATCACTCTCAAGCATGGAAAGTGGATGCTCTATCATTCAGCTGGAAAGGCCTGACAGCCTATGCCTTCCCTCCGATGCTTCTCCTTACCAAGGTACTCCTAAAAGTCAGACAAGAAAGGCCAAAAATGATCCTGGTTGCCCCAGACTGGCCACGCCAGCACTGGTACCCAATCCTACAGAGCTTGTCTCAAGGCCCAGCTTGGCCTGTACCTCAAATCCCTCATCTTCTAACACAACAAAACAATCAGATTCTGCACAGTCATCTCAGAACCTTAAATCTGGCAGCATGGCAGATAATGTAGCCACTCATACTGCACCTCCCTCTAAAGCTGTTATGGATGTCATCTTAGAAGCCAGGAGGCCCAGCACTAGGAAATCTTATGCAGAAAAATGGAAGAGATTCTGTGCTTGGAACCAGGCACAAGGCCTCGAACCACTTGTCCCTAATATTCTTCAGATTTTACAATACCTAACTGAGATGCTGGAAAAAGGCCTATCTTTCTCATCAATTAAAATCCATGCCTCTGCCATTTCAGCTCATTACAATACGAAACCTCCTATTTTTTCACATCCTCTACTACGACAGTACCTCAGAGGGGCAAAAAATATAAGACCCCCAAGGAGAGCACCAGTACCAACTTGGGATCTCAATTTTGTTTTAGAAAAACTCACACTGCCCCCTTTTGAACCAGCCAGCACAGCTGACCTAAAATTCTTTTCATGGAAAACTGCCCTGCTCCTAGCAATAACTTCAGCATGAAGAGTCTCAGAGTTACAGGCATTAATGGCTGTGGAACCTTTCATCATTTTTCATCAGGACAGGGTCTCTCTGAGGACAAACCCAACATTCATGCCAAAAGTGGTCTCCAGTGTGGCCTTGAACCAAACCATTCATTTACCTACTTTCTACCCAAATCCCCAGAATAAAGGGGAGAGACTTCTGCACTCTTTGGATATACACAGACAGCTACGATTCTACTTGGACACAACAAAAGCTTTCAGAAAAACTGAGCAACTGTTTGTAGCCTATGCTGCAGGATCACAAGGAAAGCCTATTACAAAGCAGACAATTTCAAAATGGATAGGCCACTGCATCCGCTTCTGTTATGCACAACATGGCAAATCGGTGCCTAAGGGCATTAGGCCTCATTCTACCAGAGCAGCACCCACTTCAGCAGCCTTTCTCAGAGGAGTACCAACCAAAGACATTTTAGAAGCTGCAACCTGGAGCTTATTGCACACCTTCACCAAGCACTACCACTTACCTCTATACTCTAAACACAGAGCAGGCTTTGCCACTGCAGTTCTGCAGGGCCTGGTAGCCTCCCCAAATCCAATTTAGACCCAGCCGCCCAACCTCAGCTTTGGGATTCTAGCCAAGTGTAATGACTACAACAGTGAAACACGATGAACATAGTACAGTTGTGTACCTACCATAAATGTAGATGTTCAAGTGTGTTCACTGTTGCAGTCCAGGTTACCCACCCACCATCCCCCTTTTCATTGCTGGGACTTCTCTGTACTTCTCAACTCTATACAATCTATGTGGTGTATTTGCTTGTAGATGAAGGAAATGTTTATAATAATATATACATGTTTTTTGCCATAATTTTATCTTTCCAGCCTTCCTATCAGGGGGCACCTGACATCTAGGGCAAGAAAAACTGAAGAAAATGGCATTGGTTGCAACTTTTATACCCCTGGCGCACTGACGTTGGGGAAGAGGTGACAGCAACCGACGCTGGACCAAGACTTTGGAATTCAGGCCGACTGCGGGTAGCCTGCCAGCAGGATAACCCAAGAGTAATGACTGCAACAGTGAATACATTCGAACATCTACATTTATGGTAGGTACACAACTGTACTTTAGTATTTGTCCTCCACAGACAACAGCAGCAATTATAGCTAAAGTCTCATTGTATACCCCGGGTGTAACACACATTAAGCAAGTATGTAAAATAAATGTGTGTGTCAAGTTCTGAGTGAAAGAAAGCCAAAGAAAAGTAGAAAAGGCCACATGGAAGCAGTGCAGTGTCAGAATTAGTTCACTGTATATATAAGCAATCGTACAAACGTCTGTAAAAGTGACTGCTGCAAGAAAGCACAAAACCAATACCCAGAACAGTTATGCACATAACAGGCAATATTGTATGTGCCTGTAGATAAAAAAAGAGTTCCTACTGGTTTGGTTCAGGGCATGGAATGTATACCCAGGTAGATGTACATTGTAGGCACAGTGGTAACAGCAGGATTCCCCTTGGGAGTTTGGGCAGATCTAGGAAAGAAATGTGAAGACCATTATTCCAAAGACGTGCATCTGGAGTGTTTCCCCCAGGCCTCTGCTGAAAATAGGCTCTGTCCTAGTCAGACTTTCCTGGTCAACAAATGTTAAATAAATAATAAATTTTATATATATGTGTATGTAAAAGTATTAGTCAAGTCTTTGTATTAAAGAAATTAGAGAAAATAATAGTTGATTATGCTCAATATATAGTAATACAAAAGAAGAAAATGCGGTGGTAATTTTGGAGAATAAAAAAAAAAGCAGCAGCTAAGATTTTGAGAACAAGCGATAAAAGTAGATGATAAAATGGGATGAAGCTCGACAGATTTTTGGGTTATTGAACTCTCAACTTGCATTCATAGATCCTGTGTTGAGTTCAAGGAACGTATACAGAAGTTGGATAGTAATTGTGTTATACCACGAGTAGAAGGTTTTATAATTGTGCCATAATAAGGAGGCCGTATAAGGAAATATTAGACTTGGGAAATAACACATGCAGACTCTGTAAGAGAGATGATTGTTCCACAGTTGGAGATAAGTGGTCTGGAAGCTTCTGTATTGATGGATTGATATCAGCTAAATGCTGATGAGGAAGTAAGATGAAGTCCTGTGATAGATGGCGTCCTGGGCGAGGTAAAAGAGGAGGTGTTACCAGATGAATCAGGAAAAGGAGCTGGATCACCAGAAGGTGGTGTCAGCAGAGTGGGGATATGCTTCAGATGAGTATCTAATTTTTAAAGGCATGCCCTTGTAGTAGCATGGTGGGAGACGAGCAGTAAAATAAAAAAATGCAGAAAAGGTAACCAAAGAGGAAATAGGTGCCTAAAGCTGAAAGGCTGTAAGACCCATTATAGAGTACAACGCCCCTTTTGTTATGTACCTCACAAGACATCTACAACAACTGGAAAGGCCACAGAAATACCTCACAAAGAGGATTACTGACCTCAAACAGACCGTCTCAAAAAGCTCCAGCTTTACTCTTGTCGCATTTCGCCTACTCAAAAGCGATCTCTACCTAACATACAAAGCTTTGTCAAACCCAGAGCTGTTGGACATGCTCCACTTAAAGAAATCTCAATCCCTCCGAGCTACATGCTCCAGGGACCTAAACCTTGTCACCACAATAAACAGAACATGCTGGAGGGATAGATTCCTGTCCCAGAGACTTCCCATACTCTGGAACAGACTACCTATGTCAAACAGAGCTCCTCATTAGCACTGTTCAAGAAAAATCTTGATGATTGGATGGGAAATAGGAAGTTCACCCTAGGGATCACTTCTGTGGCTCTGCTCGACAGGGGCACAGGAAAATAATTTTCTTGGGTGGCGAAAGCCAGGGTACCTTTTTGGCTAGGCTTATATAGGCCCTAGGGCTAATAGCCTAGTACCTACCTATGAACTTATAAGAACTGATGAAGGGAAACAATACCAGAAGAGAAGACCTATTGTAAGAATCAAAATAATGAAGAGACATTAACAGTTGTGAAGTTATAGACATTATTATTTTAACTTTGACTTTTAAAGTATGGGACATAAGATCATTAATGCAGTTAGGAGCAGACTTAATTTTAAAAATTTTTCTTGAAAAATTTAAGTGGAGAAAAAGAACTCATTTGCAGCATTGAAAGCACATCTTTCAGAACTTGGAACTGCAAATAAGAAAAATGTGAAATTCGTTACATCTGACTCAGAGGAATTTGATAACTTTTTCTTTTTATTGGTAGTAAGATACAGGAGATTAAACATATTTGGTAAAATGTTTGGATGAGGTTGTGGGAGGTATAGGTGACACTGGATGTGTATGAGCGAAAAATACAGCACGTTTCAAATGTAACTGAATGGGAATGTGGGAATAGTGAGGTATTGGGGTCAGCCTAAAATGTGATTATTTGTATAGATAAGAAATGTTTGGTACAGGACTATAATAAAATAAATTGTGGTCCATGTAGGGAACACACCATAAATAAATTATAGGCATAAGAGTGGAAACATCAATGGGTTTGGACTTTTTCCCGTTTGACTGTCCTTTACTTGAAAAGGAAGCATTAGAAGAAAAAGAGAATATTTCAGAAGAAAGACAATGTGGGGATAATATATCTGAAAATATTGATAGGGAAAGGATTGTGGGTGCAATAACTGAAGAAGAAAATGTACCTACATAGGAGAAGGATGATGAGATTCAGAATAGGACATGTTTTTAAAAAGTGAAAATATTGTAGTGCAGGGAAGGATTGGCGTAATGGTTAAGGTCTTAACCTTATATAAACAGGGTACAGGGTTTGATTCTGCCCTCTAGTTGTTAACTAGTCTTGCAATAGTCTACAGATTGATAGGCTAGTGTAAACCTATGAGCTATAAAACAGGTATGCAGCACTAGGATGTGATGAAGGAGAAGAGGGAGGATTTGAGACAGGAGGAGAACATGAAAAAGATAAATCAGAATAGGATTTTTTAAACTGAAGCATTAAATATATGTTTAATGTGATAAAACTGTGTTTATGAAATGTTTTGGGTGAATGCTATGGTAAATGTATGGATGGGAGAAAAGATAAAAATTAGGAAGGGGGTTAAACAAGGATGTTCATTAAGTATGTGCCTGTACTGATAGTAAATATAGTCATTCGAATATGATGGAGAAAAAGGAGTTGTAATGATTTCGTGACTATAGCTAAAAATAAGATGTAGACAAATGAAGTGGTACTATGAACAGCTGAATTGTTAAAGCTGGGTTGCATTTAAAGCAAATTGTGAAGGGTTTAGTGAAACTAAGAAAACCTATGGAATATATTATATTAAGAAGGGAATAAGTATTAGGAGTGAAATTTGGAGCCTGTGAAAATTGAATAGAACTATAGGAAATGTTGGAAGAAATAAAAGTTTTCATGGTAAAGTTTGAATCTTTATTTAACAAAAATGTGCACATTAGGAAAACCAGCATATTTAGGGGGGTGTACATTTTTCCAGCTAAAAATTGAGAATGAGATGTTGGAAATATTTTTTTTTATTTTATTTGGGGATTAAAACTGAATATATTGAAAAGATCCTGCAATGTATTTAAAACCTCTATGCATTTATTTGGGTAATACAGAAATTAAGAGATATGCAGATTATGGGGAAATGTTTTATGTAAGACAGGAAGTATGGAAATATAAAGGAAGAAAAATATGTGGTAAACAAAAGATGGAATAAAAAAATGAGAATACAATTAAGAATGGTAAAAATTGTGATTTAACAGTATTATGCAGAAATATTACATGGTATATCCATGGAATGAGTTCAAATAAGATGTAAAAAACTGCTATAAAGAATTCAAGGAAAAGGTTTGCAAATGTTTATGAAGCAGGGGATTTCTAATGGAGAATTTTATTGGTTAAGTTGTAAGTTAAAAATAATATGAAATACTGAAAAAGAAAATGTGATGAATGTAATGAAGCAGTTTTGGAGAAGTTTCAATGGAAAGGATTTAAAAATTTAATATTTTTTATATGATATGTGGACAGTAAATGTAAAATTGAAAAGTGGGACAGAATATTGTTTATCAGTTTGAAGCCTATTGGAAAAGAAGAAATGAAGCATTGCATAAACAAACTAGAGATGTGCTAGATGAAATAAAATGATGGTTGTGGAAGAAAAGATGGGGAGGATAAAGACATTAAAACAAAAATAATTAATGGCTTAGAAAAATCAAATGTGGTTTTCTTGAAGTGAAAAATTGATTTTTTTTCCTTTGTAAATTATATTGTTAAGGTTTTGAAAAAATGGAAAGAAATGACAAGGTAAATGTTGAATATGAATATTTAAAGAAATGTAAATAAGGAAACCTGCAAATAAAGTAACCCCTCCTCTTTTTCGGTAAATGCAGTGGGATATTTAACATTCACTTGTGATACCACCAGCTCAGGTAGCTGGACCTCAGTTTATTGTTTTTTTATGAAGTGTGTTGCGTTCATCATCGCTCCCTGTGCTGCACCACACTGTCAGTCTTGGGTATATGTTTGATTCAGGGTAAGGAATATATGACCAAATAGAAGCACAAGCATAGGGCCAAATGAGGTAACAATAAGGTCACATGTGGGCATTTGGTCAGATCAAGAAAAGGAATATAGAGATCATAATGTACAGATTTGTATACATAAAAGCATGTAACAAGTGTTCATGTTAAAGGGAGTTAGACCTTGGAAAAATAGACCACCACCAATATGTTTTACTGTATGTAGTAATAAGAAAGACTTAGAAGAAAAGTAGCATTTAAAAGAACAAAGAACCAAGATTTTGGGAGCAGGAAGCAAAATTACCAAGTTTTTTAGGTGCAGGTAAATATAGAGAGATGGAGGAAAATGTCTTAATCCTAGATATGCAATCAAATCGAGAACATTTTGAATGTTTGCGTGGGAGTGTTTGCACAAACATTTCTGTACCCCTACCAAACTTGAAAAAAAATGTTCTTGCAGACAAGAGGTCTTTGTTGAAGTTATGACTCAGAATGAAGTCTTGGACGCAAATATTTTAGGAATGTACTGATATTTCTGTAGAAAAATTACTTGAACAATTTACTAAGTATTGTACTTGGAAGAGAAATTGACTATAGTGCAGAACAGTTTTGAGTTTGTTTGAAATAGGTTGTACTAAAGAGGTGGGTGAAATTTGATTTTTATTTATTTTATTTTATTTTACATTTGTTGACTGGGAGTGTCCGACTGAGCCAAAGCCCTTTTTCAGAGGAGGCCCGGGGAGAAAAGCTCCAGACATGTAACATTCATACAATCTAACAAAATTTAATTAAAACAAACTATGTTGAATAAAGAGAGTAATCTTGGGAAATTTTTGGTTTACAATAACTGTTACAGTTCAGATTTAGAGAAAATGAAGAAAAAAGAGGATACAAGAATTTAGATATGCAAATCTTATTTACAATAGCTAACAAGTTTTTCATCAATAAGCCATATTGAGTGGCATACAGGTTGGCAGTACGACTGTTAGTACAGGAAAATAGGTTAGGTATGGGTCACTATGTATAAATTGAAGCTAAGAGGAAGAATTTTGGTCAAGGAGGGTGAAATAGTTGCTATCTTTAGTGTTGAATAGTGACTAAGAAAGCTATGACTAGGAAGTTGAAAACCAAAGACAAACCATTAGTAAGAGAGTTGAAAAAGATAATTACAAAGTCTAAAATATGGAAGTGAGAACTATCAGAGATCAGAAACAGAAGAGCATTGTAAAAAAATGGGCTGGTAGAGTTCCATAATGGAAATTTAGCTTGAAGAGGAGATTAACATGGAACAAATTCGTATGATGTATATCTGTTTAGATAGCAGTACATGGTGAGAAGTCCCTGCTCTAGTTGTCAATATTTGTAATACAGTAAAAGTAAAATAATATGGTCAGTATCTCAGATTGTTGTAAACAGTTCATTTGTATGTTTAACTGTTTTTTGTTTAGCGAGCGGTATTAAATCAAACTTTAGATGAAGACTTGCAAGTAATAGTTGATTGTGATAGTTAGTTTCTTAATTGCAAATTATTGGAAGCTGAATGTAAACACCGGTTGTTTGATATACGGATATTTTATTACTGTTGCATAAATATGTAACTGTAAAATGCTTGTATTAACAGTCGGTACTGAATTAACACGGGGATTGCAAAAAATTAAACACTGGGGGTGAATTGAAAGTTGGGTGGTGATATGAACCTCAGGGATTGTTTTAGCTATGCAGGCAGTGGTTGAATGACTAGCATACTGGATAAGGGCTGAGTTTGTGGAAGCAAGCGGAAGGTAGTTAATGAATATATTGAAAAGTAGAGAGGCAGGTACTGAGCCTTGAAGGACTCCAGCTGGTATCTGAAGAAAGGTGTATTTGGATTGTTGCCATTTCACACTTTGGATCTTATTAATGAATTAGGTGTTAAACCATTTTATCTCTGAGAGCTGGCAGAATAGTTTGGAAAAAGAGACTATCAAAAGCTTTTGATAAGTAAAGGAAGGCTGGCAATACAAGGTCATTGTCTTTTCAAAGTTTATGGGTGATAAGAGATAGAAGAGCAGTGATTGTAGTGTGGGAGCTGTGGAATCCATGCTTGAACGGGGAGAAGAGGTTGTTTAAAAGATAGGCTAGCAGTTGAGAGCGGATGCAGTTTTCAAGAATC
Source organism: Protopterus annectens (assembly GCF_019279795.1). Taxonomy (NCBI): domain Eukaryota; kingdom Metazoa; phylum Chordata; order Ceratodontiformes; family Protopteridae; genus Protopterus; species Protopterus annectens. The sequence goes on from NC_056740.1 coordinate 538,293,508, forward strand.
TGACAAAGGAAAAAGGATGGTGATAGTTCTGAAGTTAGTATGTTCAGCTGAGGGCCATCTTTGTCCATTGATGTGATATATAATTGTTTCCATGTGGTAGTGAAAAAGAATTATTGTATAAATCTGTCAGTAAAGAAAGACAAGATAGGCAATGGCATCAGCAGCTAGTTTGAGATATTCTTCAGGAAAGTTGTCCAAGTTTAGGGTGGGCTTTCATTTTATTTGGATATCTCTTTAGCATGGAAGTGGGTACATCCTGGACAGTAAAGGGGTTTAAGCTGCTAGTAGTAGAGATTTGGTTGCCAGGACCGAATTGGAGTTGTGTTTAGTAGTTGTAGGTGCGTTGATGAAATGTCTTTTAAAGATACAGCCTAGCTGTATTGAAATCAGGATTTTCAGGTAGGTTGGAATGGGTGGATATCTTAGGTTTTAAGTCTTGTGATGGCAGCCCAGAACCTTTGGGAGTTTTATGATATAATTTTGATGAATGGTATTGTTTTTTTCTTTCTTTCTCTCCAGAGGTGTTATATTCTGTATGTAATTATAGGGTTGCTAGTTTTCGGGAGTTCACTTGGCTCAACAGGCACTTCATGCATCTCAGTTTGTTTGCAAGTGCTGGCCAACAGTAGGATTACATTTAACTGTTTTCTTCCTAAGTAGGGGATTGATGTTTTTGGTTAAGTGTACAAACATGCCATTAAAGTGTTGTATGGTGGTGTCTATGAGGCAAGGTTTTTAACATGCTGCAGTTATAGATTTTGAAAGTATTTATAAAGATACCTTTGTTTAATTTAGATACTAACAACATTGAATAAAGTGGGTTTGGAGGTTTTGCTGCGTGTGGATGACAAATGGATGGTGGTCAGTCATAGTCTGATATAATTCTACACTGGGCTTTATTTTGGGGGCTGGTAGTTATGATCAAGTCGAGGGTTGTTTTGTGTCACTATTTTGGTTAAATTAAGTAGGAGTATTGATTATGGTTATGTGTCGCTTAAGTCCTTCCACACAACTTCTACCACATATACACCCCAGGTCAAGTGCAGTCCCAGATCGAGTAAATCACGGCTTCCAAACATAACAGAACTAGTACTAGTGATGCCAACAAGAGGCAAAGGAGAATTATTGACCTAGAAACAAAAGTAAAGGTGATTAAACAAAATGAAGGTGGAAAAGGATTGAATCTTATTGCTTGTGAGTTAGGCACATCTCACGCGACAGTCACAGCCATGTGGAGAAACAGAAAGTGACCCAAGCTGTGAAAGGAGCTATTCTATTGAAAGCTGCAAGATTAACTAAAATGTGAGAAGGGCCAATATTTGATGTGAAGAAATTAATGACATGGCTTGACCCAGAAACCTATCCCCTTCACCACCATAATGATCACAGCCAAGGCATGGAGCTTGTTCCGGATGCTTAAAGAAAAAGCAGGACTAGACTATGATGAGTTTAGTGCTAAACCTAGGCGGTTTAAGGGCTTCAAACAGCGGTTCTCACTCTAATGTGAAAGTGAGCAGTGAAATCTGCAAGTGCTGATGTGAAGGCTGCAGAAGAATTTGTGGAAGTCCTAGATAAGCTTATTGTAGAGGATGGGTGTTTGCACCAACAGATCTTCAATATGGGTGAAACATCCGTATTCTGGACAGTTATGCCTAAAAGGACATTCATCCACAAGCAGGCCAAGACAATGCCATGTGTTAAGGCTTTTAAGGACAGGATAGCAGTTTTGATAAGAGACAGTATTGCAGGCTGCATGTTGAAACCATTTGTAATCTGTCACAGTGAAAAACCCTTGGTTTTCAAAAACATCAGTAAGCACACTTTATCTGTGTATTATAGGAGCTGTAAGAAGTCATGGATGACCTGCCAGCTCCTCCAGAATGCTATTTTGAATTGTTATGCCACTGAAATAAAGTAGTACTGTCAAGAAGAAGGTATACTTATCAAAATTTTAATAGTTGACAGTGCTGCAGGACATCCTCCTTTTATTAGTGACATCCATCCCAATATCAAAGTGGTGTTCCTCCCTCCAAACAGAACCTCTTTAGTCCAGCCAACGGATCAGGGGGTTATTGCTGCTTTTAAGGCCTACTACCTGAGGAGAACCTTTGTTCAGGCTGTTGATGCAGTTAATGAAGATACTGGCAAGACACTGGTGAAATTCTGGAAGGAATACAACGTGCATCACTTCGTCAAGAACCTTGCTTGGGCTTGGGATGATATTACCAAAGAATGCATGAGTGGCATCTGGAAGAAGACTTTGAAGAAGATGTCCATGACTTTGAAGGGTTTGCTAGGGATGAGAAGATTACAAGGATAAACAAAGCTGCTGTTGAGATGGCAAGCAACCTTAACCTGGACATGGATGATGAAGAAACAGAAGAACTTTTAGAAGTGATTCCTAAAGAATTAACAAATGAGGAGTTGCTGGAGCTGGAACAGGAGCCTATAGCTGAAGAGGCAAGGGAAAAGGAATCCGTGGAGGAGAAAGAGCAACAAGTGCAAAAATGATTCACTGTGAAATGTTTAAGCAGATGTTTTGCAGACCTATACAATTTGCCTAAGAGTGGAGAAGACATGGATCCAGGTACTGAACGCTTTTCACTGACAGAGAAATGCCCATGCTGTATTTGCTGCATATAAAGAAATATATGAAGAAAAAAGAAGCAAAGCAAACCAGCCACATTGTACAAATTCCTGAAGAAGCAAATGCCTACTTAAGAGCCTCAACCAGGTTCTTCAGGCATTTCAGAAGATGATATTGACATTTTTTGGTGATGATGAATCAACACAGATAGTTAAACATAAGACTTTTCCAGTGGGACAAAATGTGGAAGTGGAGGACAGTGATGACCGTGTTAGATGATCCTATGAAATTTGCGTGTGATGTAAGAAAGTTTAAAAAAAAATTGCAATACAAGAAAGGTTAAAGTATGTCAGCTATAAGAACATTTAAAGATTAAAGTGTGTGATACAGTATAAGAAAGTTTAAAAGAAAAATTAAAAAAATTAAAAAATACAAATAAATTCACCTTAGTTTGTAAAGTTTAATTTATTGTAGTATACAGTAAGATGTCCTTCCATATCACTGTTGCATTATTCTTTACAATAGGGATCTCTTGCCAAGGGTAGCCCGACATCCGGCCAGTATATCAAAGCCTCTAGGTTGGGTTGTAATAAGGATGCCATATGTCACACACATGCTCACGGCGTAGGGCGTAAAGGTGACGTACGGACGTGACATCCTCAGAACAACTTTGCCACCAGTCCGAATGCCATCTTTGATTGTTGGTCTGAACACTCATTTTCTGCTGGTTACCAAGCTGCTTTTCAGATAAGTGTTCCATTGGATTTTTTTTTGTATCTCTCTTTATTTTATGGTTGTTGGTTTCATGTCATCCAGAAAGGGGAAATGCCAGTGTGGGAGATGGATTCCCCATAAGGATCATTACAAGCAGTGTTTGTTTTGCTTGGGTGCTTCTCACAACCATACTTTTTGTTCCATTTGTCAGGTGTTTGTTACAAAAACATTGTGTAGTCGTCTCTCTTCTTCAGCAATTTGCTTAGAAAACCAGTGTCTTAAATTGTTGGCTGAGGATATTATGGAGGAATCTTCTTGGCCCAAGGGCCAACTATCCATGAATATGAACAAGAAAGCTTGGCTGTATTTTTCAGCTGTACTGTCTCTGCCAGATGTCTCTCTCAAGGTTAGTGAAAACTCGGAGGACCGACTTTTTTCAGTCTGAGTCCTTCACCGTTTCGGAAGCCAACATGGTTTCGGCTTCTCGCACGTTCCTGGAGGACTTACAGATGTCCACTTCAGATGTTCAGGGGGAACCACAGCTGATTATTTCTGAAGGGCTTGGGGGTGTTCGTCAAATTCTAGACAGAGAAGAGATTCTTACTACACTACGCTTAGTGCGTCATCAGTGGTCCAGTCCTCCTAAGATCTTTAGGGCTGATGTCCCCTAGAAAAAGGAGCAAAAAACAAGCACCTTTCTCCTGCTTCTAAAGATTGCCAGAGTGAATGGCAAAATTTCACATAAGGTCTGTTAAATGCCCTTATGGCTCTAAAACATCCTCAAGGGGTCTCTGTTCCTGCCCCTCCTTGGTCTTCTACCCCTCTTAAGAGACCTAGGGAACAGGTTTTATCTGATGAACATGTGGAGTCTGATGAAAAATCCTTGACCTATTCTTCACAGATTGCCTCTGCTTTTGATTATGGCTTTGAAGAAGAGGAATCTATTAGTCCTTATTCGCCTTTTGAGGAGATTTCTTTTGGTGACACAATCTACCATATGGAGTTTTTTTTTTTTTTTTTTTTTTTTTAAGTAGGATTATGTTTGGGCATCTGATGTCCAGAAAAGGTACTATGGGCTTCTTCAGATGGAGTGTCCTAAGATGTCTGTTGTCCCTCCTATTCTTAACTGCCTTGTTGGATGCTTTTTCTACACCTTCTCAGGCTCCTGACTCCCTGCATTTGCGCCTAAAAGCCTGATAGGTTTTATAAGGTGCTTGAGGATAGCAAATTCCTGTATAGGTGCCCCTCTGCTTTCCCTTCTGTTGTTTCTGCTGCTTTTGATGAGCCATTTAAGGCTTTGCCTTCTACAAAGCTGCTTTTGTCTGATAAGTACAACAGAACTATGGAGAAGTTGGGTAAGAAAGTGTGTACTTCTGCTACTTTGGCCTTTAGGGCTGTAAACTACCAGACCCCCACGACCAGGTATATTCTTCCTGACTGAGGGAAACACTTTAGCTCTTTCTTTACTAGGGATGTCTTCTCAGGTTGCACCTCATTCTGTTAAACGTAGCTGATGCATCGTTTACAACTACTGCTTTTAGCTCTGTGTTGAGGAAGAATTCCTGGCTTCGGCTCCAGCCTTTGCCTGATGATATTAAAGCTAAGTTGATGGATGCTCCTCTAAATAAATATCTTTTTGGTGCTTTTGCAGCTAAGCTGTTTGACCCTTTAGGAAAAGGATAAGGCTTTGCAGGATTTGAAACATTTTTGTTTCACTTCTTTCCAGGTTTAAAGGAATTACCCTAAAAAAACTGCTTTTGTCCGCAGAGTGGTAGAAGGGCTTCTCCTGCTATGTCTATGCAAATTCTTTCAGCTCAGAAGCCTCCTTTTCCAGGCAAGCCAGGTGCTGTCTGACTATCCTTGCCCCCCTCTCTTCTCAGTCATGTTCCTTTCTCTCTTCATCTTTCCCTATCCCTTCCTCTTTGGTTAAAGATCACTCAGGATTCTTTGGTTCTATCCTAAATCCACCAAGGGTATTATATGGTTTGGGACCCCCCCTTGAGCATTCTTCAGCCTCCTCAGAAACAGCTGCCATTTTTTCCAGAGGTACTTCGGGAGTTGTTGGCTCAAGGAACAGTTTAGGAAGTTCCAACTCCTCAAATAGGGACGTTTTACTGCAGAATGTTTTTGGTCTCCAGAAAAGAAGGCACTGAGACAGATTCTGGATCTCTCTCAGCTAAACACCTTTTTGAATGTTCCTTTAATTTCAGATGCTATCCCTTCAAACCTTGTTTGCAGTTCTTCTCCCGCTCAGGCTTTTCTAGTTTCCCTGTGTCACAAAAATGTCTCTCAACATATACTAGATGTCCTTCTATTCCAATGTTGCAATATTCTACTAGTGGGTTTACCCTTCTTCCGATCAGGTTTTCAAATATTTTCAGTCCCTCTTGGTGCGTTGGATGTCTGACGTGGAGGCAGGAACATGGGCCATAAAGGTGACGTCTGCATACACCAGCCCTCAGAACTTTTCAGCCGCCAGCCGTACACCAGGTTTCCTGCTACTCGCAGACATCGGATCTGAATCTAATCAAAGCTAAGTACCCCATTGGGGATTCTTTCAATCCTTTTTTTGTGTAAGTTTATAGTCTGTTCATGTCCAGTAATAGTAAGTGCAACTGTGGTCGCCAGATTCCCCATAAAGACACCCATGACCTGTGTATTTTCTGTTTCGGTAGGGAACACTATTATAAGAACTGTCTCATCTGCAAATCGGTCACCCCTAAAACCCTTGCACGCCATTTACAGGCCCTTAATTTGTACCTCGAGAATCAGCATTTTAGACAGATTGCACTAGGTATGGAGATCAGCTCTGATGCCCCGTCTGAACTGCCAAGGAAGAGGGCCAAGTCCATGCGGGCTACTACTACCACTGCTCCTCCTTTTGCTGCCCTCAGCCTGTAGCCGTCGTCAGCTTGGTTGAGGACCCGGCATCCACCATAGTAGAGACGGCAGGTACCCTACAGGAAGCCGTGCAATCTAGAGCGGACGACACTTCCGGGGAGGATGCACCAGTGCCTGTTACAGACGCCAGGGTTGGGATCCAGTGCCTTCGATGGGTGCTTTGGACTCAGCTGTCCCGGCGATTACCCCTAGGCCTACCACCAGCCCGACACCTGCTAGGCCTTCTAAAAAGACTCAACCTTCAGTGATAATGTAAACTTGATGAGAGACCACTTCAAGTGGGAATGCTCAGACATGACTGAACAATAAAAGAGATTTTATGATCTCATACAGATGGACTCTCCTAATCCTTTGCCTATTCCACATGTTCAGCCTGCCTACCTGGATTCATTTGCTGCGGCAACCACTAATCCAGATTTCCAACCACCTGCTCCTCACAGGGTGGATAGATTATACTAGGTCCCTAACTCAGACAAATTCTTGCTCAAGTGCCCTCCGGCAGACCCTGCCATTATCTCCATTTCCACTGACAGGGCATCCAAGCTCCTTTTTACTACCACTGTCCTCCCTGCAGATAAGGACAGCAAAGCTGCGGAGAGGTGGGGAAAGAAGATTTACACCTCTGTTACCTTAGCTTTTAGACAAATTACCAGTCTCACTTGGCAAAATACTCTCTTGCTCTGCTGGACAAAGCCTCCAAGGAGTTGAATGACATCCCTGACTGTGCTGCTAAAGCATCCATGTCCTCCTTGCTAGGTGAACAAGCACTCCCTTAGGTGTGGATACGATGCAGCTGAAGCCTCAGCTAGGTCAGCTGCATCAGCATCCATGTTAAGGAGAATACTCTTGATTGCGCCTGCAGCCCCTCCCTGATGACTTCAGAACCAAGCTCCTGGACACCCCCCTGGACCACTCAACCCTCATTGGTGCTAAAGTGGCTGACCTTTTTAAGTCTCTGCAAAAAAAGGGAAGGAACTACAGGACCTCAAACACCTCCTAGTCTCTCCTGTCCCTATGTTCCAGAGGAACTATCCGGCAAAGGCTCAGTTTATGAAAAAGACCTCCAGGCCTTCAGCCCCTACCAGGCTTTATGACTTGGCTGTCCCCTCCTCCAAGACTGGCCATTCCACAACCACCTGCATCCCAGCTGCCCCTTCTCCATCAGGTCTTAAACAGCCTGCTGTTTCAAGGTGCCATAGAATCGGTACCCTTTCATTCTCAAGGGAAAGGATTCTGTTCCAGAATATTTCTGGTCCCCAGGAAGGAAGGACCATGAAAACTTATCTTAGACCTCTCCCACTTTGACCTGTTCTTAAAGTTGCCCTCCTTCAGGATGCTCACCTTACCCACACTGTTTCTCCTCATCCTTCCTCAGGCTTTCATGGCAACCCTGGACATAAAGGAGGCCTTACCTCCACATCCCCATAAAGCCTGCATTCAGGAAATATCTCCAATTCTTAGCAGGCTCTTCTCACTTTCAGTTCTATGCCTTGCCTTTTGGACTCTCCACTGCCCCCAAGGGTATTCACAAAATGCCTAGCTGCAGTGATTGCCTACTGCAGGACACTTTGTGGTGTGCAGGGTCCTGGGTTTCGAGCCTTGCAGGAGCTGTTTATTTACCTAAACAGGCATGTCCAAGGGTCAGCTGCCAATGATTTCTCCTGCCCACCTGGTGAATCTGGGCATACTGGGGCAATGCAGCAACTGACTCAAGTACACAGACAACCCTCTCCTCCTACCACCCAACACTGCAACCTGCGAGAGATGCACTTACATAGCCAAACTGGAAGCAAAGCTCTCTCCACCCAAGATTGTGCTAGACAGTCAAGAGCAGAAGGTTAACACCTGCAGTACACCTCAAGCAACACATAGCCCTTCAAAACCCACACCATCAGCACCCACACATAGCAACACTAAACCCACATATGCGGAGGCCCTTAACATTAACCTGCCCAAGCAACAAGGACCTCCGAAGCTGAAACGCAAACAAACACCAGTCACAACCAAAGTGACAAATAGCTCACAACACCAGTGCGCCACCCAACAACAGCCCCTTAGGCAAGACAACGTACCCAACACTTTAGTCATAGGTGACTCTGTAGTCAGGCACACTGATGTCCCACTCACCAGGCTGAACAAGAAGAAAATTACAGTCAGCTGCCTGTCGGGTGCCAGGATCCGCCACATAACGCATGCACTCAAGTCACTCCACAACAGCTACAAATACGACTCTGTCATTGTCCATGTTGGAGTGAATGACTTGAGACATACCTCTCTGGACTACATAGAGAGAGACATGGAAGAGCTCTCGGATCATGTGGCCCAGGCAGGTATGACCCTAGCCCTGAGTAGCATCCTGCCTTCGCTCAGAATAATACCACAGTATAAGGACAAAATGATTGACTTCAACAATTGGCTAAGCTTCTGGTGTCATTCAAAGGAGATCCAGTATCTGTCTGCCTGGGACTGTATGATCGGCAAACCACAATGCTTTGCCAGATATGGTCTGCACCTGCCACCCCTGGGATTCAGGTTACTGGCTAAAGCTGTTGCCACCCCTATAGTGCCTTTTTTAGGCAAGGTTCAAAGGGCAAAACCACCACCGTAACAGATACAAGCAAGCAAAATCTGCAGGTAATGCTGCTCAATGCTAGAAGTCTAAACCTCAAAATGCACTCTCTCGAGGCACTCCTAAAAATGAAGAACATCGATGTCTGTGCAGTAACTGAGACCTGGGTCAAGGGTCCAGAGAGCACCCCTGCAATACCAGGTTGCAACTCTTACCACACTTTTCAGCCACTAAACCAAGACCGAAACACTAAAGGTGGAGGAGTGTCCATATTCACCAAGGATATTCACACCTCCAGGCTAGTTGCCCAACACAATGCATTTGAAATTCTCCAGGTGCAACTAACACTAGGCAAGACTACAGTCCAAATTGTAGCTTGCTACAGATCCCCCACCATGCCCCAAAATTCTCACTACACCTTTCTAAACATACTGGAAAATATTAAGATACAACCAAACACCCTAATACTGGGTGATTTCAACTAACCTGCCATTAACTGGGAAAATAACTCTGGTACCAACACCTTTTCCCAACGGTTCTTGGAATTCATAAATTCCAACACCCTGGATCAACTAATCCATTGTCCCACCAGGGGCTCCAAAATCCTAGACCTGGTCATTACCAACATGGCAGATAGATGCTCCACACCAGTGGTCACCCCCTCATTGGTCAGGTCTGACCATAAGCAAATCACCCTTGACTTCCACATCCCACCCCCACCCCCCAGTAAGGAAACCTCTGTAAAAAAAAAAAAACTTCTCCAAAGCCAACTTCAGACTACTCAAGTCAGAAGTGACCAACTTCATGACACCCATGCAGACGGGAGCTGAAAGTTCGACTGCTGAATCCTACACTAAGGCACTGTACGAGCATATCCACTCGTGTATGAATCGTGCCATCCCAAATAGAACCAAGACACACGCCTCCAAAAAAAGGAAGCAAATCTGGTGGGCCCCTGCTATAAACAAACTATACAACAGAAGAAAGAAACTGTTACAGAAAAGGGGAAAATCCCAGGATGCAAAAAACTCCCTTGCCAGCCTCAATAAGAAGCTGAGATCCCTCATAAAATCCTCCAAAGCTAGTTATGAAAATAAAATTGCCAAAGATTCCAGAGACAACCACAAGGCATTCTGTAGTTATGTCAAGAATCTTAATGGCAATGCTCAGATATGCCCTGAGCTACAACAGAATGGCATTAAATATACTGATCCCAAGGACATTGCCAATATCCTGGCAGATCGATTTAGTGTCAACTTCACCCCCCTCTCACCCGCTAAAGGGCCCATCTCAATAACAAAAGATTGCCAAATTCCAGTAATCACAGTCACACAGGTAGAAACTGCACTCTGCTAAGAACACAGCATCCATGGGACCAGATGACATCACGGGCTGTGTACTACATGAACTACAAAATGAACTGGTACCGCACCTAAGTGTCATGTTTAATCATAGCCTCACCTCAGGCTTTGTGTCCACTGAGTGGCACACAGCTACAGTTATCCCACTCCACAAGGGGGGATCCACCTTTGATCCCGGGATCTACCATCCCATCAGTCTGATGAGCCTGATCTGCAAGGGCATATGGAACACATTAGCATGGAACATATAAACAAAGACATTGGCAACCTTCAAACACTGGACCCCACCCAGTTTGGGTTCGTGACGGGCAGATCTTGTCTCCTGAACCTGATTGACTGCTTCTAATCAGTCTCCAGAGCTGTGGATGAGGGTAAGGCGGTCCACACAGCCCATCTGGACCTCGCCAAGGCCTTCGACACCATCCCCCACTCAGGAATCATAGATAATCGTACTAAGCTGGGCATAAATCCCTACGTCACTTGATGGGTTGTCAACTGCTTTACTGACAGAACCCAGACTGTAAAAGTAGCCGACTCCTAATCTAGCTCCAGACAAGTGGAGTACCTCAGGGTTCAGTCCTGGGACCGCTCTTGCTTGGCATCTACTTCTCTGAAGTACAGGCCAACATTAAGGGATTCTGGCTAACAAAGTTCGCAGATGACTGCAAACTGGGAGCCATTATTGAATCCCTAAATGATGTGGATATTCTACAAAAGGGCCTTACAGAAACAGATGCTTGGTGCCAGAGCCATGGGATCAAGCTTAATGCCAAGAAATGTATAGGTATCCCCTTTGGGGAAAAAACATGTACCCATGAATTACCACATAGGTGGCAGTAAACTAAACACCGAAAGTGTGATGAGAGACTTAGGGACACAGGTGGACAGTGGTCTCACCTTCGATAACCACATGGCCACAACAGTCAGAAAATCCTTCTATGTGGCACACCTCATCACCAAGGGCTTTTCATCCAGAAAAAAGGAGGTCATTGTCCCACTGTACATATCCCTCATTAGACCCATTATAGAGTACAATGCCCCATTTGGTATGTACCTCACAAGACATCTGCAGCAGCTGGAAAGACAGCAGAAATACCAGACTAAAAGAATCACAGGCCTAAAGCAGAAGCCCTATACTGACCGTCTAAAAAAAATTCCAACTATACTCTGTGGCATATCGTCTACTCAGAGGCGATCTCTGCTTAACATACAAGGCCATGTCAAACCCTGAGCTGTTGGACATGCTCCATTTAAAGAAATCCCAATCCCTCAGAGCCACATGCTGCAGGGATCTAAACCTTGTCATCACAATGAACAAAACATGCTGGAGGGATAGGTTCCAGACACAGATACTCCCTATACTCTGGAATAGACTGCCCATACATGTCAAGCAGAGCCCCTCCTTGACCCCCTTCAAAAGGAACCTTGACGATTGGATGAGAGATAGGAAATTCACCCCGGGGATCATGTCTGTCGCCCTGTTAGACAGGGGTCCAGGGAAGTAAATATTGTGGGAAGAAATATCCAGGGAATTGTTATGGCTAGGCTTGTATAGGCCCTAGGGGCGATAGCTTAGTACCAACCTATGAACCCAAATATTCCCCGTACCTAGAGAACCTCTTAGTTCAGGCAGCAGACAGAGAAACCCTCCTTCGTCACATAAAAGAACTCCTGCTCCTGCTGCAGTCTCTAGGGTTCCTGATAAATTTCCCCAAATCCCAACTCGATCCAGCACAGGACATTCTTCTTGGGATGCAGAATCAGGACAGATATCCTGATGGCCTTCCTTCCAGGGGAAAAGGTGATATCGCTTTCCCACCACCTGCTCTCTGCCCTTCATTCATCAGAACTGTCTGTGAGACAAATCCTGAGACTACTGGGGTACATGAGAGCCACTATCCCCATGCTACCCCTAGCGAGGTTACACTTGAAATTTCAGTGATACCTTCGCTCACTGTGGACCCAGCACTCCCACCCCCTTGAGTTCAGGGTCCCACTCCTCCCCTGTCTCCACCAAGAATTGAAATGTTGGCTAGCTCAGGTAACCCAAAATCCAGGACTACCCCTACAAATGCCTCCCTCCTCCCAGACCATGCACACGGATGCTTCAGACCTGGGCTGGGGGGCAACTCTGGGTCCAAGGATAGTGCAAGGTTTGTGGACAGACAGACACAAACAGGAGTATACAAATTTCAGGGAAATTAGAACAATTTTCCTCGCCCTGCAGGCCATCCAACCCTACCTCCAGCAGGGCCTCCTAAAAATCTTCACAGACAACACCACAGTGATGTGGTACCTCAACAAGCAAGGAAGGACCAAGTCCTACCTCCTATGCAGAGTAGCTCTACAGGTATGGGAGCTGGCTATCTCTCAGGGAATCACCCTCCAGGGAGCCTATATCCCTTCCCAGCACAACTCACAGGCAGATTCACTAAGCAGAACCAAATCAGACAGCCACAAATGGAAGCTGTCAAGAGATGTGTTTCTAAATCTGGTCCACAGGTGGGGTATTCCACAGATAGATCTGTTTGCCTCCTCCACAAACAGGCAACTCCAGAGCTATTGCTCCAGGACGCACAACCCATGGGCATTACAAACAGACACCTTTTCAATATCATAGAATGGGAGATTCCTCTTGTATCCCCCCTTCCCATTAATTCAGAGTCCTACTGAAAATTCAGCAGGACTCTCCAAAAATCTTGCTGGTGACTCCCTACTGACCAAGACAACACTGGGTCCCTCTACTTCATCTCTCCAATGGCAGTCACCACAAGTTACCTCCCTTAGTGGACCTACTCACACAGCACAAGGGGACACAAATACACCCACAGTGGCAGTCTCTGCACCTCACACTGTGGCGGATAGGATTCTGATCCCCTTCAGACACCTGTACAATGAGGATGTGCTTTCAGTCCTGCAGGAGGCCAAGAAACCCAACACAAGAATATCCTACATCTCCAAATGGAAAAGGTTTTCTATCTGGTGTCATAAAAGACAGGTGGATCCGCTAGACAATGATATTCCCCTAATTCTGTCTTACCTGTGTGAACTCTTACAGTCAGGTTTGTCCTACTCCTCTCTAAAGGCACACCTGTCTGCCATCTGTGCCTGCCTGCCTGCCTGCCTATGGACCCTCTACTGGAATCCAGACTCCGAGCCAAACTTTTCCTCAAGGGTGTTCTGCACCTAAGACCGCAAAGGAAACCAGCTCCCCCTCCCTGGGATCTTATGTGCTAGAAAAACTCACTCTGGTCCCCTTTGAACCGGCTGACAAGGTCCCCTTAAAGTTTTGCACGTTGAAAACTGTACTGCTAGTAGCTTTGACCTCGGCCAGAAGAGTCTCAGAGCTTCAAGCACTTGATGGCTACACCCCCTTTCCTGTTTTTTCATATGGACAGGGTCACCCTTAGGACAGACCCTTCCTTCACTCCCAGGGTGGTCAATGACCTTTCCTTGAATCAGGCTATCCACCTACCTTATTCCCTAACCCACAGGGAGATGGTGAGAGAGTCCTTCATTCCCTAGACATGCTCAGACAGCTCAGATTTTATTTGCATAAAACCAGAGCTTTTCGCAAATCAGACCAACTGATTGTCTCCTTTCATCCCAGGGCTCTGGGGAAAGCAGTGAGCAAACAGTTTCAACCTGGTTTTCCAGGGCTATTTCCTTTTGCTACCCTCCCCATGGGAAGACATTGCTAGGCAATTTCAGGGCCCATTCCACAAGAGCTATGGCCTCTTTTGGAGCCTTCTTTAAAGGCCTAGACACTAATTCCATCCTGGAGGCAGCTACCTGGTCCTCTGTACACACCTTCACCAGACACTACAAGCTGGACCATATCTCCAAGGCCAGGGTAGGGTTTGCCCGGGCTATTCTGCATGGATTCCTGGAGTCCTCTTCCAGGCCACCTCCCAGTCAACAGTGAGTTTTGGTACTCACCCACTAGTAGAATACTGCAGCATTGGAATAGAAGGACATAGGAAAGTTGTGTAAAATCTTACCATAACCATAGTTGTCCTTCTCTTCCATGTTGCAGTATTCCTTTCCCCCTCATACTCTTGCACTTGCACTCCTCAGCTTCTGGACAGGCTATGCCCTTCAGAACTAGCTTTGTCTGGGGCTGCTGTCTGTGATGTTCTTCGTGTTTCACTGTTGCAGTCATTACATTAGGGTCATCTGCTGGCAGGTTGCCCTTAGACGGCCTGATTAACAAAGTCTTGGGTCCTGCGTCGGTTGCTGTCCCTTCTTCCATGACGTCAGGTCGTTAGGGATGTAAAACATGCAGCTGACACCATTACATCAGTCTTTCTTGCTGCGCGGTGCCCGAAGCAGAAGCAGTTCGCAGGTGCCGGTCGGCCGACTCCTGAAATTTTTAACATAGTACAGTTGTGTACCTACCATAAATGTAGATGTCTGAGTGTATTCACTGTTGCAGTCCAGGTTACCCACCCACCATCCCCCTTTACTTTCTGGGACTTCTCTGTACTTTTCAACTCTATACAATCTATGTGGTGTATTTGCTTGTAGATGAAGGAAATGTTTATATTAGTACATGCATGCTTTTTGGCATAATTTTATTTTTCCAGCCTTCCTATCTGGGGGCACCTGACATCTGGGGCAAGAAAAACTGAACAAAATGGCTTCGGTTGCATCTTTTATACCCCTAGCGCACTGACGTCAGGGAAGAGGCGACAGCAACCGAAGCCGGACCAAGACTTTGGAACTCGGGCCGACTGCGGGTAGCTTGCCGGCAGATAACCCAAGTGTAATGACTGCAACAGTGAATACACTCGAACGTCTACATTTATGGTAGGTACACAACTGTACTTTATCTGCAAGACAAATTCTGCAGGCTTTGGGGTTCATGGTATCCTGCATTCTACTAATTCCATATGCGAGATTGCATATGAGGAAACTTCAATGGTACCTAAAAAGTTTATGGAGTCAACATTGTCACAGCCTGGAAACAATGATTCCTCTCATTCCCTGCCTACAACAGGAGTTTCTTTGGTGGGCAGAGATATGTCTCCAAAACAAGGGACTGTCATTCACTCTACCCCCTGCCACCCAAACCCTAACTACAGACACATCAGACTATGCTTGGGGGGGGGGGGGCCCACCTGGTAGGGAGATGCATTCAGGGCAAATGGAGCCCAAACCAAATGCATTTGCATTTCAACCAGAAAGAAATGCTAGCTGTTCAGAATGCTCTGACACCCTTCAAAGACTTACTTCATCCAGGACAACTACTGATAAAGACGGACAACACCACAGTTATGTGGCACATAAACAAGCAGGGTGGTACCCATTCCTACCCCCTTTGCAGACTAGCCATGGCCTTGTGGAACACAGCCTTGACTTACCAAATACATCTTTAAGCTCAATTCCTGCCAGGAAAGCAAAATACTCTGGCAGACGACCTAAGCAGAAATCGTATGGACCCACACGAATGGAAATTGGATCCACAAATTTTCAGCATGTTAACACAGAAATGGGGGAGACCAGACATAGATCTATTTGCCTCTCCCCAAAACTATTAGTTGGACAAATTCTGCACAAGAACTCATCACAAAAAAGCATGGAAAGTGGATGCTCTATCCTTCAGCTGGAAAAACCTATCGGTCTATGCCTTTCCCCCTCTGCCTCTACTCTCCAAAGTCTTACTAAAAGTCAAGCAGGAAAAAACAAAAATGATCCTAATTGCTCCGGACTGGCCTCGCTAACACTGGTACCCGCTTCTAAGGAATATGTATGACATTGGTAATTTCCAAACTCAGGACCCCACCCAGTTCAGGTTTGTAAAAGGCAGATCATGTCTCCTAAACCTGATAGACTTCTTTGAAGCAGTCATCAAAGCCGTAGATGAGGGTAAGGTGGTTCACACAGCCTATCTAGATCTCGCCAAGACTTTCAACAGCATCCCCCACTCTGGAATTATAGATAAACTCACTAAACTAGGTAAAAATCCCTGTGTCACAAGATGGGTTGCCAACTGGCTCACTGACAGAACACACACTGTGAAAGTAGCAGACTCCAAATCCAACTTCAGACCAGTGCCAAGTGGAGTACCACAGGGTTCAGTCCTGGGTCCTCTCCTGTTTGGTATCTACTTCTCTGAAGTACAGGCCAACACAGAAGGTCTTTGGCTAATGAAGTTCACAGATGACTGCAAACTAGGAGCCATAATCAAAACTCCAAAAGATGTGGACATCCTACAAAAGGACCTCGCTGAGACAGATGCCTGGTGTCAAAGCCATGGCCTCAAGCTCAGTGCCAAAAAGTGCATTGTCATCCCTTTTGGTAAAAACTCAGTACCCATGAACTACCACATAGGTGGTAGTCTACTTAACACCGAAAGTGTGATAAGAGACCTTGGGACACAGGTGGACAGTAGTCTCTCTTTTGATAATCACATCGCCACAGTAGTCAGGAAATCCTTCTACTTGGCACACCTCATCGCAAAAGGTTTCTCATCCAGGAAAAAAGAGGTCATTGTTCCCCTCTAATCGTCACTCATTAGACCCATTATAGAGTACAATGCCCCTTTTGGTATGTACCTCACAAGACATCTACAACAACTGGAAAGGCCACAGAAATACCTCACAAAGAGGATTACCGGCCTCAAACAGATGCCCTACGCAGACTGTCTCAAAAAACTGCAGCTTTACTCTGTCACATATCGCCTACTCAGAGGCGATCTCTGCCTAACACACAAAGCTATGTCAAACCCAGAACTTTTAGACATTCTCCACTTAAAGAAATCCCAATCCCTATGATCTACACGCTCTAGGGACCTAAACCTTGTCACCGCAATAAACAGAACATGTTGGAGGGAAGGTTTCCTGTCCCAGAGACTTTCCATACTCTGGAACAAACTACCTATCTATATCGAACAAAGCTCGTCATTAGCACTCTTCAAGAAAAATCTTGATGATTGGATGGGAGATAGGAAATTCACCCCGGGGATCATTTATGTGGCTCTGCTGGACAGTGGCACAGGAAAATAATTTTCTTGGGTGGCGAAAGTCAGGGTACCTTTTGGCTAGGCTTATATAGGCCCTAGGGCCAATAGCCTAGTACCTACCTATGAGCCTATGTCACACCTTCCTCCATGGTACTTGCCTCAAACACCTCATCCACTGTCTCAGCAGAACTATCACATTCTGCACACTAAGCTCCAAACTCTGAATCTTGCAGTATGGGTAATCAAGTAATTATTCAAACCACATCTCTCAGTAAACCTATGATGGATGTCATTTTGGAAGCCAGAAGGCCTAGTACTAGAAAATCTTATGCTGATAAATGGAAGAGATTCTGTGCTTGGAACCAAGCACAAGGTATAGACACAGCAAAGCCCAATATTCCTCAGATTTTACAATACTTAACTGAGATGCTTGACAAGGCTCTATCTTTTTCTTAAATAAAAAATCCATGCTTCTGTCATCTTGTCTCATTACAGCACAGAGTCTCCCCTCTTTTCTCATCCACTGCTTAAACAGTATCTCAGAGGGGCGAAAATTGTAAGGCCTCCCAGGAGAACACCAGCTCCTGCATGGGACCTCAATTTTGTGCTGGAAAAACTCACCCTGCCTCATTTTGAACCATCAGCTACTGCGGATATAACATTTCTATCTTCGAAGACAGTTTTTCTTTTGGCAGTCACTTCAGCATGAAGGGTTTCAGAACTACAGGCTCTCGTGGCAGTGGAGCCTTTCATTGTATTTTACCCGGACAGGGTGACCCTCAGGATCAATCCTTCTTTTATGCCTAAGGTGGTATCCAGTGTGGCTCTTAACCAGACCATTCACCTGCCAACATTTTTCCCAAATCCGCAGAACAAGGGGGAGCGGATTCTGCATTCATTGGATGTACACAGACAACTAAGGTTCTACTTAAACAGGACAAAATCTCTAAGAAAGTCTGAGCAACTTACTGGTAGCATTTGCTGCAGGATCAGAGGGGAAGGCTATATCAAAGCAGACTATTTCTAAATGGATAAGCCACTGCATTCGTTTCTGCTATTTGCACCATGGTAAACCTGTGCCCAAGGGAATCGTATCCCATTCCACCAGGGCTGCCTCTACTTCAGCAGCTTTCCTCAGAGGGGTTCCAACCAAAGACATTCTAGAAGCTGCTACTTGGAGCTATCTTCATATGTTCACAAAGCATTATCAGTTACCTCTCTTCTCTAAATCCATGACAAACTTTGCCACTGCAGTCCTGCAGGGCCTTATAGCTGCTCCTAATGCTGTTTAGTTCCATCCTCCCATCCATAGCTCTGGGATTCTACCCAAATGTAATGACTGCGACAGTGAAACACGAAGAACATAGTACAGTTGTTTACACTTGCCATAAATGTAGATGTTCGAGTGTATTCACTGTTGCAGTCTGGGTTACCCACCCGCCATCCCCCATTCTGTACTTTTTCTTTCCTTCACTATACTCAAAAGCCTTTCTGGTGTATTTGCTTTTAGTTGAAGGTAAATTTTGTGTTTCTGAGGTGCATTTATATATTTACAGTTTATTTATATATATTTTTGCTCCCCATTTGGGGGGCACCTGACATCTGGGGCAAGAAAAACTGAATAAAATGGCGTCAGCTGCATGTTTTATACCCCTGACGACCTGACATCATGGAAGAGGAGACAGCAACTGGCGCAGGACCCACGACTTTGTTGTTCAGGCTGACTGAGGGCAACCTGCCAGCAGATTACCCAAATGTAATGGCTGCAACAGTGAATACACTCAAACATCTACATTTATGGTAAGTGTACACAACTGTACTTATCTCCTGTTGTTAACTCTTGGCCCCAGACCACTTCCCACCTTGGAGGCCGAAGAGTCTTCAGAGTCCTCTTTTGAAGATTATTTGTCTTATGCCTCTCAAATGCCTTCTGCCCTAAGGTATGCATTACCTGAGTAAGACTTTGCTGAGGGAGATTCCCCTGGGGAGGACCTGACCTTTGGAGAAACAGTCTCTCAGATGAGCGATTTCTTTAAATGGGATTTCACAGAAATGACTGAAGTCCAAAAGAGATATTATGAACTCCTACAAATGGACACTCTTGCACCTTCTGCAATTCCACAGTCCTGCTAGCCTTTTTAGATGCCTTTTCTGCAGCTTCTAAAAATCCTGAATCCCAACCCCTTGCTCCTTGAAGACCTGACCGGTATTATAAGTTTCCTGAAGGAGCAAAATTTAAGTGTCCTGCCGAAGATCCTGGTACTATTTCTGTGTCTGCAGACAAACCCTTCAGACTGCTACCTTCCACCTCTGTCCTCCCTTCTGATAAAGACAACAAAACAATGGAGAGAATTGGCAAGAAGGTGTATACTTCAGCAATTCTGGCCTTTAGGGCCATCAGCTGCCAGACGCACATGTCCAAATGCTCCCTGGCCCTTTTTTATCTTAGGTTTCTAAGCTTTAGGACGGTCTCCGTGTTTCGGGCACAAAGTCCCAAATCTCTGATCTGATCTCCTTGTCCTCACAAGTGACAAGACATTCAATAAGTTGCAGTTATGATGCTGCAGAGGCTTTGGCTAGATCTGTGCCTCTGCTTCAGTGGTCAGGAGGTACTCTTGGTTGAGTTTGCAGCCCCTTCCTGATGACATCATGGCTAAACTTTTAGATGTCCCACTGGATTATTCAGCCTTGTTTGGCACCCAAGTGGCAGACCTTTTAAAAACCCTGCAACAAAAGGGAAAAGAACTTCAGGACCTTAAACATTTGAATCACCTGTTCCTAAATTTCATAGGAATTACCCTACCAAGACTCAAATTTATTAGAAAACACTCTGCTCCTCCTGCTCCGGCTAGAGGCAAAGAGTTCCAAAAAGCAGAAGACTACTCCTACCCCTGCAGAGACACCAAACAGAAACTGCCCTTTCAGGACAATACAGTCTGTGACTACCTGCTTTCTCCCCCTCCAGGCCATATTCCTTTTTCCCCAGAGACTCTCATTGTTTGCCTTTCTGGGAAAGCAGTACCTCAGACAAAGTGGGTTCTGTCTGTCATAGAAAAATGTTAATGTGAATTTGTTCTATCTCGCCATTCATTCTTACTGATGGGTTCGGAGCTGATCCTTGGCTCCAACTCGGCCAACTCCAAAAGCTCGAGGTCTTCATCCAGCTCAAGGCCAACTCCCTATCCCATGATGCACCTTGATCTTCCCTCAGTTCTCGTTTGCCACTGCAACTTGATTGGATGTTCACTAGCTCAGGCCAGTGAATATTATTGTTTTTTCTGTCTTAGAACTTATTTAAAAATCTTAGCTTAGATATTTAAGTAGATAGTTATATTTAGATATTCAAAGTTAGATACTTCGTTTAAATAAGTAGTTATAAGTGGCTGTGTTGGTTTTAGGCCTTATCTCTCCATATCTTTTGTTCTTCATAGTTGTGTGTTCTGAGTTAGAGCCCTTTTATTTACAGGACAAGTTTTTTGTTATTTCGATAGTAAGAGTTTGTGTGCTGTTGATGTACATATATATTCTATGTTTAGATAATTAGATATTTTTTACTTTATCTTGCATTATTAAGGGTTAGTGTTTATATATTCTACTCATAGCTTAGAGACTTTTATATTTCTAAGTGTTATTTCTTCTTTGTTGATTACTGATAGGATGTCTCATCAGGAGAAAGAAAAATCCAAGTCTGGGTTTAAAAAATGCCCAAGATGTGGGCAAAAGATGTCCATCACTGATGGACATACTGTGTCTGTTGTTATTCAGGTGAGGTGCACCTACAAGAAAGCTGTTCTGTATGCCACTCTTTTAGTGCTAGAGTGTTGCATGAGAGGAAGGAGGAAACTCGTGTATAAGGTCTTTTGAAATCCTCCGAAGAGGCACTGTATAAGTCTGACAAACAGTCAAAGACGTCTTTGGAGCCAAGAAAAAGTCCCATCGACTCCAAAAACTGGGTCGAGTAAAGCTTCAACATTGGCTCCACAGCCAACGGAGCCAACTGTTGTTTTGGTTAGGAGCTGGTCCCTGACTTTGGAGCCGGTATCTCCTACATTGAAATCTCCCATCTTACAGTCTGTGGCATCATCCACACATTCTTTTCGAGGCTCAAGTAGACTTACTGATTTGGATGTGGACCGTGTGGTGAAGAGGCTTTTGCAGATATTGGTGCTTGCAAAAATGTTATCGGCCCCGACCCCTGGGACTTCAGAGCTGACACAGGTTTCCCCCCATCTTCTGTTCCTCCTCCAATCTGCCTCAAAGTTTTGGAGCCGGAGAGCTCAAAACTGATGATCGTGGAACCCTCAGGGCCAACATCTACCTTAAGTTTGTCAGCCCCAACTGCCCTGATATCTTCGTTGTTGACCCAGGGATCTTGGAGCCGATGCTTGCCGGTTGGTTCCAGGGAGGATAGTCAAACCGACTTGTCTGTTCCTACACTGCCTCTCGGGGCCTCGGCTCGAGTGAGCTCTGCTCCGACCTTGGGCTCTGAGCTCTCAGTCCTGGTGCCAGGAGAGTCCCTTGAATCCTCGGATCCAGGGGATTCCTCGCGTCTGGGCCGAGGGGCCTTTGAGGGGATGAGGAGGGTATTGTCCACACCGACAACCACTCCATCAGTACCAGCAGCTCCCTCCCTTAAAGCACTGGTGTCTACCTCTACAACACATGCTCCATTAAAGCGTAGAGATCCTGAGCCTCAGGAAGCCCCATTGGGCGAGCCATGCTCTTCCGAGACCTCTCTAGAAGCTCCCACTGAAAAAGTTCCCAGGAAGAGACTTTGCAAGAGGAAGCATTTGGACTCCCCACAGGAATCCATCACTTCGGATACTGATTTATATGAGTCAGAAGGGTCCCCACGGTCCCCCTCAGAGGATATCTCATTCGCATATATCCTAGAAATTCTTAAAACAGAGGGTTGGCTGGAAATCCCTTAACCCTACTGGTGATGTGTCAGTTCTTCTCAAGGCTTTTGGGTCTCAACCCTCCACCTCTTGGGTGTCTCCACCCTTCGATGAGTTAATTGAGTTACTCTCTCGGAGGCCATGGAAGTCCCCAGATACCACGGAGCCTGTTCCCAGGAGACCTAATAAATTTATAACTTGCCCTCAAGACAAAACCTTTCTCACTAAAGGAGTGCCCATTGATGCTATGGTGGTGGCAGCGTCCACCAAGAAGGAACCATCAGAAACTTCTACATCTGTTCATCCCCCTAATAGAGAGTCCAGGATCATGGACAGGTATGGGAAGCGTATGGTTTAGTTCAGCAGCTTTTGTCCTTCAATCGCTGAACTATCTCACACATTTCACTAGGTTACAAAGGGATCTCCTGAAGGAACTGGGAGATACCCTGCAGGGTTCAGTAGCGACATAGCAGCGGGGGGGGTGTTTGACAAGGTAACTTCCCAGCTCTCTACTCTTAATTCTGTTTTGAACTCTTCCATGCGTCTGGTGCCATACGCAGCTGATGGAATGAGCAGAGCAGCGGGTACAGGAATTGCCCTTAGGAGACATTCCTGGATGCGCTTATGTTCCTTTGCGGAACCCTTTGTCTTCCTTTATTAACACACCTTTTGACGGCTCATCCCTGTTTTGGACCGAAAGTGAAGGAAACACTTACCAGCAGTGAGAAAGATGGAAGGACTTTGTCTGCCGTCGGAGTATGTTTTTCTACCCTGAGTAGACCCTACCCCAAAGGGGGGGGGGGGTTGGAAAGATGTGGTTCCGTAAATCTCGAGGATCTTTCCAGGACACTCGTGGTGAACCCCCCTCTAGAGGCAGAGGAGGGGGAAATAACGGAAGACTACGTCCATGCGGCAGAGTGGGTCTGCAGAATCAGGGCGACAGAGATTTAGTTTTTTGGGAAGCCCTATCAGCGCTCCTTGAGAGGAGGCCTGATTGTCCATCTATAGAGGCAGTCGGGGGATGCCTTTCTTTGTACCCAGACGCCTGGCTAAAAATAACAAAAGATAGCTGGGTACAAAGCATCATATCCAGGGGATACTCCATTCCCTTTGCTACACCACCCCCTCTTGTGAATAAAAATCCCAGACGTTCCACCCAGACACAGGGAACAAGCATCCATAGAGGTCCAAAGGTTGGTTGGAAAAAAGAGTCATCCAACCAGTCCCAGCAGACCAGAGAAGATCTGGAACTTACTCTAGGTTCTTTTTAGTTCCAAAGAAAACCGGGGAGACTAGACTATTCTAGACCTCAGCAGACTAAACAAGTCAGTAAAAAAGACAAAGTTCAGGATGGCCATGTTACAGTCAGTACTCCCCTTTCTGGGGAAAGACAATTGGATGTGCTTGATAGATCTCCAGGATGCATGCTATCACATAAAAATGGACAGGCCATGCAGGGGTCATCTCTGCTTCCAGCTGGGAGCCAGTCATTATCAATATCGCGCTCTGCCCTTTGGTCTCACTACAGCCCTCAGAGTGTTCAAATGCATGGCAGTAGTCACGGCTCACCTGAGATGTTTGGGATTCCAGGTGTTTTCATACCTAGACGACTGGCTCCTCACTGCCACCACCAGGCATCAACTCATACATGCAAGGGACACAACTTTAAATCTGTTCAATCAATTGGGGAGTACCATAAACTCAGAAAAATCTGCCTTATCGCTATCGCAACAGGCGGTTTTTATAGGAGCAGAACTAAATACAGTCACAATGATCCTAAGCCTTCCTCCAGAAAGAGTTTGTCTTTTAGGAAAACAAATCCTAGACCTGCTTCCAAAGACAAAACCCCCAGTCTCAATGGTACTTAAATTATTAGGAACGATGGTGGTAGCGATCATAGCCATTCCTCTGGGTTGGATGCATATTATGCGTGTACTACAGTGGCTCCTGTTCTCTCAGTGGTCCTTTCAGGAACTTCCAATGTTCCACCAAATCATAATAACGAATACGTGCAAGAAGGACCTTCAGTGGTGGCTGACATCCCAGCAAGTAACTCTAGGCCATCCATTTGTTCTACCCACTCCTATAGCCACGGTGACCATGGACGCTTCCTTGATAGGGTGGGGGGATATTATCAGGGAAGAATAGCCCCAGGCACATGGAAGAAGCACTAGGCTCATCTGCATATCAATGTCCTGGAGATGAGAGTGGTGCTCCTAGCGTCCTTTCAAGACTCTCTTCCTCTGGGAACAATTACATTTCAGATGGACAATGTTTCAGTGGTCTGGTACATAAACAAGGAGGAACCAAGTCTTATCCCCGTGTCGAGAGGCCCTGAGAGTATGGCAATGGGCAGCATCCACCCAGCGCTTTCTGATAGCAGCGCACATCCCGGGGAAATCCAGTGTGATAGCACACAAGCTAAGCAGGAGAATTCTCTTGCCTCACGAGTGGTCCCTAAAGAAACAAGTAGCGGAAAGGATCTTCTGCAGGTGAGGCCAGCCTTGCTGCAATCTCTTTTCACCCCTAATGAACACAAAATGCAGCAGCTACTTCGCCCTAATCCCCCCACCGGGGGATGCCCCAAGGGATGCACTGGTGCACACTTGGCCCCTGGGTCTCCTTTATGCCTTTTCCCCTTTCCCTCTAATACCCAAACTATTACAGAAAGCAAAGACTCTGGGGAAGGACCATAATCTTAATAGCCCCTTTCTGGCCTCGTAAAAAATGTTTCCCTTTTTTCAGCCTCATCTATTGGAAGAATCTTGGATCCTTGACTCAGTTCCGGATTTTCTGACCCATTCATTGGGGGCTCTTCATCCTTCTCTTCACTCCCTCAAACTGACAGCTTGGCTACTCCAATTCCAAACATAGCCAGGATTTACAACCTCTCAGCTGAGGCTTAACATATTCTAACTTCCTCTCATAAATCATCTACCAGAAAATTATATCTTAGCAAATGGAAGAGATTTTCTAGATGGACATGTCAGAATGATATTGATCCATACCTAGCTTCAGTTTTGTCTATCCTGGAGTTTCTGACTCAACTTTTCCACGAAGGAGCCATCGGAGCTACCATTAGAGTTCAATTAGCAGCAATCACAAACTTTCATCTTTGTGTTCAAGGTTCTAATGTCATGTCACATTAAATCTGTAAAGCCTTTCTCAAGGGTACTATTCATTTGAGACCACCCGTCAAAACTCCAGCCATGCCATGGAATCTAAATTTTGTTCTTTCCTGAATTATATTATCTCCTTTCGAACCAGCCTCATCCTTTCATTTGAAATATCTCCCATGGAAGACTATACTTTTAATAGCTATTACTTCTGCTCGGAGGATTTCTGAGTTACAGGCCTTTACCATCAAACCTCCTTATCTGATTTTCCATAATGGCAGAGTTTCGCTCAGAACTAATCCGTAATTTTTACCCAAAGTTTGTTCAGAGATAGATCTTAACCAGTCTATTGAATTGCCCGTTTTCTTCCCTAAATACACAAATAGGATGGAACACATGCTCTACAAACTTGATGTTCATAGGCAACTCCAGTTTATTTGGACAGGACCAAACAATTCAAAACAACGGAACAACTCTGTTTCCTTTTCAGTATCAAAAAAAAGGTGCTCCACTGACAAAAGTCACCTTGTCAAGATGGTTATCAGACTGCATTTCCTTCACCTACAGTTCAGTGAATGCTCCTTTACAACAAAAAATAAAGGCCCACTTTGCTAGAGCTGTATCTACCTCATCAGCCTTCTCTGCTAAGTTACCATTAGATACTGTCTGTGCAGCAGCTACCTGGTCAAGGCCTCATACCTTCATCACTCATTACAAAGTAGACAAGGCCTCCAGGGACAGGGTTTCCTTTGGTTCCACTGTTCTGAAGAATATTCTCCCATGAGTCACCCGAGAAAGATGATGCTTGGGACGCTACCCATCAGTAAGAATGAACGGCGAGATAAAACAACTTCACATAAAGAAGTTATGTACTCATTATAACGTTCCATGTGAGTTGTTCATCTCGCCTTCATTCTTACATCCCACCCTCCAACCCCCATCCAGTCTACTTGAGGTCCGAGACCTCTCTTATTTATGGTGTATTGTCTTTTATTTAGTTCTTAGAGTGAAATATTAATAGTCGTAGGTAGCCACTTGGTAGCAAACAAGATCTGAGGGAAGATCAAGGTGCGTCATGGGATAGGGAGTTGGCCTCGTGCTGGTTGAAGACCTCGAGCTTATGCAGTTGGCCAAGTCGAAGTTGAGGATCGGCTTCAAACCCATCCTTAAAAATGAAGGCGAGATGAACAACTCACATGGAATGTTATGGTGAGTACATAACTTCTTTTTTCATGACTTGGGTCATTCCTCCTGTTTTCTGGGGCATCCCTCTGCCGCCAAAGGACCAGCTTGCCCATATTACAACCTGTCTTGGATAGCGTTCTCTCTCAAGGAACTGTTCAGTCAGTTCCAGGCTCAGAAAAGTGAAGGGGCTTTTACTTAGGACTTTTTCTAGTCCCAAGAAAGGATGGCCCATGGAGACCCATACTGGACCTCTCACACCTCAACCTCTTTCTTCTAGTACCCACTTTCCGCATGCTTACCCTACAAACTCTTTTCCCACTGATGATGCCTCAGGCATTTCTGACCAATATGGATATCAAAGCCGATTACCTACATATCCCTATCAGGCCCAACTACAGGAAGTTTTTATGCTTCTCTCTGGATTCCTAATATTTTCAGATGTTATTCGCGTTTCACTGTTGCAGTCATCACATTTGGGTTATCTGCTTGCAGTAGCCCTCAGTCGGCCTTATTAACAGAGTCTTGGGTCCTGCGTCGGCTGCTGCCTCATCTTCCATGACGTTAGGTAGTCAGGGGTATAAAGCATGCAGCCAACGCCATTACATCAGTCTTTCTTTATGTGCGGTGCCCGAAGCAGAAGCAGTTCGCAAGTGCCGGTCAGCCGACTCCTGAAGTTTTTGTTTTCGAGTTTTAGATCCGAAGTCTTCAACTAAGCTAAGTACCCCATTAGGGAACCTTTTTCTTGCTCTAAACTGATGTAAGTAAAAGTTAACAATTGTATTTCTTGTGGAAAGCAAATACCGCAAAGATTTTCATTCGTACTACATTCATTGCCTAGTCCCAGACCACGACGTACCTCGCTGTCAGTTTTGTGCCTTATTCAAACCTCGTACTAGTCGTTGTCTGTTCATTTTCGCATCTAAATATTTTGGTACTCTGTTCAGTTATCCAGAAATTGCTTCGGTAAGCCACCCGACTACCGACATTCCGAAAAAATGCAAAGATAAAGACAGAGACGGACCGCATAGGTCCAAAGCTGCCGACAATGCTTCTCCTAAGCTTAGTCGCCAGTTCACCGGTACTCACTGAGGTGCTTTCGCAGCCCCTGATAACCGTTACTTCAGATTCGCAGGCCTTTACTGAGACCCGTTTGGAGTCCAGTATTCTGCGAGATGCTTCTTCGACTGTGGAACCTGCAAATGTCTCTACCTTGGATGGGTCTGAAGCCGCTGTGCAGGCATCGGCTTCTGAGGGTGTGTTCAGGCCTACTGACTTGCATATTAAACCGAATCCCATCTTCTTCAAGGCCTAAAACCTGATCCATGCCCAGATAACCAACGCCCAGACCGCATGGTCTGGCCCCTATGCTTAAAAACAAATAAGAATGGCTGAAGACCGTATTACTCTAATCAGGTGAAGCCACCCTTCTCCCTCTAAGAAATCTAGAACTGATTTTCCTTCTGATTCTTCTGATCAGGATTCTGAAATTTCTGATGTGAAGTTGTTCAATCTCGCTATTCATTCTTCACTGATGGGTTCGGAGCCGATTGCTCGGCTCCGACACGGCCGTTAGGAAGCTCAAGGTTTAGCAGTTGCTCAAGACCAAGCCCCTTATCCCATAAAGCACTGCTGGAATTACCTCAGATCTACTTTGCCGCTCTGTGGTTCCAGCTTGCTCGAGCCTAAATCTTCATAGATTATTCAAAAAAAAATCGCAAGTTTTCTGTCTTTTCTTCTATTAGAAAAATATATACATATAGTTCACTTGTTAGGATAGTTTTTATAGCCCCCCTTCCCTGTTAATACTGTATTTAGTGTGTTTTTAATAGTGGACTCGTGTTGGCCTACTTCTGGTAGTAGTGTGTATTGGTAGTTAGATTAGAGTTTTAGTATTAGTTTGAGTGCTTAATACTATTTAGCTAATTTTTGGTCCCCTTTTCTTTTGGGCCATTGTTTGTGTTTTTTGGTGGTTGTGTTCCTATCACTACTAGCTAGCCTTTGGCTTCATTATTGTGGATAGTGGTTTTAGTTATTGGACATGTCTGAGAAAAACAAAAGCATCCAAAGTCTGGGTTCAGAAAATGCCCAGACTGCGGACAAAAGATGTCCGTTACTGATACTCATGTGCAATGTGTATACTGTCTAAGAGCTCTTCACTTGCAAGAGTCATGCAGCATATGTCACTCCTTTTTTTTCCAGGGTTACATTAGAAAGGAAGAGGAAATTCGTGGACAGGTTTTTACTAAAACACCTTTTTGTCGAGGTGTTGAGTGACCACGATTGGGCCAGTAAGTCCTCTCGTTCTTCCCAATCCTCAGGAGACTCAAAAGCCACAAAAAAATCTTAAGAGGAGTGAGGATGCTGGGTCATCGGCTCCATAGTTCTCGGAGGCGAGTGTCCCTTCTTTTCGGATCCGGTCCACTGTTCTGGAGCCGGTATCAGATTTGCCATAGTCTCCTATTCTCCAATATGCACCGTCGATGCATTTGTCTAGGTCCTCTGTTAGTCTTTTTGATCCGAACATGGACCAACTGGTACAGAAGCTGTTAAGGGCACCAGGCCTAGCTAAATTGCTGTCGGCTCCAACCCTAGCGTCAGAACCAAAGACCATTACCCCGGAATTGACTGCTCCTCCTCCGAGTCGTACTGGGCTTTCAGAACCGGAGGAGGCTGACCTGATGATCGAAGAGCCCTTGGAGCTGACACCTGTTCCAGTGTTGTCGCTTCCATCTGCTCGATGTCCTCGCCGCCGACCGGGGACTCTAGGAACTGACATTCTCCTGTCGGGTCCGGGGAGGGTAGTCATACCGACTTGGTGCTGACTCTTCCTCTCGGGACTTCAGCTCTGATGAGCTCGGCTGCTACCTCTGGCTCGGAGCCCACAGCCTCGGTGAGGGAGGAGCTTGAGGTTCCTTCGGGTCCTTCAACTCCTTCTCATTGGAGCCGTGATGCCTCTGAAGCCATGAGGCGAGTATTGTCTCCTAAGACTTCCTTGACATCAGGATTGGTCTCTTCTTCCCCTAAGGCACCTCTGTCCGCTTCTGTTTCCATCGGCTCCAAGCATAGAGACCCTTAGCCTCAAGTAGCCCCACTGGGCGCTCCCTGCTCTTCTGAGACTTCCCCGGACGTTCCCGCTGAGGAAGTTCCCAGAAAGAGAGTGTGCAAGAGGAGACACCTGGACTCCCCACAGGAGTCTTTGACATCTGACACTGACTTAGATGAGTCAGAAGGGTCCCCCCGATCCCCCTCTGAGGATATCTCCTTTGCAGAGATACTTGAGATCCTTAGGCAGAGGGGTGATTGGCATTCCAAAAACCCTACTGAGGATGAGTCAGTTATCCTGAAGGCTTTCGGTTCTCAACCTTCCACCTCTTGGTTGTCTCTGCCCTATGATGAGATTATAGACCTGGTGTCTCTCGTAGGGCGTGGGAGTCACCGGAATCTATGGAACCTGTCCCTAGGAAGCCTAACAAGTTTGTTTTTGCCCCCGTAGATAAGTCCTTTTTAACCAAGGGAGTCCCTGTTGATGCCATGGTGGTGGTGGCAGCCACCAAAAAGGAAATGTCTGAGACGTCCTTGTCTGTCCATCCTCCTAACAGCAGAGAGTCTAGGATTATGGATAGATATGGGAAATGCATGTTTAGTTCAGCGACTTTCACACTTAGATCACTGAACTATTTGACCCATTTTACCAGACTGCAGAGAGATCTCCTTAAGGAGTTAGGAGATGCTCTTCAGGGTACTGCAGCTACAGGTACTTCCGACAAAGTTACCACCCAGCTTGCTACCCTAAATTCAGTTGTAAACTCATCCATGCGTCTCATATCGTATGCAGCTGATGGCATGAGTAGGGTGGCAGGTACAGGAATTGCCCTTCGTAGACACTCCTGGGTGCGCCTCTGTTCCTTCGCGGAGCCTTTCAAGTCTTCATTTGTGAATACCCCTTTTGACGGCTCATCTCTCTTTGGGCCTAAAGTAAAGGAAACATTGACCAGGTGTGAGCAAGAGGGAAAGACTCTGTTTGCCGTAGGAGTCCGTTTTTCCACCCCTACTCGGCCTTATCCCAAGGGCTTAAGGGGAGGAAAAATGTGGTTCCAAAAAGCACAAGGAGCCTTTCAGGATACACGTGGTGAAACCCTCTCTAGGGGCAGAGGAGGGGGTTATAATGGAAGCAGAGGGAGTCTGCAACAGCAGGGTGACAGAGATCATTTCTCTGGTCAGCCGTACCAACGCTCCTGAGCGGAGGCCCGACTGGCCAGCTCTGTGGGCAGTCGGGGGTCGCTTATCTTTGTATACAGAAGACTGGCTGGACATAAAAGACAAATGGGTACAAAGTATCATTTCCCGAGGGTATTTCATACCGTTCTCCTCTCCTCCCACTTCCATCAGGAGAATCCCAGACGTTCCACCCAGTCACAGGGAGCAAGCAACTATAGAGGTCCACAGGTTGCTAAAAAGAGAGTCATCCAGCCAGTCCCAGCAGACCAAACAGGATTCAGAACTTACTCAAGATTCTTTTTTGTTCCAAAGAAAACAGGGGACTGGAGACCCATTTTGGACCTCAGCAGACTCAACCAATTTGCCAAGAAAGAGAAGTTTTGGATGGTCACGCTTCAGTCCATACTTCCCTTTTTAGGCAAAGACAATTGGATGTGCTCAATTGATCTCAAGGATGCGTACTACCACAAAGATGGCCAGGCTATCCAGAGATCATCTGCGTTTCCGGCTGGGAGCCAATCACTATCAATTCCGAGCCCTGCCCTTTGGTCTCACTACAGCCCCCAGAGTGCTCACCATATGTATGGCAGTGGTCACAGCTCACCTGAGGTGTCTAGGATTCCAGGTGTTTCTGTACCTAGACAATTGGCTCCTTACCTCCACCACCAGGCATCAACTGATTCGGACAAGAGAATCCACTCTGACACTCTGCAACCACTTAGGCATTACTGTCAACTTAGAAAAGTCTGCCTTGTCGCCATTGCAGCATATCGTTTTTATTGGGGCAGAGTTAGACACTTCAACCACTACTCTACGTCTACCATTCGAGAGAGTCTCACTTCTTCACCAACATGTCAGCTCACTGGTGTCGAAAGACAGAGCTCCAGCAGCAGAGGTCTTAAAAGTACTGGGTTTGATGGCAGCAGCAATCTTAGCCATACTATTAGCAAGGATGCATATGCAGATTTTTCAGTGGCTACTGTTCACTCAATGGTCTTATCTGGAACTTCCACTGAAGCATATGATTGTGATAACAAATTCTTGCAAGAGAGAGCTTCAGTGGTGGTTGACGTCTATTCATGTCACAATAGGACGTCCATTTGTAATACCCCCGCCGATAGCCACTGTGACCACGGACGCTTCCCTGATAGGGTGGGGGAGGCATTTTCAGGGAAAGACTGCCCAAGGTACATGGACGGATCAAGAATCACATCTGCATATCAATGTTCTAGAGATGAGAGCAGTACTTCTGGCACTGCAGTTCTTTCAGAACTCTCTTCCTCTAGTGACAATTGCAATTCAGACAGCATGTCAGTGGTCTGGTATTTGAACAAACAGGGTGGGACCAAGTCTTACCCTCTTTTCCGAGAAGCCTTCAGAGGTTGGCAGTGGGCTGTGTCATCCCAGTGCTTTCTGTTGGCAATGCACATCCTGGGGAGATCCAACATGATAGCAGACAAACTGAGCAGGGCCTTTGTTAGATTTTGTTAATCAGGCCGACTGAGGGCAACCTGCCAGCAGCTTACCCGAATGTAATGATTGCAACAGTGAATACACTCGAACATCTACATTTATGGTAAGTGTACGCAACTGTACTTTAGCTGCCATATCTAATTTACATCTTGGAGTAGACTGACTAAATGTTATGGCCCACAAGTTATCCAAGACTTTTCTTAAAGTGACCTTTCACATGAGGCCTCCAGTAAAAACTCGCTATTCCCCCTGGAATCTGAATTTCATGCTATCTTGCATAATTCCTCCCCCGTTTGAACCTGCATCATATTGTGATCTCAAATATTTGTTGTGGAAAACCATTTTTCTAGTGGCCATTACTTCCGCCCGCAGTGTGTCAGAGCTTCAAGCCTTGTCTATCACACCTCCTTATATGATTTTTCATGACCAAATCCTTCCTTTTTACCTAAAGTTTGTTCTGAGTCTAATATCAATCAAGTCATTGAACTGCCAGTCGTCTTCCCCAACCATTCCAACAAACTAGAGTATATGCTGCACAAACTAGATGTTCATAGACAGCTCTGATATTATTTGGATAGGACAAAAGATTTTAGAAAATCAGACCAACTATTTGTTTCCTTTTATGAAGCCAGGAAAGGTGGACCAGTGGCTAAAACAACCCTTTCTAAGTGGCTATCTGATTGTATCACCTGTGTTTATTCAACAGCTAATATGCCCTTACTACACAGAATTAAAGCTCATTCAACTAGAGCAGTTTCTACATCCTCTGCATTTCAATTGCCCATTGACAACATCTTTGCTGCAGCTACTTGGTCTAAGCCTCATACCTTTATCACTCATTACAAGGTGGATAAGGCTTCCAGGGACAGGGCTTC
The DNA here is from genome assembly GCF_019279795.1 of Protopterus annectens. Classification (NCBI taxonomy): domain Eukaryota; kingdom Metazoa; phylum Chordata; order Ceratodontiformes; family Protopteridae; genus Protopterus; species Protopterus annectens. The sequence continues at coordinate 538,326,369 of NC_056740.1, forward strand.
CTTTGGTTCTATGGTCCTGAAGAATATACTCCCGTGAGCCACCCAAGATTGAGGGTGCTAGGGACGCTACCCATCAGTGAAAAATGAATGGCGAGATTGAACAACTTCACATTAAGAAGTTATGTACTCACCATAACGTTCCATGTGAGTGGTTCCATCTCGCCTTCATTCTCACGTCCCTCCCTCCATCCTCCACCTGGCTGGCAGTTGACCTAGACGCTGGTCTCATCCTGGTAATTCAATTCCTTCCTTTTTCCCACTCTTAGGAGAGTAGTCCTTTTACAAGGATATGATACATGCAGCAAACAAGATCTGAGGGAATTCCAGCAGTGCATTGTTGGATAAGGGGCTTGATCTCAAGCAACTGGTAAACCTTGAGCTTGCTAACGGTCGTGTCAGAGCCGAGGGATTGGCTCCGAACCCATCAGTGAAGAATGAAGGCGAGATGGAACAACTCACATGGAACGTTATGGTGAGTACATAACGTCTTATTTTTTCTGACGACCAGGATTTGCCCTTATCTACCTATAAGGATTCTGATGCAGAGGACTCCATTCCCTTTTCTTCCCCTCCAGAGGATTTCTCTTTTGTTGAAAACTTGCATACTCTTAGGGAGCATTTCCGCTGGGAAAGCCAGGATTACTCTGACTCCAAAAAGAGGCTTAGGGAATTCTTACTCCTGCCTCAACACAGGCCTTTAGCTATCCCTTCTGTACTGGACATTGCAGATGATGCCTTCTCGGAATCTAGCCTGGCCCCTGACACCTTACCTCATGCTCTCAGAAAACCTGATCTGTATTACAGGGTTCCTGACTCTCACAAGTTCCTCTTTAAAAATCCCACTGCAGATCCTGAGAGCATTTCACAGGGACCCAAGGGCATTAAGGCCACTACTGCCAAAAATCCTACCCCCTCTGATAAGAGATTCCAGGGCACTGGATAGATGGGGTAAAAAGGTATACACTTCTGCATCGTTAGCCATTAGGGCCTTAAACTGCCAGTTTCATATGTTGAAGTATCAGCAGCATATTATTGGATTGCTTAAACAGAAAATGATGTTAATTCCTGACTGTGCTGAAAAGAAAGAATTACAGGATTTAATGCATTCTGCTGAACAAGTGGAAAACATACTTTGCAATGTGGTTTGTGATTCATTAGAGACATCTTGCAGGGCTGCTATCACTGGGTCTGTACTTAGAAGCATGCTTGGCTTAAGGAGCAATCTTTGCCAGATCATGTTAAAGCTAAGTTACTGGATGCTCCCTTAAACCATGACCGCCTGTTTGGCAACAAAGCAGAAGTAGTACTTAAAAAGATAATGGAAAAAGCTAAATGTATGCAAACTGTTAAAAGATTTCCTGTAAGTACAGCCTCCAGTATTTAGTATGCATTGGCCCTCTAAGAATTGGTCTTTTCCTGCCTCTTCCAGGCCTTCTCAGTACAAACCCAGAACCAGCAGAACACCCAGGCTTCAGCCCCAGGGTGCTCACAGGACTAAGCAGTGGGGGGCTCCCACTTCCAAAGCAGGCAGTAGTAAGACTTCCCCCTATGGTAAACTGCCTCAATGACTTAACTTTAAACCTTCCAAGCCCTGCTCAACTGACTGTTCCTTTAGGGGGACGGATTGCTCTGCATGCAAAAAATTGGGAACTCATTACCCAGGACAAATGGGCTCTAAATATAGTTTCCCAAAAATGCAGATTCCGCTTCCACTCCTTACCAACCCCAAACGATTGGCCAGACCTACCCCCAAATCAGTGGACAGAGGCTCAAAAGCAAGTTCTCTCTCTTTTAAGCATCAGGGCTATTCAACCTGTCCCACAAGAAGAATGGGGGCAAGGTTTTTACTCAAGACATTTCCTGGTACCCAGGAAAGACGATTCCTGGCATCCTATCCTGGACCTGTGTATTCTAAACACATTTTTGGTAATCCCAAAATTTAGGATGCTAACTCTTCATCAGCTGCTTCCCATGCTAGGCAAAAATGCCTGGTTGGCAACAATGGATTTAAAGGAAGCCTACCTGCACATCCCAATAAGGGAATCTTGCAGAAGATACCTACGCGTCAGAGCAGGCTACATGCACTATCAGTTCTCTGCACTGCCTTTTAGCTTATCAACTGCGCCCAGGGTATTCACAAAGTGCCTAGTCATTGCATTTTGCAGGCAAAGAAATATTCAAATATACCCATACCTGGACGATTGTCTAATTCAGGCAGAAAGCCAGGGCATACTATTGAATCATCTGGCCTTTGTTCGAAGGGTACTGACTTGTCTGGGGAACACCATAAACGAAAAAAATCAAATCTTGTATCCTGCCAACAATTTGTATTCCTGGGAGCAAGCTTGAATACAACTTCCCAGATGGCCTACCTCATGCCAGAGAAACAAGTTCATTTGACAGCCTACTTCAGTCTGCTGGCCACAAAGACCCAGCTATCCGCAAGGTAAATACTACAAGCACTGGGGTTCATGACCTCTTGCATTCTACTAATTCCATATGCAAGACTGCATATGAGGAAACTACAATGGTATCTAAAAAGCCTATGCTGTCATCATTCTCAGGATCTAGAATCAATGATTCCTATCATACCTTTTCTAAAGATAGAGTTCCTTTGGTCGGCAGAGGCCTGCCACCAAAACAAGGGACTGCCATTCACTCTACCCCCTGCCACCCAAACCGTAACAACAGACACATCAGACTGTGCTTGGGGGGCTCACTTGGCAGGGCAGTGCATTCAGGGCAAATGGAACCCCAGTCAAATGCACCTGCATATCAATCAAAAAGAAATGTTAGCAATACTGAATGCTCTGACAGCCTTCAAGGACCACATTCTTCCAGGACAATTATTGGTAAAAACGGACACCACCACTGTTATGTGGTACATAAACAAGCAGGGGGGAACCCACTCGTACCCTCTCAGCAGACTAGCCATGGCTCAGTGGAACACAGCCTTGAGCTACCAAGTGCACCTACAGGCTCAATTCCTGCCAGGAAAGCTAAATACACTGGCAGACGACCTAAGCAGAAATCTCTTGGACCCACACGAGTGGAAACTGGAACCAAAGATATTCAACTTGTTGAGAAACAAATAGGGAGCCCAGAGATAGACCTGTTTGCCTCCTCTCAGAACTACTAATTGGACAAATTCTGCACAAGGACTCCTCACAAACAAGCTTGGAAAGTGGATGCCCTGTCCTTCACCTGGAAAAATCTATCAGTTTATGCCTTTCCCCCTCTGCCTCTCCTCTCCAAAGTGCTACTAAAGATCAAACAGGACAAACCAAGGACAATACTGATTGCACCAGACTGGCCACGCCGACACTGGTACCCCCTCTTGCACATTGTGTCACTGCTGGCACCATTGCACCTGCCTCAGACCCCTGCCCTGCTGTCACAGCAGGAGGGACAGGTTCTGCACCCCCACTGCTTCAAACCCTGAACCTTGCAGCCTGTCTAATTACCTGGCCTCTCTGTTACCATCCCTCAGTAAGCAAGTGATGGGTGTCATTCTGGAGGCAAGGAGGCCTAGTACTAGAAAATCCTATGCTGAAAAATGGAAAAGATTCTGTTCCTGGAGCCAAACTTGGGATGGGCACAGCAATACTCAATTTACCCCATGTTCTTCAATACTTAACTGAGATGCTTCACAAGGGCCTTTCCTTTTCTTCCATCAAATTCATGCCTCAGCCATTTCAGTACATTACAACACAGAACCACCCCTCTTCTTTCATCCACTGCTGAAGCAATTCCTCAAAGGGGCCAAAAACTTAAGACCACCCAGGAGAGCCCCTACTCCAGCCTGGGACCTTAAAATGTATTGGAAAAGCTCACTCTTCCTCCCTTTGAGCCTGCTGCAAATGCAGGGTTGAAATCCCTTTCTTGGAAAACAGCCTTCTTTCTAGCCATCACTTCAGCAAGAAAGGTGTCTGAATTACAGGCCCTCATGGCAATTTTCATCATCTTTCATGCGGACAGGGTGTCCCTCAGGACCAATCCCTCATTTATGCCCAAGGTAGTATCTAGTGTGGCTCTTAATCAGTCCATTCATTTGCAAACCTTCTTTTCTAATCCACAGAACAAAGGGAAACGAATACTGCACTCCTAGGACGTGCACAGACAACTTAGATTTTACTTGGACAGGACTAAGCCTCTCAGTAAATCTGAACAGCTGCTGGTGGCATTTGCTGCAGGGGCAGAGGGGAAGGCCATTTCAAAGCATACCATTTCTAAGTGGATAGGCCATTGCATTCATTTCTGCTATAAGCACCATGGAAAACCTACCCCACAGGGGATAAGACCATATTCAACCAGGGCTACATCTACCTCTACAGCCTTTCTCATAGGTTTCCCTACCAGGGACATCCTAGAAACTGCTACCTGGAGTTCTGTGCATACCTTCACCAAGCATTACCACTTACCAATTTTTTTCTAAATCCAGAGCTGGCTTTGCCACTGTAGTCTTACAGGGCCTTTTAGCTGGTCCAAATGCTAACTGCCTCCTCCCATCCTTAGCTTTGGGAATCTACCCAAATGTGATGACTGCAACAGTGAAACATGAAGAACATAGTACAGTTGTGTGCACTTACCATAAATGTAGATGTTTGAGTGTATTCACTGTTGTAGTCCTGGTTACCTTTGCTCCAGCCCCCTGACTTCTATTGACCATACCTCTATTCTTGTTTACTATGCTTAAAGCTTTTTGGCGTATTTACTTTTTTGTTGGAGATGTAACCTTGTATACAGTTGCTTCCCATTATGCGAGCACCTGACATCTGGGGCAAGAAAAATTGATGTATTCGCGTCTGCTGCATGCTTTATACCCCTGACTACCTGACATCATGGAAGATGAGACAGCAACTGATGCAGGACCCAAGACTTTGATAATCAGGCCGACTGAGGGCTACTGCAAGCATATAACCCAAATGTGATGACTGCAACAGTGAATACACTCGAACATCTACATTTATGGTAAATGTACACAACTGTACTTTCTCTGCTTTACCCTTTGGACTGTCTGCTGCTCCAAGGGTATTCACTAAGGGTCTAGCCTAACACTGTCATACTGGGTGACTTCAACTACTCCTCCGTTAACTGGGAAAATTCCTCGTGTACCAATACACTTGCCCAACGTTTCCTGGAATTCATTAATTCCAATGCCCTGGACCAGCTCATTCTTACCCCCACTAGAGGTAGCAACATCCTTGACCTGGTTATTACTAACATGGGTGACTGCACTGTACCAATTGTCAACTCCTCCCTGGTTAGATCCGACCACAAACTAATCACCTTGGAAATCCACATTCCTTCCACCCCACCCCACCCCGCAAAGGTGACCACCGTGAAAAACTTCTCCAAAGCTAACTTTGAGCTCCTAAAAACAGAGGTGGCTAACTTCATGGCACCCATGCAATTGGAGAACAGCTGCATGACCGCCGAATCATACACTAGCACAAATGCATGGCTCTCACCATACCCAATAGAACCAAGATGCTCTCCTCCAAAAGAAGGAAGCCAATCTGGTGGTCCCCTGCCGTAAACAAAGTCTACAACAGAAGGAGGAGACTAATGAGAAATAAGGTGAAGTCCCAAGACTGGAAAGACTCCCTATCAGCCTCAACAAAAAGTTGAGATTCCTCATCAAATCCTCTAAAGCTAGCTATGAAAACAGAATTGCAGCCGATAGTAAAGACAACCACAAGGCCTTCTGTAGGTACGTAAAGAATCTCTACAGCAATACCCAGATTTGCTCTGAGCTGTTGCACAGTGGCACCTCTTATACCAAGCCAACAGATATTGTCAGTATATATTGGCCAACAGATTCAGTGCCAGCTTTACCCCTCTCTCCCCCACCAAAGGACCAATCACAATATCAGCAGAGTGCTAGGCACCCAGTATTACTGCTGCACAGGTGAAAACAGCACTGTCCAAGGCCAAGAGTACAGCTTCTATCGGACCTGAGAATATCCCTGGCTGTGTTCTACATGAACTACAGTGTGAAATGGCACCTCACCTGTGTGCCCTGTTCAATCACAGCCTCACCTCAGGCTTTGTCCCTACCATATGGTGCACTGCTACTGTCATCTCTCTCCACAAATGAGCGTCTACAGACCCTGGGAACTATCGCCCCATTAGCCTGACAAGTCTGATATGCAAAGCTATAGAACGCATCATCATGGATCTAATAAAAGATATAAGGAACCTCCAAACTCTGGATCCCACACAGTTAGGTCTTATGAAGGGTAGATCATGGCTGCTCAATCTGGTCGACTTCTATGAGTCAGTCACCAGAGCTGTGGATGAAGGCAAGGTGGTTCATACAGCCTACCTTGATCTGTACAAGGCCTTTGAATACCATTCCCTACTCAGGAATCATATAAAAACACACTAAGCTAGGCATCAACCCCTATATCACTAGGTGGGTTGCAAACTGACTCATAGAACCCACAGTGTGAAAGTAGCTGACTCCCAAGTCAGACTGTCGACCAATCACGAGTGGAGT